>NC_033800.1:121802876-121884846 GCF_001876935.1 Asparagus officinalis
ATGAACTGCCGGGACCCGATCACTGAGGAATTCATCCTCCAGACTTGCCACAAAAAACCTCGCACTGGACGTGTTGGAAGCAATGGGGATAGCACCGTCCAAAACGTGGAAGGATCTGAATGTTCGATGGGAGCAGGCTGAGCGATTCCTTAGGAGAAAGAAGGCGGAGAGAGGCCAACAGGCGACAAATGCTCCAGCACAGAATTTCAACCCAAGGGGGAAAGGTAAGGCACATGCTAATGCAGTTGATGCTAATCAAACTTTTCAATTGCAACCTCAGCAACAGCAGCAGCAAAGAGCGCCACAACAATCGCAGCCGCAATGGCAACAACGGTCTCAGAAGCAAAGAGCGGAGCCAAGATTTCCTAAGGTGTACTCCTTCAAAGATGACGAGGTGCCCGGCATCTTCAAGTACCTGTTGGAGAACAACAAAATCCAGCTACCGGCGATCGTGGATCAAGAGGGGGCTAGCAAAGTGATGGATCCGAAGTATTGCGCATACCATAGAGCGGTCCATCACCCTACGAAGTCGTGCTACCACCTCAAGGACAAGATCCAGGCGCTAATTGATGTAGGTGTCATAACCCCGAAGCCAACCAAGAATGTGGGAGCAAATGCAGTGTCAATCAGCTTTGGATCGGTGCCCACAACATGGTTCGAGCCGAAACGCGTCACCAAAGTGGGAATGAAGACGGTGAATGATGACCCACATGGACAGCGCCAAAAGGGACTTGTGCCACACACAGCCCCGAACGGCGAAGTCCTCTGGGTTCATCCGGATCTCATTAGAGATGAGCAGTGGGTGACCTCCTCAAAAAGAAAGGGTAAATGGAAGTCCTGCAATGGTACTTCCGCAGTTTTCGAAGAAGATGGCGATGAAGCTCCTGAAGAACAAGAAGTTTTTGCCACTAGAAGCGGAAACCAGTACCACTTCAACTATCCGTCACCTAGTGATCAGTTAGCTGAACAGGGGGTGACTAAACGGGGACCAGCCAAAACTCTCACAGAGCTGGGGGTGATTACGGTTCCTAAACCGATTGAAGATGCTCGACGACAGCCGGCGGATAAACAAAAACCCCAGGAAACACAGAATCTGAAGCAGTCTCGTTTCAGTCGTCCGATTGGAAGGGATAAACCGGAGAGTTTGAAAACTCCGCACATCTTCGATATCATGGCTCAATTAGCCAATATTCCAGCGCGGATAACGTTGTATGAGTTGCTGCGGTTTGTCTAAGGAGACTAGGGAAGCCTTACGAGAAGCCTTGGCTGATTCTGAAGCATTCCTCACTCGGATCAAACCGGCATCTGAAGAGCTAGAACTGTCAATGCAACATTGCAACATAGCGGCTAAGAACCTTCCCTGCATCACCTTCACCAAAGAGGATATGCAGACGAAGAATTCAAACCATGATCGGCCCCTATATTTCATCGGATACATTGGCTCCAGCGAAGTCAACCGGATCCAAGTGGATCCAGGTTCCGCTCACCGGATCCAAGTGGATCCGGGTTCCGCTGTGAGCATTATGCCGCTTCGCCTTATGCATAGCCTTGGTATTCCAGTCAGCAAATTGGCGTCTACAGGCATGGTCATTTACGGATTCAACACCAGTGGGTCAAGGCCTTTGGGAAAGATCCGGATAAAATGTCAAATGGGTGATCTGAAGATGGAGGTCACATGTTACGTGATTGATGCTGAGACATCATATAACTTACTACTGGGTCGGCCTTGGATCCATAGTAATGTTATAGTTCCCTCCACCCTACATCAGTGTCTGAAATACTGGTGGAAGGGTCAGGACGGTGGTCGCGGATAAACAACCATTTAAAGGGTTTGAGAATTATTTCACTGATTCTCTCCTCTATGGTAACGAATCCGACACGGAACCATCGGTCCAGGGCACAGATAGCGGAGAAGAAGCTGATTTCGAAGCCGGATTCGATTACAATGGTGGTTTTGTTTTAAATGACATTGTACCCTTTGTAATCAATCTTGACGATGAACAATCGTCAGATGGAGGTTGTAACTGGCAACTTGCCGATATTGAAATAAAGGATGATTTAGAGTACTCGTTGTCTCTTGATGATGCGACAAAAGGACTACACGATAATCCTGATTTACATATGCCGCTCCGATCATCTTATGTAACAAAGAAACGCCTCCAGCATTCCTTCGGAACAACCCTGGTCGTGCCTGCCAAAACAGGAGTCGAAAAAGAGGTGATTTATGGTAAAGGAGAGAATTTTCCATTACCAGATCATTTCCTAAGAGAAGACGAAGAGGAAGATAAACCTGGTCGACATTTATCTAAGTATAGTCCTGAAGCGCGCAAGCTCATGGAAAAACAGGGATATAATTTCACACTCGGAGAAGGCTTGTACTTTGATCGATGTTCCCGTATCCCAGCTAAAGCAGCATATGTGCCAAAAGGAAAACCGGATGATTATTACCATCACAAAAGAGGCTTAGGCTATGTTTCCTCGTCTGATGATGAATGTGGTTCGGATGATTATTACCATCACAAAAGAGGCTTAGGCTATGTTTCCTCGTCTGATGATGAATGTGGTTGGCAAATTATCGATCAAATTGCTAACAAAACTAAGAACGGATACTCTTCTGATTCTTCAGCAGGGGATTCCGATGCAAGTTTGGGGGAGATGTTCAAGAAACTGATGTCGCATATGACTATGGTCGATCCTGTGACGATAGAAGATGACGATCAAATGCCAACGTGGGAAGATCCATGGGTTCATCACCTAAACATACAGTACGGCGATAGGTTCGAACAAAGAGAACCGCCCACTGAAGATAAAATAGTCCAAGTTAACATGGGTGACGAGGCTAACCCAAAGCCCATATTCATCAGTGACAGCCTTTCCCCAAATGAGAAGGAGGATTTAATTGCTCTCATCAGGGAGTATATTGACGTCTTCGCTTGGAACTATGAAGATATGCCAGGGCTCAACCCCAATGTGGCAATGCACCGCCTCGATATCAAGCCGGATGCCAAACCTGTCAAACAACAGCAGAGACGGTTTCGTCCACAGATCATGGAAGCTATCGAAGCAGAGGTTAAAAAATTGATCGAATCAGGATTTATCCGAGAGGAGCAACATCCAGATTGGCTAGCAAATATCGTTCCAGTCATGAAGAAGAACGGTAAAATTAGGATTTGCATCCCTTTCGGTCTAAAGAATGCAGGCGCCACATACCAACGAGCAATGACTAAGATTTTCCAAGAACATCTCAGGAAAACAGTCGAGTGCTACGTTGATGATTTGGTTGTAAAAAGCCGCAACAAAGAAGATCACATCAAGGACTTGAAGACGATGTTCGATCTCATGCGGAGCCATCAGTTGAAGATGAACCCCACTAAATCCTTCCTTGGAATGTCTAGCGGAAAATTCCTTGGATTCGTCGTCACCACTAAAGGTATACATATCGATCCTGATAAGGTGAAGGCAATACACGAACTGCAACCCCCTAGAAATCTAAGAGAGCTCAGAGGATTGCAAGGACGCTTAGCTTACATTCGGCGGTTCATCTCAAATCTTTCTGGGAAGTGCCAACCGTTCTCCAAACTAAACAAGAAAGGCGTGTCATTCATCTGGGACGACGCCTGCCAAAGAGCATTCGAAGATATCAAAACGTATCTAGCGAATCCTCCTGTTCTCGTTGCACCGAAATCGGGTAAACCGTTCTTGATTTACATCAAGGCGATGAACCACTCGATAAGTGCTTTACTAGCACAAGACGACGATAACGGTCACGAACAGGCAGTCTATTACTTAAGTCGGACCTTGATAGGCGCTGAGTCTCGATATCCGATGATTGAGAAAGAATGCTTCGCATTGGTATTTGCAATGCAAAAGATGCGGCATTACTTGGTTGGACAGACGATTTACGTCATTTCTAACGTTAATCCAGTACGGGTATTTATGACGCAACCGGCCTCTATGAATTGGTGGTTAGCGAAATGGGCCCTTCTCTTGTCCCAATATGATTTGCACTTCAAACAACAGAAGTCGATCAAAGGACAAGCGATCTGCGATCTTTTGGCGGCAAACCCGACCACAGATACGACAGAAGTATATGATGACTTGCCGGACGAAACCCACGAGGTTAACACTACGTCGCACCAATAAGTATGGAAATTATATTTTGATGGCGCCTCAAGGTCAGTTAATAGGGTAATAACCCCAGGAAGTTCTACATTTTCCTCCGGGGTTGGAGTTGTCTTAATCTCCCCGGGGAAGCATGTGATGCCTCGGGCTTATTCATTGACTAGTCCGTGCTCCAATAACGTAGCCGAGTACAACACGCTTCTCATTGGACTCAGTTTCGCCAAGGAGCTGGGGGTCGAATATCTCGAAGCTTTTGGAGATTCGCAATTGATAGTCAACCAAGTTCGCGGTGAGTATGAAGTCAGGAATCAAGACCTGATCCCGTACCACCAGGAAGCCATCAAAATGGCAGAATCTTTCGAAGAATTCTTTATTGAATACATCCCTCATCTCCAGAACGCTTATGCAGACGCACTGGTGGCACTAGCAGTATCACTGGCACTAGCAGTATCACTGGCACAGCCTCCCCTGAAACTGAGCTGTTAGTCACAGTAAGGACGCATCAGCTCTGCATACCCATATACGATATGGATATTGAAGAGGAAGATGACGGAAACATAAGCGCCAAGGAGGTGAATTCAACTCAAATTGGGTCTGAGTCCCGAGATTGGCGTTTTCCTATTATTGACTACGTCCAATATAGTATTTTTCCAGAGGATGTAAAAGAAAGGGAATCAATCCGCCGAAGAGCACCAAGATTCTTTTATAATACTGAGACCCATACGTTATACCGTAGAGGGTACGATGGTTTATTACTCCGATGCCTTTCGAACAAAGAAGCAGAAGAAGTTCTTAAGGAAGCACACGAAGGAGAATGTGGTGCGCACCAGCCCGGTCCCAAACTGTATGATCGCATCAGAAGAATGGGATATTTTTGGCCAACAATGGTTCGTGACGCAATCGAATACGCCCGAGAATGTCATGCCTGTCAAGTACATGCAAATTATATGCACCAACCACCAGAGCGTTTACACACGTCAACCACGTCTTGGCCGTTCGAGACATGGGGTATGGACATTGTCGGTCCTATTTTTCCCCCTTCAGTCAAAGGTGATCGATTCATTCTCGCAATCACGGATTACTTTTCAAAGTGGGCTGAAGCAATTCCGCTTAGAGAAGCGAAGACGAACAACGTCATCAGTTTCATCAAACATCATGTCATATACCGACACGGCGTGCCAAGACGGATCATTCATGACAACGGTCCACAGTTCATAAGCAACGCCTTCATCAGATTTTGTAACAAGTTCAAAATTGAAGACGTTTCATCAACACCTTATTATCCCGCCGCGAATGGATTAGCGGAGGCGTTTAACAAGACGATCATCAAGATCTTGTCAAAGCTCGTGAAGACCAATAAACAAGACTGGGACGATAAACTCGGTGAAGCACTCTGGGCTTATCGTACCACCATACGCACACCTACAGGAGCCACCCCATATTCGTTGGTATACGGATGTGAAGCTGTGCTACCATTGGAAATCCAAATCCCATCCCTTCGGATCGCCCTCGCAACCGAGATGACGACGGAAGGCTTATCATACTACCATACGCACACCTACGGGAGCTACCCCATATTCGTTGGTATACGGATGTGAAGCTGTGCTACCATTGGAGTTCCAAATCCCCTCCCTTCGGATCGCCCTCGCGACTGAGATGACGACAGAAGAACAACATCAAAAACGTCTCGAAGAACTCGACTCGAAGAGCTCGAGAGGCTGGATGAAAAGCGTTTGGAGGCTCAACAACACATCGAGTTTTACCAAGCCAGGATGTCAAGGGCTTTTAACAAAAGAGTCCGACAGAGAAGCTTCAAGGAAGGAGATCTGGTCCTCGCTGCTCGCCGACCAATAATTCTCACCTCCAAGAAGAAAGGTAAATTCGAACCCAAGTGGGAAGGACCGTTTGTAATAGACACAGTCTATTCAAACGGCGCATATCGCCTGATTACTCAAGAGGGCGCCAGGCAATTAATGCCAATAAATGGAAAGTTCCTGAAAAAGTACTATCCCTAGTACATTCAGGATAACTCATTTACCAGGAAATCCCTTGAAGAATATTACACTTAATATTCTAGAGGATAACCCAAAATCATTGTCACCACCAAAATCCCTCACTGATCAGTTTCAATTGACAGTGAGTCCACCAAAAGTATCCATCTGGCCCTCTTGACTCTTTCCATAGACAAGAGGTCCATTTTTATTTCGAAGTCCCCTTTCGATAAACGAAAGAACTCCCTTCTCTTTCTCTTTGGTCAAGCCTTCCCATGGTTATAGCCAAAGTTGAAATACCACTTCGATAAACGAAGAACCAATTTTCAGTTTAGATAACCCATCCTATAAAAGGCAAGTTTATCTAAATTTTCCAGATTCTCGGAGTGGACACCCCACTTCTAGTTTCTTCTTCGCTGGAAATAGAATATAAAATTCTTCCTTTCCAGAATCAGGGAATAGAATATAAAATTCTTCCTTCCTTGTCTGTTGGGTTCGCCTTCACCCTAAAAGAAGACCGGGAAATAGAATATAAAATTCTTCCTTTCCCGCACCGCTCTTTCCAAAATTTGTCAATTTAGGATTCATCCTAGGAAGTTTATCCCGAATCCTAAGCAGGGATAAGTCTGCGCCTAACACGCGCTGCCGGTTTAGTCTTTTTCCGCACAAAAAGACACCAGAGTCTGATTCTGGGGTATTTTATCCTGAAACCTAAGCAAGGATAAGTCTGCGCTTAACCTGCGCTGCCGGTTAGTTCTTAACCGTTAAAAAGAACACCCGTCCACATATTCAACATTGTGGCAGGTCGTTATTAATAACACCAAAATCCATGCCTTACACGCATGGGGAATGTCATCCTGAATCCTAAGAAAGGATATGCCGACGCCTAACACGCGTCGCCGGTTTAGTCTTTCGCCGTAGAAAAAGACACCAGAAGACCAGTCTGGGGTATTTTATCCCGAAACCTAAGTAGGGATAAAGTCAACACCTAACACGTGTTGCCGGGTAGCCTATTCCCGTAACAATGGCGAAGTCTATGTATTCGACATCATAGCACGAAGTCTAAGAGAATTCATTCTCTTAGCACAACGTTACATGCGAACGGAGTTAGACAATCCGCATGCTAGCCCGACTCAAACGGTAGTCGGTAAAGGCTAATCAAACCCGTTGAAGGCTGGGGGTTAGCCAAAAATCCTAAAGTCAACACCTAACACGTGTCGCCGGGTAGCCTATTCCCGTAACAATGGCGAAGTCTATGTATTCGACATCATAGCACGAAGTCTAAGGGAGTTCATTCCCTTAGCACAACGTTACATGCGGAACGGATTCCGACAATCCGCATGCTAGCCCGACTCAAACGGTAGTCGGTAAAGGCTAATCAAACCCGTTGAAGGCTGGGGGTTAGCCAAAAATCCTAAAGTCAACACCTAACACGTGTCGCCGGGTAGCCTATTCCCGTAACAATGGCGAAGTCTATGTATTCGACATCATAGCACGAAGTCTAAGGGAGTTCATTCCCTTAGCACAACGTTACATGCGGAACGGATTCCGACAATCCGCATGCTAGCCCGACTCAAACGGTAGTCGGTAAAGGCTAATCAAACCCGTTGAAGGCTGGGGGTTTGCCAAAAATCCTATGAGTATTATGGTCAATCATTTCAAACGGAATGAGGAATCATAATAAAGATAAAGACAAAAATCAGGTCCACTAAAGAGAATCAAATGTCAAGGTTTTCAGCAAATAAAATCATACATCAAGCCCATGGCTAAGAATCTGCTGACTGAATTCAGATAACTTCTCGTCATAAGAGCGTCTAAGCTCCTCCTGCAACTCAGCTCTGACAGACTCTTCGTTCGCGGCTAAAGTCCTCACAGCAACCTCCTCTGTCTCAGCCAGTGTCTGCTTCAAGGACTTCAGCTCATCAGATAAAGCAGCATTTGCTTGCTGATTCTGCATCTTTGTGTCTTCCTTCTCACGGAGTTCTCGTCGGAGCTGATCTATCTGAGAATCAAGCTCCTCAAGGGAAGATGATCTAGTGGCAAGATCAGCCTCAACTCGATCTATGCGGCCCCGCTGCACCTGAATCTCGAGCTCGGCAACCATCCGAGTACTGCGCCATGTCTGTAAGCGAGCATCCAACTCGGCAGCAACGAATGAAGAGGCACCTGTATCCCGGAGCTCATGAAACATCTGAAGCTCACGCTCTAAGCGATCAAGGTCATCAACCATAGCCGTCGCCAGATCCGGACATCCTATGTCCCTAATCAAATTTATCTTGGAATCGAGGTAGGGCTTAAATTGGCGAAGAGAAAGTCCGTCGTGGAGGAGTTTGCCAATTATAGCAGTCAGGGAGGAGAAATAAGAGCGGACTTCTACGCTGATGATGATCTTCTCAGGGTCATTCCCCGATAACAACTCCTTAACGAGGACATGAAGCTGAGAAGGAAGCCCTACACAAAGAAGAGAAATTCGTCAAAAGCCTCAATAAGGAAATGAATGGCTTTGCTCAGTTAATTAAATTATACCTCCTCCCCCTCGAGTCACTGGGGGTGGTGGAGATGTAAGGACTGTAGCTGCATCGACTGGTGGAGTTGGTCGTACAGCCGGCTCAACAGGGTCAGCCTCAACAAAAGCCCCTGTTAGGCACAAAACAGAAACATCATATTATAGTTGCATTAGTCAAGGAATTGGCTAGTCCTATAGTTAGCTTGAGAAGAGGCACGCACCTTCAAAATAACCGTTCCCGGGAGTCTGAGGGAGTACAGACTCAGGAAACATATCCTGAGGCGGCTGGCCATCGATCTGAGGAGAGTCATACATGAAGCTGAACATAGAAGTGTCCATAGGCAGGCCCTCCCCATCGAAGTCATCAATCGAAAAATCTGACATAAAAAGATATAAGGGAAGAGGAAGGAAACTATGGCCAATAGAGACAAGTTACCTCTTGAAGATGTACCTGGAATCACCGAACTGGGTCCTTCATTGACAGACTCCCCAACATGGGCGGTCTCTGCAGGCTTTTCTACCTGGTGCGGTGAGTCAGGCTCACCAGGAGATGCACAATCATCGGGACTCATCTCGCCTTCCTCACGATATCCTGCATAGGATGGGAAAGCATGAGCCAGAAGTTCTAAACGATCAAGAAAATGATCTATAGAATAGACGTTACCTCCGTCACTAACAGGATCCTCATCAGCCAAGTCCATCTCAGATGCTCGTGAATTTGCATGCGGCTTGTGGGCTAATCTTTTCCGCCTATCAGCACGGACAGCAATCGAAGGTCTTGCCCGGGTAAAAGGACGGAATTCGTCGTCACTATTGGTCGCTGTCCCTGAAATATCAAATAGTGGTCAGGAATAGCAACTTGGAAATGCAGAGAAAAAGAAAAAATAGGTGACTAACCTTGCTCCAAATCTGCCTCGTAGTCTTCAGGGTCTCCGCCTGAGGCCTCTCCAGCAGAACTAAAGGCCCTGTGACCTTCTGCATCAAGTCGGCGGGTCTTGCCCTGAGCCCTCTGTGATCGAGCACCGTCCTGGATAACACGAGAATCAAGCTGAGAGGCTTCTTCGGCCACCAACTCTTCGATAGGCTTCACACGGACAGTCTTATTAGCTGCTAGCAACCACTTGCAGCTCAGGAAAGTGAGGTTCAACTGTCGCTCAGTACCTGGGAGACTGAACCTAGCTCCAGTGCAACCAGTCACGGTCCACAACCATGCACGAAGACCGTCCACCAGACCTCCATGAGCCCGAAGCTGCTGGCGCGGGTTCCCAACATAAAGCTGGTCATAACCGAACTGGCGGGCGAATCGGCAAGGTAGATACGGCTCTATGAAGCACTGATTCCCCACCCGGAAAGTCAGGTAACCCGGCCTAATGTTCACTAGCCAATTAAAGCAGCCCATATCCAGATAAGTCCTATACTCCCTCGGCTTCTCCTCATCAATCAAACACTCGCCGTACCGGCTGGAGAACTGTGGAAAGCAAGTGGAGAATGCCCAGCACTTGTGGACTTGTAGCTGACGCCTGATATCGGGGAATCCTCGGCCCTCCCACTCACCATTCTCAAGCAACTGTAGAAAGGGGACAGACTGATCTATGGCATTCGGTATTGACATCACATCGGAACGATGAAGAACGAACCAAGCCATCAAATAAATATACGGGAGCTCTACCTTAATGGTAGGAATCTGAGTCGGTTTATCATCATCTCTCCGTGTAAAAGCACCAGAAATCTGCCGAAGCCCTCGATGAATGTTAGCAACCATCACCGGAAGAAGCGAAAGTTCCTTCTTGTAGGCAAGCTGAACTGCAGGATAGAGCACTTCCAGTGGCAGAGCGTCACCAGACTGATACGGGACCACACATTTCTTCAACCAGATGGCGAGATAACCGGCAAGGAGAGTCATCGGACGAATCGGTGTGGTCGCATGATATAAGAACGATCTGAATTTAGTCCCTGCAGGAAAGCCGCTCTCGGAACTGCTAATGGTATAGGATTGGGCGTTAGTCTTATTCAGCAGCTCATTAACCTCTGAAGGAGTCAGCGGTGCCAGTTCACAAATAGATTGGCCAGAATGGCTCTCCAGATTCCTGAACAAGTATGATGCGAACTGCTTCAGGCTCACATTTGCTTTGGTCCTCTTCGCTAGGGGCTTAGACTGCGCCAAAGCAATGTGATAATGACAAGTGAGGTCCCATAAGGTCTCGTAGCGGTCGGGCATGCGATCCTTCAGCTGACTCAACTCATGGTTGGAGGGAAAGTACTCCTGGTATAACATCTGTCCCATGGGCAAACCAGAAATCTTGTGCATCTCATGTAGAGCCAAGCCCAACTCTCCGTGCCTGGTCAGAAAAGTGTTGGAATCTGGATTGTAAAGCTCGCATAGGGCAAAGAAATGCTTCGCGCTTGTAGGCAAGCCATGCATAGTGGCCCGAATGGCTGCATAAAGACCGCAAGCATGTAACTCCTCGCTCCATCGGCTCAAGACATACTTCGTCATACGAGCCCACCAAAACCTGTCCAAAGAATGGACCCAACCATAGAATCTGTGGCGCGGTGCAGGCATCTCCCGTCCTAAGATAGCGAGGCGATTCCTCAAAGTAGAAGCAGTGGTGAGGAACTCATTGCGAGGCGGAGTATCTAGCCCCAGTACTCCAGGATGTAGTCCAACAATGTGATCTCGACTCGAACCAGGAACTGCCTGATGAGTAATATAGCCGCAGTGAACGCTCTCATGTTCCTTTGTCAAACTCCACGACATCTCCCGCTTCACAGCTTGGCGCCTGAGCTCAGTCAAAGAACGGTGTCGAGGAATCTTCGGCAAATACATATAACGACTGCCAGTCTGGTAAAGCCACTGCTCAGCCTCAATAAATACTGCATCGGGATCCCTGGTAGAGTCTCCAAACAAGAAGTCAGTCTTCCTAAGAGACTGAACGGAACTGGCATCCTGCACGAGAGGCGCATCTGTGATCAGCTGGCGAAGAGCTTGATGGCCACCTTCCCTCACCACTTGGACAACTTCCAACGACGTGCCCGGAGCAAACTGGGAGGTGAACGGAATGGGCGAAAAGTCATCAGATGTGGAATAATACTCATCACGACGTCCATTCACCGCATGCGATGAAAAAGCTCCGGAAGGATATTCCACTGAAAACAAGCAGTTAAGTGTTTGTTAATTTCAGATATAAAAGGAAATTGAATTCATCTTACAAATTGGTAAGATAGAGTCATTGCCTTATAAAGGGCGAGACGATTTGGCCACATTGCGCATTTATAAGATAGGGTATATCGACAATATATCCCTGCCTTATAAAGCACAATGCAGCGTCAAAACGCCCCCTTTATTATGAGATGTGGTTTTGACCAAGCAAAACCCATCTTTAAAGCGTCGATCCTCACCAAGGAGAATCAAGGCTTTTCCCGATCGCCTCACCAAGGAGAGCAAAATAGGGTAAAAGGACTAAATTGCAAAATTCTCAGAAGAAGAGGGTTAATTTGCAAAATTTCCATAAAGCGTCGATCCTCACCAAGGAGAACCAAGGCCTTTCCCGGTTGCCTCACCAAGGAGAACAACGGGGGGTAAAATGGACTAATTTGCAAATATCCAGAAAAAAGAGGACTAATTTGTAAATTTTCGAAAAAGGTCAAAAAATTGCTCACCAGCATATGAGGGAGGCGCGCCATCAACCGATGCAGCAGGAAAACGACCTCTCGATACTCGCGACATAATGGCCTACAGAAAAAGAATTCAAGAGGTCAGATCTAGAAATAAAAATCACTTTTTTATCCCCTAAAAAGGCGAGCTTGAGGCATCAAATCACTCCCTCAACCCTTATATGCGATCCCGCTATTCCATACACTAGATCAAACATGAAATAGATCAAGATTATGGAGATATACCTGAGGGGAAGCTCGAGGATCCGACAAAAATTAGATCTTGGAAGTGCTCGAACCACGCGCTCGAGGGGCTCGAAGGAAAGTCTAAATATGGAAGTTTCGAGGGATTTCTCAGTCAAGGATCAAAAGGAAGGATGAATCTAAGACGAAGATCGAGTTTTGAGGGAGAACGGAGGCTCGAGGGAAGAGAAATTCAAAAAGGAGGCAAAAAGGGGGGGGCCGGCCCTAGGGTAAAGAAAAAAGAAAAGAAAAAGACCCCCTTTATATAAGGTGGACCGGGTTGAACCAAACCGAACCGAACCGGACCGGACCCAGTTCGAACCAAAATCCAAATTGAAGCCGAACCGAGCATCGAAACGACTTCAAATCGAGCGACGGTTCAGTCCATCATTCACTCACCCCTCTCCCATTTGTTCGGAGGAGTTGGAGGATTTTTTGAGCCGATTTACTGCCTTTTTTGGCTCATTTTAAGCCGGTTCAGCTCATTTAGGCACAAAAACACTCCGAAAAGTATACGAGTATAAACTGCTTCTTAATACTCCAATAAGGTATATGAGTATAAACTATTCCCTATTTTTGGTTTGAGAAGTTCCTGGAGAATATTGTTTATAAATATTCTTAAGGATAACTCAACCACACTACGCCGGACAACGCGTTGTGCATAAAGACTCGACGCCACAATCAATGGTCAGCTCAAAGGAATCGACTTCAAGTTCAGAAAATTCCGACAAACGGTCAGACAATAAATGCAGCACCGGAACTCTTACAGACTTTCGACAAAGCACCGAAAAGCCTGGAGAATTGAAGGAATTATGGAAGCTATTGAGGCAGAGGTTAAGAAATTGATCGAATCAGGATTTATCCGAGAGGAACAACATCCAGATTGGTTAGCCAATATCGTTCCAGTCATGAAGAAGAATGGTAAAATCAGGATTTGCATCGACTTCAGGGACCTGAATACGGCATGTCCAAAAGATGACTTTCCTCTCCCAATCACGGATGTCATTATCGACAATACATGCGGGTTTGAGAGAATGTCTTTTATGGATGGTTTTTCAGGATATAACCAAATCAAGATGCACCCAGATGACGAGAAGCATACAGCGTTCAGAACGCCCCTTGGTGTCTTTTGCTACACGGTGATGCCTTTCGGTCTAAAGAATGCAGGCGCCACGTACCAGCGAGCAATGACTAAGATTTTCCAAGAACATCTCAGGAAAACAGTCAAATGCTACGTTGATGATTTGGTTGTAAAAAGCCGCAACAAAGAAGATCACATCAAGGACTTGAAGACGATGTTCGATCTCATGCGGAGTCATCAATTGAAGATGAACCCCACTAAATCCTTCCTTGGAATGTCCAGCGAAAAATTTATTGGATTCATCGTCACCACTAAAGGTATACATATCGATGCTGATAAGGTGAAGGCGATACATGAACTGCAACCCCCTAGAAATCTAAGAGAACTCAGAGGATTGCAAGGGCGGTTTTATATCCTGCGGTTCATCTCAAATCTTTCTGGGAAGTGCCAACCGTTCTCTAAGCTAAACAAGAAAGGTGTGTCATTTATTTGGGACGACGCCTGCCAAAAAGCATTCGAAGATATCAAAACATATCTGACGAATCCTCCTGTTCTCGTTGCACCAAAATCAGGTAGACCGTTCTTAATTTATCTCAAGGCGATGAACCACTCGATAAGTGCTTTACTAGCACAAGACGATGATAATGGTCACAAACAGGCAGTCTATTACCTAAGTCGGACCTTGATAGGCACCGAGTCTCGATATCCGATGATTGAGAAAGAATGCCTCGCATTGGTATTCGCAATGCAAAAGATGCGGCATTATTTGGTTGGACAGACGATTTACGTCCCAATGTTAATCCAGTACGGGTGTTTATGACGCAACCGGCCTCTATGAATTGGCGGTTGGCGAAGTGGGCTCTTCTCTTGTCTCAATACGATTTGCACTTTAAGCAACAGAAGTCGATCAAAGGACAAGCGATTTGCGATCTTTTGGCGGCAAACCCGACCACAGATACGGCAAAAGTATATGATGACTTGCCGGATGAAACCCACGAGGTTAAAACAACATCGCACCAATAAGTATGGCAATTATACTTCGATGGTGCTTCGAGATCAGTTAATAGGGCAATAACCCCCGGATGTCCTAAAGTCTCCTCCGGAGTTGGAGTTTTCTTAGTTTCCCCGGGGATGCATGTGATGCCTCGGGCTTATTCACTGACTAGTCCATGTTCCAATAACGTAGCCGAGTACAACGCGCTTCTCATTGGACTCAGTTTCGCTAAGGAGCTGGGGGTCGAATATCTCGAAGCTTTTGGGGATTCTCAATTTATAGTCAACCAAGTCCGTGGAGAGTATGAAGTCAGGAACCAAGACCTGATCCCATACCACCAGGAGGCCATCAAAATGGCAGAATCTTTTGAAGAATTCTTTATTGAATACATCCCTCGTCTCCAGAATGCTTATGCGGATGCACTGGCAGCACTAGCGGTTTCACTTGCGCAGCCTCCCGAAACTGAGCTGTTAGTCACAGTAAGGACGCATCAACTCTGCATACCCATATACGATATGGATATTGAAGAGGAAGATGATAGAGACACGAACGCAAAGGAGGTGAATTCAACCCAAATTGGGTCTGAGTCCCGAGATTAGCGTTTTCCTATCATTGACTACGTCCAATATGGTATTTTTCCAGAGGATGTAAAAGAAAGGGAATCAATCCGCCGAAGAGCACCAAGATTCTTTTATAATACTGAGACCCATACGTTATACCGTAGAGGGTACGATGGTTTATTACTCCGATGCCTTTCGAACAAAGAAGCAGAAGAAGTTCTTAAGGAAGCACACGAAGGAGAATGTGGTGCGCATCAGCCTGGTCCCAAACTGTATGATCGCATCAGGAGAATGGGATATTTTTGGCCAACGATGGTTCGTGACGCAATCGAATACGCCCGAGAGTGTCATGCTTGTCAAATACATGCAAATTATATGCATCAACCGCCAGAGCAGTTGCACACGTTAACCACGTCTTGGCCGTTCGAGACATGGGGTATGGACATCGTCGGTCCTATTTTTCCCCCTTCAGTCAAACGTGATCGATTCATCCTCGCAATCACCGATTACTTTTCAAAGTGGGCTGAAGCAATTCCGCTTAGAGAAGTGAAGATGAATAACGTCATCAATTTCATCAAGCATCATGTCATATACCGACACGGCGTGCCAAGACGGATCATTCATGACAATGGTCCACAGTTCATAAGCAACGCCTTCGTCAGGTTTTGTGACAAGTTCAAAATTGAAGATATTTCGTCAACAGCTTACTATCCCGCTGCCAATGGATTAGCTGAGGCGTTCAACAAGACGATTATTAAGATCCTGTCAAAGCTCGTGAAGACCAATAAACGAGACTGGGACGATAAACTCGGTGAAGCACTCTGGGCTTATCGCACCACCATACGCACACCTACAGGAGCTACCCCGTATTCGTTGGTATACGGATGTGAAGCTGTGCTACCATTGGAGATCCAAATCCCATCCCTTCGGATCACCCTTGCAACTGAGATGACGACAGAGGAACAGCATCAAAAACGTCTCGGAGAACTCGAGAGGTTAGATGAAAAGCGCTTGGAGGCTCAACAACAAATTGAGTTTTATCAAGCCCGAATATATAGGGCCTTTAACAAGAGAGTCCGACAGAGAAGCTTCAAGGAAGGAGATCTGGTCCTCGCTGCTCGCCGATCGATAATCCTCAACGAGATCTGGTCCTCGCTGCTCGCCGATCGATAATCCTCAACTCCAAGAAGAAAGGTAAATTCGAACCCAAGTGGGAAGGACCGTTTGTGATAGCAAGAAGAAAGGTAAATTCGAACCCAAGTGGGAAGGACCGTTTGTGATAGACACAGTCTATTCAAACGGCACATATCGCCTGATTACCCAAGAAGGTACCAGGCAATTAATGCTAATAAACGGGAAGTTCCTGAAAAAGTATTATCCCTAGTACATTCAGGATAACCCATTTACCGGGAAGTTCCTTGAAGAATATCACACTTAATATTCTAGAGGATAACCCAGAATCATTTTTCACCACCAAAATCCCTCACTGATCAATTTCAATTGATAGTGGGTCCACCAAAAAATGTCCTTCTGGCCCTCTCGACTCTCTCCATGAACAAGAGGTCCACTTTCATTTCGGAGTCCCCTTTCGATAAACGAAAGAACTCCCTTCTTCTTCTCTTTGGTTAAGCCCTCTCATGGCTATAACCGAAGTTGAAATTTCACTTCGATAAACGAAGAACTCATTTTTCAGTTTAGATAACCAATCCTATAAAAGGCAAGTTCATCTAGATTTTTTTAAGATTCTTGGAGTGGAGATCCCACTCTTAGTTTCTTTTGCACTGGAAATAGAATATAAAATTCTTCCTTTCCAGAATCAAGGAATAGAATATAAAATTCTTCCTTCCTTGTATTCGGGTTCGCCTTCACCCTAAAAGAAGACCGGGAAATAGAATATAAAATTCTTCCTTTCCCGCACCGATCGTTTCTAAAATTTGTCAATTTAGGATTCATCCTAGGAAGTTTATCCCGAATCCTAAGCAGGGATAAGTCTGCGCCTAACACGCGCTGCCGGTTTAGTCTTTTTCCGCACAAAAAGACACCAGAAGACCATTCTGGGGTATTTTATCCTGAAACCTAAGCAAGGATAAGTCTGCGCTTAACCCGCGCTGCCGGTTAGTTCTTAACCGTCAAAAAGAACACCCGTTCACATATTCAACATTGTGGCAGGTTGTTATTAATAACACCAAAATCCATGCCTTACACGCATGGGGAATTTCATCCTGAATCCTAAGAAAGGATATGCCGACGCCTAACACGCGTCGCCGGTTTAGTCTTTCTCCGAAGAAAAAGACACCAGAGTTCGATTCTGGGGAATTTTATCCCGAAGCCTAAGTAGGGATAAGTCAGCGTCTAATACACGTTGCTGGGTAGGCCAAAAATCCTAAAGTCAACCCCTAACACGTGTCGCGGGGTAGCCTATTCCCGTAACAATGGCGAAGTCTATGTATTCGACATCATAGCACAAAGTCTCAGAGAATTCACTCTCTTAGCACAACGTTACATGCGGAACGGATTTAGACAATCCGCATGCTAGCCCAACTCAAACGGTAGTCGGTAAAGGCTTATCAAACCCGTTGAGGGCTGAAGGTTTGCCAAAAATCCTGTAAGTATTACGACCGTTGGGATCACAATCAACAGAGAAACATAACGATAAAAAGGGGAGTGCGCTAAAGAAAAGACTTTGTTTTATTAATAAAATCAGACCAAGTTGAGATACAAGAAGACGTCTCAAATCAGATCTAACAAACTGAAGGAAGCAATTTTAGCCTTAACAGTGGCAAGTTTCTCTGCGTGTTCCGCTCGAACCTTCTCCTCTTCTTCCTTCTGAAGCTTGGCATAAGCAAGAACGGCGGCAGCGTCGGCAGTTACGTCTTCTCGGCGCAACGCGTGAAGAACCTCCAGCTCTCCTCTATAAACATTTTGAACTCTGGTGCTCTCGAGCTCAAATTCTTTTAGAGTCCTCTCCCCTTGGACGGTCCTAATCCCTGTCCTATCAGCAATGCTGTTATAAGCATCTATCTTAGTCCGCAGACGACGTTGCCGTTCGTACAAGTTCGCAACGATGATTTCTTGATCTGATATGCGTCTCACTCGGGCCTTACGCTCGTGCATCCTCTGAATCTGAGCATCGATCATGAGCGGTGTGACCTCATCATGTGAGTCGAAGTGTACTAGCTCTTCTAAACGATACATGAGTTCCTCTAAGCAAGTCAACCTTAACTCACATCGTCCAGCTAGCCGGAGGCCACTTACACGCTAAATGTCTTTAAGACTATCTGTTATGAAAGGGAGCAAATCATAAAATCTTCCCCGTCGAGAAATAATGACGGTGGCTGTTTGTTGCATAACCTTCTCTACTTTTTGGAGGATGCCCTACACGGATTCGGAGACCGGGAGGACAGATTCTTGGTCAGACATAATTGCAGCAATGGGATCCTCTTCCCCTTCATCGTCGGATATTAGGATGATTTCGGGTCTCACCATCCTCCTATCATCCCCACGACGTCCGTTCACCGCATGAGATGAAAATGCTCCGGAAGGATACTCAGCTGAAAACAAGCAATTAAACGTTTGTTAATTCCAGTTATAAAAGGAAATTGAACTCATCTTACGAATGGGTAAGATAGAGTCATTGCCTTATAAAGGGTGAGACGGTTTGGCCACGTTGTGCATTCATAAGATAGGGTATATCGACAATATGTCCCTGCCTTATAAGGCACAATGCAGCGTCAAAATGCCCCCTTTATTTTGAGATATGGTTTTGACCAAGCAAAACATATCTTTAAAGCGTCGATCCTCACCAAGGAGAATCAAGGCTCTTCCCGATTGCCTCACCAAGAAGAACAACGTGGGGTAAAAAGGACTAATTTGCAAATTTCCAAGAAAAAATGGACTAATTTGTAAATTTTCAAAAAATAGCTCACCAGCATATGAGGGAGGCACTTCATCAGTCGACGCAACAGGGGAGCGACCTCTCGAGACACGCGACATGATGATCTGCGAAATAAATTAGGGATCAGATCCAGAAAAGAAGTTTCTTTTTTATTGCAATTAAATCCCTCAGAGCTCCAAATTTTACCCCCTGAAAGAGGAGCTCGAGGTGCCAAATCATAAACCCTAATCCTCACATGCGACCCAACAAATTCATAAATTGAATTAAGCATGAAATATGCTAAAATTGTGGAGGATTTACCTGAGGAAAAGCTCGAAGACCCGACAAAAATCAAATCTTGAAAGAGGCTCAGTCCACGTGCTCGAGGGGCCTGAGAGGAATTTTTATATGGAGATTTGCAAGAGGGAAGAGGAATCCAAGAAAGAGGAGGAGAAGGGGGCCGGCCCTAGAGGAGGAAAAGAGGAGGAAAAAGAGCCCCTTTTATAATGTGAACCAGCCTTGAACCAGACCGGACCAGGTTGAACCAGACCAGACTAGTCCAAATCAGTTCAAAAGAGGCTGAACCAGGCCAAACCAGGCTGAACCAGGCCAAACCAGACTGAACCAGACCAGACCAGTCTGAACTAATCTGAACCAGTCCTGAACCAGCTTTGAACCAGGTTGAACCAGTCCTGAACCAGGTTGAACCAGTTTGAACCAGATTCGAACCAGAACTCAAATTGAAGCTGAATCGAACATCGAAACGACTTCAAATTGACCGAGGGTTCAATCCTTTGTTTATTCTTTCCTCTCCCACACATTCGGAAGGGTCGGAAGATTTTTTGAGCCCAATTACTGCCTTTTTTGGGTCATTATTAGGCCGGTTCGGCTCATTACCAGAACACCGGTTCATGTCTTCATTCGGGCAGCAGAAATTATCCAATAAGGTATTGATCATAACTGTTCCTATTTTGTCGGTTGAGTAAGTTCTAGAGAAATCACTGTTTTCTAAATAGTCTTAAGGAATCAACTGGCCCAACAACCAATCTACGCGGAAGCAACGCGTCGCAAATAAAGACTCAACGCTCAACCGATTCGACGAGTCAGATTCTCATGTTGAACCAAACAAACATGAGGCTAAAGATCATAAAGATTCAGGAATCAACTTCAGATTCGAATTCCGACAACGTCAGATAATATAATGCAGGCACGAAACCTTAGCAGACATTCGAACCAAAGCACCGCAATAGGCCTGAAGGATTAAAGGATCAAGAATGAAGCGCACTGCCAAATATGCCCGAAGGATGGGACAATCATATCGCAAAGTATTCAGACCCTCTCTATAAAAGAACGTAGCTAAAATATTTGGGAGGGGGGTATCTGTAGGCCCGTATAACAATTGCTTATAGATCCCTTAGCACAGCTCAACACCACCCGACCGAACCAACGAGGCGAAGAGGGTTAACGAATCGCACCGCAACATACTGGAATTAATCCATTTCGCGTGTGCGAATCAAGCCAAGGGTTCAACGAGAGTCAACGAGTCCATCCAACTAAGGGCAAGAGCTCGGACGAATCAGCGATCCGAATCAAGATCAGGTTTCGCACTCCGAACTCAGAGTGGATTTACTCGCCAAATCAGGAATCGGGATTTACTGCAAATCCAGATCACAAAACTCAGGAGTCCGCACCGAACGCCGACACGACGCCCCCGGCCGCCGCCGGCGGCCGCAAATCCAACACTCCAGCAGCACGCATACAGAACATGACCACGAGACCGAAAAACGACAAAACCCAAACACCCTAAGGGGACTCGGCCAATACCGAGCCACCTTCTACCGCGCGGTGGCCGAGCACCTAGTAGGTGGCTCGGCCCAAAGCCCGAGCCCACCCATAGGTGGCTCGGTGGCCGAGCCACCTATGGGTGGCTCGGCCAAGAGCCGAGCCACCTATAGGTGGCCGGCCAGATCTGTGCCCGGGCACATTGAAGAGAGGCTATAAATAGGAGAGGTGGTTCATTTGTTCAAAGGTTGGATTTTTTGGAGGCGAAACCCTGCTGGATTGAAGACTCAGATCTAAAAAGATCCAAGCTTTGGGACTTCGAGGACTTGTTCATCCAGATCTAGTGCTCGACGATCGTCAACGCCAAATAAGGCAAGAGTTCGAGAGGACCGGATCTCAGATCTACGCAGGCGTACTCCGGATCAAAGCTTGGTCTTTGATCCCGAGAATTAAAGGCTACTATTTCCTTGGCGAAGTAGTACCCTCGGCTATTATTTCCTTGGCGAAATAATACCCGTCATACTGCGTAGATCCGACCGAATCTAGATCTCGCGGTGGTCCACGGATAAACCCCGGCGCAGGCAAAGAACCCACAAAGCGAGCGACCGTAAAACAGGAGCTCGCGATTTGTTCGACAAAAGAGAAAAGTTGTAATTTTTATTTCCTTTTTTGATCTCGTTGTAACCGGATCTTATAAAAAGACCGGATTTTTGTAATCGAAAAAAAACAGTTACAAGAGTGCAATGGAATCAATGAAGAAAGACACGATTTTTTCCGCGAACAAATATTGCAAGTGGCTGCTTGCTTATGGGAGTGGGCTTACTTACTTCCCACATCTTGGGTAATGAGGCACGACTCCCATCACCCCTATAGTGGTCACATCCTATAGCTATAGGGGGAGCATGCTACTTCTTACTCCTATTAGTGGTCACATCCCACAAATCAAGGGATGACTTATGCTATCCCTTGCCTATTTATAGGACGCCTTTGCCAACATGAAAGGGGTTCAGTGAGGCAGGCAATATTTCTTAGGAAAGCTTAGCATTTTCAAGACTCTTTAGACAGAGGCTCTCTCATTAGCTTGCTTGGTAGAACATTCCTAGCTTTTTGCTTGTATTGTTAAAGCAGAGTTAATCTGAACTCTCAGATTTGAGGCTTTGGCTCTTTGCAAACTCTTACATATTAGCCTTCTCTAAGCATTTGGCCTTAGTACTCACCAAGCTCGGGTATAATTGAACTCAATCACATGAGAGCTTCTACTATGTACTGAAGCTCAACTGTAATTTTAATTGGATCATCCAAGGGAAGCGAACTCGACACAAGTATCAAGGGAGGCATCCTATCACTACCAAAGAACCCACGTTAAACAAGGAGGGCCATCTCCTTACTTCTGTTGTAAATCTTGGATTTTATTGATTTGTAATAAGCCATTCTTATCAACACAAATCTCTCATCGAAACCCAAATTTTACCCACTTATAGAAGATGGCGACCACAGTAGAAGGAATCATTTCTTCAACCAAAATGTTGGTGGCACAATTCGACGAAGTTTACGGAAGGGACGACAGTCGACTCCCTTGTGATTGAGTTCGACCAAGCTAAGTACGAGGAGTACTTATCTTCTTCCTCCTCTAGTGGTAAAGCTTCTCGCCGGTACCACATAGTTGTGCACGTGGCCTAGCCCCATGTGGCTAAGGCAGCCATGCCCGAGAGCTCTACCCGAGTAACAACAGGGGGTTTTATCTCCCCCAAGCCAGCCAAGGCTAAGCTAAAGGCCAAGAAGACCAGCAGAGGAACTCCTCATTAGGTTGCCAAGCAATCCACGTAGCCCCCTATGCAAGAGGAAACGACTGTTCGTATCGGCGCAGACCATGTTCTCGTCGTCAACACAAACACTCATCTCTCCAGAAGAGCCCAACGACGGTGACGACACACTCTTGCCTGCCAAGAAGCACAAGCCTCTATCTCCTATGATGGCCTAAATTACTATTCAGGCCTGAAAAGATCCAAGCAGGAACGTAAAGTTCCTAGTTTTGACAGACTACATCTCACAGAATTAGAGGCATTAGATGAAAAGCGGCTTGAAGCTCAACAACACATTGAGTTCTATCAAGCCCGAATATCCAAGGCTTTCGACAAGAAGTCGATCAAGCATAGATCTTTCAAGGAAGGAGGGTTGGTCATCGTTGTTCGACGACCTATGATACTCAACTCCAAAAAGAAAGAAAAATTCCAATCCAAATTGGAAGGACCATTTGTGGTAGAGATAATCTATTCGAATGGAGCTTACCGCCTCGTCAAATCGAATGGCGATAAGATCCTGATGTCTATCAATGGCAAATTCCTAAAAAAGTACTATCCATAGTCTTCCTTCAATCCTTCCTACCCTCTCACTAGTGCATGAGGCTAAACTGTTCCTTTCCTCCAACTAGTGCACGAGGCTAAGCTGCTCCTTTCCTCCCACTAGTGCACGAGGTTAAACTGCTCCTTTCCTCTAACTAGTGCACGAGGCTAAACTAATCCTTTCCTCTAGCTGGTATACGAGTTTAAACTGCTCCCTACGCTTCCACTTCAGTCAAACCTTCCTACAGTTAGGACCAAAGAATCAAAATCCTCTCTCAATTCATTCTACAAATAGTTAGGATCGTCTCAGACCCCCACTTGGTCAAATATCTAGGTAGTGAGGGCCAAAGCCAAAGTCCCTCACCATTCCTCTCTAATAGGATGGCGGGTCCCCAAAATTATCATGTTAACAATCATCTCCGATCTCCAAATTTCTCCTGTCGATCCTCTCCAGCAAGACAACAAGCCCACTCCTAGTGTCACGTTAACAGTCACCTCTGACAAATCAACTTACCAGTCCTCTTCAATATGACGGTAAGTCCACGAAGTTGCTCAAAATCACAACAAACTCCTGCTGTCATGTTAACACTCACATCTGACAATCAACTTAACAATCCTCTTCAATAGGATGGTAAGTCCTCAAAGTCGTTCCAATCGTGACAATCCAATCGACTTACTAATCCTCTTCAATAAAATGGTAAGTCCTCAAAGTTGCTCCAATCGCGACAATCCAATCAACTTACCAATCCTCTCCAATAGGATGGTGAGTCCACAAAACTATCATGTTAACAATTACCTCTAATAGTCAACTTCGTCATTCCCGCAAATGACGTTGTTCGATCAATCGTCACACTCCTACGTCCCTGAACGATTTGATTATCCCAACACCGTCATTCCTACAAATGATGTTATTCGTCGATAACGACCTACCAAGCAATGTGCCTTATCGATTACCGAATAGCGACCTATGAAGCAATGAGTCGTTATTTGGACCCTCTCCCGGTCGCTCATGCAAGTGATCGGTCATTTCTGGCTAAGTTATTACACTTAATGATACCGCCCAACCTAATTATGACTTAACGATTGTGATTAACTCAACCCAACGCCTCGAACAGCTAAGGGTAGACAAGAAATTTTAACGTTAAGTCTAAAAGAAACTTCTCAACAACTCATAATACAAAGGGAAATAGTGTGGTTAGCCCGATTCAAACGATAATCGATAAAAGAAAACCGAATCCGTTGATAGTTGAGGGTTTGCTAAAAATCCTGAGTATGGGTCAACAAGAAGGAAAAATGCACAAGTTATTCGAGATGCAATGATCGGATAACAAAAGCAAAACTTCATAAGCTGATTTTGAGACAATACATTCAAACAAAGTCATAACAAAACAAAAGGATGTCTCAAATCAGATCAAACAAACTAAAGGAGGCAAGTTTAGCCTTAAGAATGGCCAGCTCTTTTGCCTATTCCGCTCCGATCTTCTCCAACCTCTAAACGAAAGGGACCAGCCGCTCTTCTTAACATGCTGTTGGCGTGCTCATCAAGCACTCACAATGCTGTACAAACCATGCCATCAAATATGTGTATAGCAGGCTGATGCGAGGGTTGGGAGTTTTAGCAACCTCTTCTCCTCCCTCCTCCTCAATAAATGACACTCTGCAGAACTATGTCGCTAAGGTATGGAGACCACTTTGTATGCACACCACCATTGCCGGCACCAGCGCGTATGATCGTCTGTACGCCAAACGGACTGCAGGATAAAGGACCTCCACAGGGATCGCCTCAAAAGAGTGTGTGGGAACCACACATCTTTTCAGTCACAACATCAAATATCCAGCAAACAGAGCCTTGATAGATATCAGAAACTTGGCTTGGTGATGGAGTGATGCAAGAGTCATTCCCGCTTTAAACTCTCCTTCATTATATTCGAGAGTTTTCGGACCCCCTCTTTTAGCTATCCTCTTCTCTACCATCGCTTGTTCACAATGGTACAATGGTAGGATGGACAACTTTTTATCATTAGTATGTTGGAAGAGATAATCAGCCCAATTCTTGTGGCTGATCCCTAGGGTCCTCTTCTTCTTGCTTTTATGATCTACCACCCTAACGGTGTTTAGGCAAATATGATAGTGGCAGAGAAGTTCCCAGAAGGTATCCACCACTTGAGGAAGCTTGTCAGAGAGGTGATCGATCTCTCGCTGGCCTGGGATATATTCTTCATAGGGGAAATCCCCCATCGGCAACCCTGACACTTCGTACATTTCATGATATGCTAAACCCAATTCATCGTTGGGTGTGAAGAAGGCGTCGCTATCTGGGCAATATAGTTCCAAAATGCTTTAGAGAAGAACATTGATCTTCAGGCCATATTGAGTAGCTCTGATGAAAGAGTACAATTCTGAACCCTGCATGTCAGAGTTCTCTTCCAGAATGAACTCTGTGATCCTGTACCACCATGGGCTATTGTCAGCAGAGGAGTGGATCTACCCTGGGGCTCTGAAGTCTTTCAGAGGGAATTGCCCCTGGCTCTGTAGAAACGGTGACGGAAGATCTCCGCCACTGCAGTAGTTTCCCCTATCGGTAACTCACTCTGCAGTAGGCCGGGGTGCAGAGATGTTACACACTTGCAAGTATTATCAATACCATATCCGGCCTTAGAACTTGTGAAGATTCCGTAGGTGACCACATCCTGAGTAGGTGTTAGATCCCAGCTCATCATCCTCGGGACGAAAAGCGAGCACAAATCGACGATCGAAAACCCCCTCGTCATGCTAGGGGTGGAATAGTGGACCCCATCTACAACTCAGAGCCATCTATTCTCTCCGAACAGTAGAGCTGAGGGTCGGTTATAGCATCATCAAAGAGAAACTATGGCTTCCTCAACTCTCTCCTCATCATATCCATCAGTGCTGCATCGGTGGTCAATTCGTGCAGTGTCAAATAGTGTCCCTCGGACACTCTCCTTATCAGCTCAGTGGATCTGTCAGCAACAAACATCGGCATAGGGTTGAGAAATGGAAATCTCTCAGGGGTGACGAAGCCCGTACCACTAGCAAGGACGATGTCACTAGCCCTCGAGAGAGCCTCGTGGGAAAATGCAATTGCAAAACAAGTCAAAAAGAAGTTAGAAATTTTGACTCAAAAGGTTAAAAAATTTCTAAGTCTTGAAGACAGGCAGTCTAAGAAGTACAGGCGAGCTCCATCATGGGAGTGAGCAAACAAAGCTCACCTGACAAAGGCAGAAGCTCGCCAGACAAAGGCAGATGCTCGCCAGACAACCGAGCTCTACTAACAAAGGCAGAGCTCGCCTGACAAGCAGACCTCGCCTAACAAAGGCAAAGCTCGCCTGAATAGCAGAACTCTGCCTAAATAGACGAAGCTCGCCACAGAAGATGAACAAATACTGTTCATCTTCCCCTAACTATTCCAAACAGTTCTCAAACTTACCAAAATAGGTTTGGGCGGCAACATCGATAGTAGCGGGGTCGAGAGCGGCGGAAGAAGAGGCTTTCCCCTTCCCCTTAGAAGCAAGCATCTTCAATTTGGGAGCCATCTCGTTCGAAGTTGAGGGTGAGAGCTTGGGTTTTCATTGAGAAAAGTTTGAGCAAGGAAAATTCAAAAACACAATAATCTCCTAACAAGGGAGACGAAGGCATTATATAGGCAGGATCTCAATGGCTGAGATTCGCCATCTTAACCGAGATAAGTGGTTCAGATCTCCTATAGCAGTTCGATTCAATCGTTCGAATCGAACGACCACGAGCGAGGCGGGACGTTCGGAGTTCCAAACGAATGGCCAACATTTAGCAATTTGAACCACGAACGCACATCAAACCAATGAGTGAGGGTGAGGGCACCGCCAAATCAATGGTCCAGATGGAGTACGTGAAGACAAGGTGCCCCCCATGTTAGATCACATTTAATGTCATTTGACAGACCCATGCCGTATTAGCTGGCAAGCGCAGAAGTCCACCCATGGACACGTGGCTCACCCAGACTTGAGCCTCTCTTAGCGAGCACAGAAGTCCTGCCAAGATCACCTATCCCATAGCTGGGGCTCTCCTATAAGCACGAAGTTCTCCCTCACAAGCTTGACCCTCTCCTGGTGAGTGCAAAAGTCCTGCCAAGCTCGCCTGTCCTATAGCTGGGGTTCGCCTACAAACACGAAGTTCGCCCTCGCAAGCTTGAGCCTCACCTACAGTGATTCAACTCGCCTGCAAGCAATAGCTCGTCTGCATATTTGGAGCTTGCCCGCACATTTGGAGCTCGCCTGCTAATGGCTTGAGCTCGCCCGAAGACTCGAGCTCGCCTACACTTTGTCAAGCTCGCCTGAAGAGCTCATCTCAACCAAGGGCTCAAATTGGCCAAAACCAAGGAGCAGTGATCCTCTTCATTCAAAGTATTCTAGACCACATATAACCTGATTTAGGTCTGGAAATTTTGAAGGGGGTTTTGTAGGTAATAAATATTGTCTTTACACAAGATAGATCAAACCTCACCTATTAGAGCTCGCTTGCGTGCTCAAAGCAAGCAAAAGGCCAAACAGATCTTGCCTGCAAAGACAAAGCTCACCAACACACAAAGCTCATTTGCAAGCCAAAGCTCTCCTGTTTGTTTGGCTCGCCTGCACATGCTAAACCTCGCCAATCTCGCCTGTTTGCTTGACTTGCCAGCACGAGTCAAGCTCGCCTGGTTATCGAGCTCGCCAGCACAAGCTCAACCTCGCTTGAACACCTTGATCGCCTGCACAAGTCTAGCTCGTCTATAGTGAGTTCGATCGCATGAACCCAGCTTGCCAATGAACGCTAGCTCACACGCTCGAGGGGCCTGCTAGCTGACCCTGCCTGTTCGCCAAGCTTGCCTGCAAGCTTGGTTGAACGTTCAAGCAGCTCTCAAGCTCACCTACAAGCCTGTCAGTCTCGCCTGAACAGTGCAAGTGGCTGCTTGCTTGCGGGAGTGACCCTACCCACTTTCCACATCTTGGGTAATGAGACATGGCTCCCATCACCCCTATAGTGGTCACATCCCATAGCTATAGGGGGAGCATGCTACTCCTTACTCCTATTAGTGGTCACATCCCACAAATCAAGGGATGACCCATGCCATCCCTTGCTTATTTATATGACCCCTTTGTCAACATGAAAGGGGTTCAGTGAGGCGGGCAATATTTCTCAGGAAAGCTTGGCATTTCCAAGGCTCTTCAGACAGAGGCTCTTTCATTGGCTTGCTTGGTAGAACTTTCCTAGCTTTTTGCTTGGATTGTTAAAGTAGACTCAATCTGAACTCTCAGATTTGAGGCTCTTGGCTCTTTGCAAACTCTTGCATATTAGACTTCTCTAAGCATTCGACCTTGGTACTCACCAAGCTTGGGTATAATCAAACTCAATCACATGAGAGCTTCTACTGTGTACTGAAGCTCAACCGGAATTTCAATTGGATCGTCCAAGGGAATCAAACTCAACACAAGAATCAAAGGAGGCATCTTATCGCTACCGAAGAACCCACGTTAAACAAGGAGGGCCTTCTCTCCGTTTCTATTATAAATCTTGGATTTCATTGACTTATAATAAGCCATTCTTATCAACACAAATCTCGCATCGAGACCCAAATTTTACCCACCTACATATACCTAAACGATTTTGTGGTTTTGTGTGCATCAAAAGAAGGGTTTTTGAGAGGATTCTTCAGAGAGATCTCAGAGAGATTAAACCCTAGTTTGTGAGCTTGTAATCTTTCTTCAAATTAATCAAAGAATTGTGTGGTGTGGCTCCCAAGGACGTAGGCACGTTGCCAAACCTCGTTAAATCTGGTGTGTTCTTTCTTGTTTACTTTCTTACAAGCTTCATCTTTTTTTTGCAGTGATTTTCCTAATTTTCTACTCTCAAACACAAGGTCGGAAGGGCATGAATTCGATTTAATTGTTTCGAATCCCCTACATGGACTAGTCTGAACAAGATGATGTTTAGTCGAATTTTGATGGTGACCCAAGTTGTACCGTGATTCTGCTAAGCCCCTTTGAAGTAAATCATGCAACTTGGTTCAAAAACTCAAGGACTAGTGGTGCATATTTATATCCTAGTAATTGACTTTACTTTTCTTCTTCTATGCATTCCAAACTTTTGATACTCGCACAGCCATCATAATTTGACTTATTTTTCATAAATGGAGCCATCAACTCCATAGAAAGGTGAAAAAAATAAGATTTATGTAAAATCTCTGTTGAGGCTGAATCGGGTTTGAGTGCAGTGGAGTCTCGGTGCACTTGGGAGTGTCCGCTAGATATATTTTGACAATTATGCATGCAACATGAATATGTGCATAAGCAAGAGAAGCATATATGTCATATGTACATTGTACATACACGTACGTATAAAGACTAAAATTGAGGTTTATGACAATGAACTCTGTATAGAAAAAGCATGCATACAGTTGATAGGTATTGGAAAAATAGAGATAAACTGCTCAAATAGAAAGCATGATAACAATTCTAAGATCTCCAAATAATAGAAGTTAAAAATATAAAATTTTAAGGAACATTGTCAGACTCAAAATCAAGTGAATAAAGAAAACCGTAAATACTAGCAAAAAAATACATTGAAAGACCTCACAAACCAATTAATTATTACTGCCCTTTTATCTCTTGAACTGCTGAGTTATATGTTTCAAGAATACACTGCAAATTGGAAAGCAAAATCTAGCTAATGGTTCTAGGTGATGTGAATTAGGTACACAGCAGAAAAAATTACATTTAGCGGCCGCAGGTTGTACTTGGTTGAGCATATAGGCTCATCTTCATGAAGCACTTAAGTTCCTACAGAGGTAATGCTTTATTCTGTTAGGGATTTTATGAAGATTAATCTGCGGAATTAAACACTAAACGAATAATGACACCAATGAAAATACCACAAGCAAGCAAACACCAAGATTTAACGTGGTTCAGCAAATTGTGCCTACGTTCACGGGGCAATCCAGAGAGAAATATTTTACTATAAATCAAAAGTACAATCCCTCCAATTTACACCTGAACTTGAGGATTAATTCACAAGAGAAAGATACAGTATTACCTCTAGGGCACCAAAAAGCCTAAAACCCATCTCAGTAAAAATCTCCAACTCCAACAAAGAAATCAACACTGTACCCTCGATGGCATCGTCATTCTGAAGATAACAGCTTTTGAATCACTGCAATCGGACAACCGAGCTATCCGAAATCTGAACTTTTCTTTCTCTCTCTTCTCGGGTACTGTAGCGTTGGGTTACTATTTATCCGAAAAACAAAAGACGGTGTTCTCATATATATAGTTCTCCAAACCTATTACTATTACAAATAGATCATCCAAATCCTCTTCTAGATAGAGTTTTAATTCATGTGGATTTCATGTGGGCCTTATCTTGGGCTAGACCAATAACAATCTCCCCCTTCAGCCCAACGAGGGGGTATGCCATCTGTAACTCCTCAACGAAAATTCATGTCGGTCAATTACCGACACAACTCGGTCTTCTCTTTGAAAACGATCTTCGTTAAAAATTCTGCTGGATTTTTATCTGTGTGAATCTTCTATAGCTTCAGCTCCTCTTTCTCAACAGCTTCTCTAAGTCAATGATATCTCACATCAATGTGTTTCATCCTAGAATGTAATATAGAATTCATGCTCAAATCAAGAGCACTTTGACTATCAATAAAGATTTGATAATTGTCTTGCTGCAAGCCCAACTCCTGTAGAAATCTTCTCATCCAAATCATCTCTTTACCGGCTTTAGCAGCTGCAATATATTCCGCCTCTGTTGTAGATAAAGTAACACATTCTGCAACCTAGACTACCAAGATACTGCCACCCCTGCAAAAGTGAACAACTAACCTGAGGTAGACTTCCTGTGATTGAGATCACTTGCCATATCCGCATCTGTAAAACCATATAATACCGCCTTCAAATCTCCAAAACTCAAACACATCTTAGAACTGCCTTTCAAATATTTTAAGATCCACTTTACACCTTTCCAATAAACTCTCCCTGGATTAGAAAGATACATGCTCACAACGCCAACTACATGAGCTATATCTAGCCGAGTGCAAACCACGACATACATCAAACTATAACTGAAGAGTAAGGAATATTCTCCATCTCACTCTTTTCCTCATCTGTAGTTGGCCAAAACTTTTTGCTAAGTTTCAAATGACCTGCAAGAGGAGTACTGCCTGACTTGGCATCTTTCATGTTGAATCTATCAAGTAGTCGTTCAACATATTTCTCTTGTGATAACCACAACTTCCTTGCTTTCCAGTCACGAGCAATATCCATACTAAGAATCTGCTGTGCTAAGCCTAAATCCTTCATGTCAAAAGATATAAATAACTCATTCTTCAGCCCAACGATTATCTGACTATCATGACCAACAATCAACATATCATCCACATAAAGCAAAAGGATAATAAAGCTAGAATCTAAAAATCTCCTGAAATATACACACGAATCTGCAATTATTCTTTGGCATCCATGACTCAACATGAAAGAATCATATTTCATATACCACTTCCTGGGTGCCTGCTTTAAACCATAGAGGCTCTTCTTCAATCAGCAAATCATGTGTTCTTTTTTCCTTCACATCAAAACCCTCCGACTGCTCCATGTAGATCTTCTCCTCCAAATCACCATGAAGGAATACAGTCTTCACATCAAGCTGCTCAATCTCGAGGTCTAAACTAGCTGCTAACCCTAAGATATCTCTAATGGATGTCATCTTCACAACCGGTGAAAAAATCTTATCAAAATCACTACCCTTTTTCTGACCAAAGCCTTTCACCACTATTCTGGCTTTGTATTTCTGAATCTCTTTGTAGCCATCCTTCTTTAACTTGAACACCCACTTGCTCTTCAAAGCTTTTCAGTCCTTCGGTAAATCCACCAACTCATAAGTGTAAAACCCAAAAAATTTGAATATTATGTGATAAATAATAATGAATATGTTATATGTAATAAATAACATATTTTAATATTTGAGTATGCTAGGAATTGATTTGAGATCAATTAAATGCATATGTGTGAATATATGAGTACAAATGCACAAATCATGCACGAAGAAGAAATCTGGAAAAATAACCAGTTAAGTGTTTATATATTTTACACACTGATATAGTTATATCTATAAAATCTCAAAAGACCAAAGTTGTAGGTCTCTTCTATAGCTTTCCAACAAATCTTAGATCACCTCATTCTGAGGTTGGATGTGAAAGTTACAGCCAAAATACCGAAAACTATTTTTCTAAACAGAGTGAATCTGTGTTGTTAGTAGTCTACTACTAAGCTTAGTAGTCTACTACTAAGCTTAGTAGTCGACTACTAAGGCCATTAGTCCACTACTAAGGATATTAGTCGACTAATCGAGCTGATTTCCAGATTTCTATTGGGTTTCGGGTTGGTTTTGGTTTATATTCGAACCTAGGTTTAACCCTAAGTATATAAATATATTTAGACACTTTTTCTTGAGATTTTTCATGTGAAGTACCAGCCACCATCTTCCCTCAAACTGTAGAGCTTGTTCTTGGTGTTCCTCGAGGAGATTCGAGGCGAATCGTTAAGTGGAGGGTGAGATCACATGCTTTTGAGTGAGGAGGGATCTTGGATACATGTCCAGAGGCTCGACACGACGTTTGAGGTAGGATCTCCTACATCCAAACTCATCCCTTTAGTTAATAAATGAATTAAAGTGTTTAATTCGATGTTTTGCATGCTTAACCATAACACAATGTGTTAAAAATGAGATTTTTGATTATAAATCTGAATAAAGTGCTAGATCTAATGTTTTATCTTGCTATTTATGATAGAGATGTGATCAGGATCATTAAGGTGATAATTATTTTTGTTTTTAACTTGTTAATAGGTTTAATTCATGTGCTAACCCTATTTATCTCTAAATTGAGATTTCATTTTGATTAATCTATGCTTAATCCTAGGTTGGTGATACCTAAGAGATATGAACGAATTTAAATCATTTTATATATCCATTCTAGGAGTTGTTGCAAGCATGCTTATATTGATCATACTAAGAAATCATGTTTTAAATATAGGAATTTGATTAATAGGGATGTTAAACCCTAATTAGAACCAATTAAAAGTGTGGTTTTACGTTCATGATGTTTTCGGATGAGTATCGCATGTTTCATTCATGTCAAATCTCTTGATAAGCATATGATGAATGAAAAGAACTGTTTGTGCATGTTAGAATGTATGGAATTGCAAGGTAGTCGACTAGAGAGTAGTTGACTAATGTGCTTAATAGTCGACTACTAATACTGATATGAGTTTTTACAGAGTCTGGATGGACTACTAAGCATAGTAGTCGACTACTAAGGCTGATTTCCTGAATATCATGTTGTTTTGATTCGAGATGCGATCGCGGGGTTTGAGCCACATGATAGTACATGTATAGGCATGACCATTCATGGATTGTGTTATAGTACACGTGTTAGTACCCTAAAGAGGGGATTCCGACAAGTATTATTCGAATACACTTTTTTTCCTTGACATTGTATCCGCACAAATGTGTGCTGAGGTTTGTGAACCTATATTATCGTATCCGCACGAGTGTGTGCTGAGGTCGGTGGACCTATATTATCATATCCGCACGAGTGTATGCTGAGGTCAATGAACTTATGTTGTTGTTCCCGCTTTAAGGTGCGCAGAGGTTGATGAACCTATGTCTTTGTTTCCACATGATTATGCGCAAAGGTTGATATGACTATTTGTTGTTTTGCACGAGGCGCGATTAGCTGAGAATTTTAGAAAAGTGATGACTTTTATAACTTGATAGTCGAGTATTTGGCGGACGCCAAATGATACATGACTCATTGTTGAGATAATTGATGACCGAAATATTATGTTATGCGAGTGCATGAGATACATATGCTGACGTTGGTTATGAGGCTTTACTTTCCAGTATTTATTACTTTCAGTTCTAGTTTGGGATTAATATTTAGTTATCTACTATTTAAGACATATGGTATGTACATGAGGGTTTCCTTGTTTGGATTACTTCGCTCTATGTACTATGTCTCGTGTTGTAAATTTCTAAGCATTAATTCCATTAGATACGAAGAAAATGATTTAGGTATACTATGCTTAATAGATAGAGCCTCCACTACATGGAGTAGCCCTTCCCCTAGGAGCGGATGGAGGTAATCTTGCTTTAGCACTTTGACGTTTTTGTTATTGTTCTTTTTATTTTATTTTCCTTTTAGGCGGTTCAGAGCATCAGAGAGCCACAGGGTGACAGAGTTATTACATAGTCATCGTCACATGAGTTATTAGTAGAGACTCTACAATAGAGTTTATATCTATTCAGACATTAGAATTTCAGTATCACATTTTATAAAGGCTATGAGCCTTAATTATATATTTTAGTTGATTCATGTTGAGACGTATTTATTTATTTCAGATATCAGATATATTACAGGTTATTCATTGAGACATGATATATTTATGAGATACTCCTTTCTATATCATGTCTGTTGCAGGTATTTTCTTTCTTTTGTCTGTTTTGTACTTACACCTTGTTTTGATTCCACTAGAGGATATTACTGTGATTGGTGAAACTTGTTGTTGTACAGTATGGGTGCATGGCAGGTTTGACATCTCCGGGTTCACCTTGGACTATAGCCATGTGTGAAACCAGGGGCATCACAGTTGGTATCTGAGCTCTAGTTCTAGTATCCTTAGGATCATCTTGTGTCGAGTCGTGAAGCTAGAATAGAGTTTCTTTGGATTCATGTATAGAGTCTGCTAAGAAATCCTAGAATGAGTGAGGACGATATATGCATATATCTCAAAATTTTGGAATTTTTTATGACAACTATTTTATGTTGATTTAATGTATTTGCGTGGATACTATGTATTATGAATATCTGTAAGATAAGAAAGGCATCAGACACTGAGAGCATCATAGTTTTAGAGCACACCGTATTCATGTGCAGCCTATAAATGAAAAAAATATGTGAAAATTTCTTAACGTCAACTCAGCATAATTTTTTTTGATGTGTTCAGCATAGAGGATATCATCGGAGGATAGCAACGACTTCAGAGTTTAGTTGGAGCAGCGAATATCACTTATTTGGGAGAATTTTATTTACTTCTTCGACAAGTAGTTAGAGCTAGTATGATTAAAGCAGGAAGATATGCTGGCAGTTAATTATGAAACCAAGACCAGTATGATGACAATGATAAGGGCAAGAGGCCTATTGTAGGATCTAGAGGACCCAATAGCATGGTAAGGATTTTTTTATCACCAGCAACAAAGACAGTATAAGAAGAGAGCACAACATGATTCAAGAGCGCCGTAGCAGCGCAGGATTCTGGATACATGTTACAATTATAACAAGATCAGACATAGGATGAAGGATTATATTAGTACACCAGTAGGAAACCAGCATGACGGAGGTCATGGTCAGCAGTCTTAGGGTCACGGTTACGGCCAGCAGTGGAGGATAGAGGCACTACCTGTTATTCCGAGGATTGAGGGTCTAGTAGGCCAGAATTACGTTATTCAGAGTATTCCTTAAGGTCAGATAGACCCATATATTTCACCGCCAACAGCGCAGCAGGTGCCGATCACTGGCATAGTTTATGTAGTTGTACCGCGTGATCATAGTACGAGCAGAGTTTTTGTAATAAATTCTTTTCCAGATCGAACCTTGTTTGATTTAGGAGCTTTACATTCTTTCATATCTCATACCTTCATGGATAAGCTTCTGTTAGTTGTACATTTCTTAGATGTTCCGTTATCAGTCTCTACACTACTAGGAGAGGTGTCCCTATTAGAGAGTAACTGTAGGAGATGTGTTATCAGTTTAGATGAGTCTGAGTTCATTTTTGACCTGATCGTTTTGCGGATGTTGGATTTCGACGTAATTCTTGGTATGGATTGGTTATCATCCTACTATGTCTATATCGACTATTTCGCTAAAATAGTCAGCTTGTGAACAATCGTTGGGTTTATATAGATAGTAGCAAGCTCATAGGGTAACCAGAATGTGGAGTCATTGCTGGCATACATAGCAGAGGTTATAGTCCGGGATCGGGGTGTATATTTGAACGAGACCAGAGTTGTCTCAGAGTATCAGATGTCTTTCAGGACATACCTAGATTTCCTCCAGTGAGAGAGGTTGTTTTCTTGCATTAAGTTGCAGTAGGCATCATACTGATATTCCGAGCACCCTATCTATGGCACCTACGGAGATGAGGGAGCTACAGACTTTGCTAGATGAGTTGTTATCTCAGAGTTTCATTCTCCGGAGTTGTTTCCATGGGAGCACCGGTCCTCTTCGTGGAGAAGAAGGATGGTAGCATATGATTATGTATAGATTATCGTGAGTTGATCAAGATCACTATCCAGATCAGGTATCCACTACCGAGGATTTATGACTTTTTTGATGAACTGCAAGGAGCACAACCTTTTTTAAAGATTAACCTTCATTCTAGTATACATCGGTTGTGGGTTTGGAAGATGGACATTTCCAAGACCGCCTTTCTGACTCGGTGTGAGTCTTTTGAGTTTCTTTTCATGCCATTTGGGTTGACCAATGCACCCACGGTATTCATGAACTTGATGAACAGGGTTTTTCATCCATACTTGGACCAGTGTGTGATCATGTTTATTGATGATATTCTTATTTATTCAAGATTGGAGTCATAGCACGAGCAACATCTTCGTCTGGCTTTGTAGGCTCTATGGGAGCACCAGCTATACGCTAAGTTCAGCAAGTGTGAGTTTTGGCTATCTGAGGTTAAATTTCTTGGCCACGTCCTTAGCAGAGAGGGGATTGTGGTGGATCTAGCGAAGGTTGTGGTAGTACACTTTTGGGAGCCGCCGACTACAGTTATCGAGATTCATAGTTTCTTGGGTTTGGCCGGTTATTATAGGAAGTTCATTCAGGACTTCTCAAAGTATTCGATACTACTTACATATCTTACATTAGAGGGTGTATAGTTTGTTTGGGGCAGAAAGTGCTAGGAGGCCTTTAAGACATTAAATGCTAAGTTGACCACAGCGCCGGTGTTAACTATTCCAACCAAAGATAGGATGTTTGTCACATATGTGTTATTAGCGAGTCTAGGAGGCGTTTTGATGCAGACCCATAGAGTAGTGGTGTACATTTCTCATCAGTTGAGGACACACGAGTAGAACTATTCCACGCACGACTTGGAGTTAACAACAGTAGTCTTCACACTGAAGACATAGAGACACTATCTGTATGGAGTACATATCGAGTTGTTCACTGATAATCAGAGTTTGATGTATCTCTTCTCTCAAAAAGAGCTTAATCAGAGACAACGATGGTGGGTCGAGTTCATCTAAGATTTTGAGATTGTGATTCAGTACCATCTGTGGAAGGTTAATATTGTATCAAACATATTGAGCAGGAAGCATCGGCATCAGATTACGGCTTAGAGGTACTCGTTGTATCGAGATCTTCACACCCTTAGCCAATTTGAATTTAGGCCAGAGATTGGCGGGAGCAGTGCATTTTTGGGAGCTGTGTCAATGCAACCATCTTGGAGTGATAGAGTAGTTAGAGCACAGCTAGAGGATTCTTGGATTCAAACTCGAAAGGAGGAGATTTGTTTAATGAGGCACATCTGTAAGCTGTCTAAAAATTACAATAGATAGCTAATCCCTATCAAGCTTTGATGATGGAATTTATAATTTGATGATTTCTGCATCAACATCTTGACAATGAATGTTACAATCAGAAGACTTTCACAACGAAAGTTGCAATCGGAAGATTTTCACGTAGATCGAGAAAGGTTACAATTCAACAACCTTCACGATGACAGATGAAAGTTCTGATTCAAAAGCATTTACAATCAACATAGGGAGTTACAATCTGATGACTCTCATATTTTTAAGGAGCCAAGACGAATGTTACAAGATGACGATCTTTGGGGAGTTACAATCTGATGACTCTCATATTTTTAAGGAGCCAAGACGAATGTTACAAGATGACGATCTTTGCAACGCTCTAGCAAAAGAGACTAACGAATGTTACAAGATGACGATCTTTGCAACGCTCTAGCAAAAGAGACTACAAATTGATGGTCTCTTCAAGTCAAAACATCGAGTTCATCTCTACGACAAAACACAGAGTTAATGCAGAGCCCAACTCTACATTCCAGGTCTAGAATGTAGAGTTCACCCCTGTGTTTCAGATTCAAAACACAGTGCGACTTCTATGTTCCAGATTCAAAACGCAGCACGATCTTTGCGTTCCCAGCCACCAACAGAGACCCCAACCCTGCGTCCCGAGCGCAGGATGTAGAATTCATATTTAGAATGCCAGTTTTGGCATTTGACTCGCTCAAATGTTAGTTAGATGGTTCCAAAACAATTTCCACGATTTGAGGGGACCACGTCCCCCATTCAGTAGTGGATTAAGGGGGCGGTTACAATCCTTAATCCCCTATAAATACCAAAAACTCAATTGAGTTTGGGGATCAACTTTTTGGCATCCAAACTACACAAGGGGAGAGTTCGATTTTTGGATCAAACCACTAGGAGATCGGCTAGAGAGAACTTCTTGGATACAAAGAGATCTTGAGGCATCCTTCAGTAACAGCAAATTCACTTGGCTATTAACCTAATTTTCAGTTCAAATCAACTCTTTTACAAGAGTTTAAACTTACTCTGAGTTGCTAAACTCATTAAGAGTTAATTTCAAACTTCCCACACAAGTTAATCATTCCAGTAAAAGAATACGTTCAGATTGTTAACAGAGAGCAAACTCGACACGGGCATTTGAGGAAGGCACTCCATCGCCACCGTGAAGAACCCAGAATTAAACAAAGAGGAGAATTTACATCAATTCTCTTCTCTTTTATAATCAAAAATTCAAATTGTAATCGAGCGAGTTGTAAATATTCTTTTTCTAAGCAATTAGAGGGAATAAATCAAATTCAATTCTTTCATTTTTTTCTTGAATTTTTCCCACAAACAAAAGATGGCGACTCTACGTGGGACTAGCTTCTCTGGTGAAGAAGTGGTGGTGCAATCCGACATTAACCTTGCTGGAACAACGGTCGAGACTCTTGTCGTAGAGTTCGATCAAGCTAAGTACGAGGAAGCTCTCTCCTCTGGATTGCTTAGCCCCAAGGCTAGGTGCAACATCCGCAAGATCTCTAAAGAGATCAAAACTCCAACTATTGCTACAGTACCGAAGAAAGTCCTCTTCTTTGGCCAAGATTATTTAAATAGCCCCTCCTCTGAAGGAATGGGCTTTGACTCTGCCAAACTCGTTCAACAAGTTAAAAGCTCCACACCCAAGTCAACACGGTGTGTAACGGGTCATAAAAGGTCCATGGCGGAGGAAAGTCCAACCAACGCCTATGAAATCACTGCCAAGGCCTTGAAAAAGGCCAAAAAGAACACCGCTCGATGAATGAGAAGATCCATACGGCGAGTGCACCTATGAAATAGCCGATTTCTTGACTAACGCGAAGGTCGTGTTTGTGAGCCTCTACTTGAGTGTTGCGCTTCTGCTTCAGAACGCACACTTCGTGGTGACGAGCCCAACTACGAGCACCGCGTGATACAACTTGAACGCGACCCTCAATGGTGCATTGTTCATTCAAAACGTAGCCCTCGGGAAAGTGTTTCTAAAGATAAACTCAACTCTCACGAGTGCGTTTCCAAACCAGAACGGGGGTCTTCAAACTACGTTGATCATCACGAACGCAGTACATAGGAATGCATTTTCAAGAGTAAATGCACACCTCAGCAGTGCGTTTCAACATCAAAACGTGACCCCCAAGGGCATGTTTCATCAACCAAATGCATACCTCAGTAGTGCGTTTCAACATCAAAATGTGACCCCCCAAGGGCACGTTTCATCAACCAAACGCACACCTTAGCAGTGCATTTCAACATCAAAACGTGACCCCCAAGGGCACGTTTCATCAACCAAACACACACCTCAATAGTACGTTCAACCAAAACATGACCCCCAAAGGCACGTTTCACCTTAGAAACACAAGCCTCAGCCTAGTGTTCGCAAAACTAAATGTGACCCCCACGTTTCTTCTTCAGAACGTGACGTTGTCCATCAAGTACAAAAAGATCAACATGGATTTAAGATTCAAGTTCGTCAAGAATCAGTCCTACCCACTAACGGGCAGGGGGTCCTATCTCCGTCCTCACGTTCTGTGAGAGGTTTATCCCAAATCTCTGACCTCCGAGAATTTCTTTTAAGAGAAAAAGTTGCACAACAAACAGCTCATTCATGTCAATGTGAGCGGCTTATTTCTGTCGTCCTTTCAGAAAGCCACTGCTACGTATCCGCGCCTCAATAATCATTATTTGACCGATTAACAAATGTCGCCAGGCCTACCAAGAGGCAACATCATCACAAGAAAAAGACTTCAGAGGTCGAATATCCCAAAGTCACTATCAATGTTATCGGCAGAGGGAAGACCTCAGTTCCTAATTCTGACGATTTGGAGAGAAGTCATTCCCCAACTATTCAGGAAATCTGTCATGAGTTTGAAGAGGTATATCGGCGCACTCGGACTCGCACAAGAGCTATACGCTCGGTTAACTATCAAAGGTTAGCCAAGGGGATCACTTCAGATAATGAACATTCAATAATTGTGGATTCTCAATTCTCAAGCTCTTTCGTAGCACACAAGGAAACCACCTATATGACTGAAAGCTCCGACGACTTAGCAAAGAGAGTTGACAAATATCATGTCATTCTCCAGGCACAACAGGAGACACTCATACAAATGAAGGATATGTTGGCTCAACTCCTTACAGAGAAAGGCTAAAAGCCTAAATCTTCCCGGAGGACAACTTCAAAAGGAAAACAGAAGGCACACGAGAATTCGGATCGTGAGAATCAAAACTTAGAGTCTTCCTCCGAAAATGAGAAAAAAGCCGAAAAGGAGGAAAATCCTCAATCATCTAAGATGGATGAATTAGAGGCTCGCCTCAATGCAATTTCTAATAGGAGTGAGCTAAGAGAGGAGAAGTAATATGGCCTTATCCTGCCGATTGAGACACAGCTCCCTATCCATCAAAATTTAAGGCCCCAACCTTATAACCTTTCGACAGCACAAGATCACCAAATCAACGCATCTATTACTTTAAATCACAGACTGGAGATGTGGTAGCAAACTATGCTATCCTAACTAGATTGTTCATCGGCACCCTTAAGGGTGTTGCTTTCGAGTGGTTCATGAAGCTGACTGCTGGGTCTATTCAAAAATGGGTAGATCTAGAAATGCTCTTCTTAGCCAGATTTTTCGAGGATGATACGGAAGTTTCTATCCCGACCCTTCTCACCACCAAGCAAAGGAAAGGAGAGTCTATCAAGACTTATATTGAAAGATTCAGCAGTATGGTATTACGATGCTCATCAGGTATGATCCAATCTACTTTGGTCAAAACTTGCAGGCATAACTTGCAGACCCAGCTCCTTGCTCAAATGGGAGTAGCAGAATTTCGCTCCTGGAGAAAATTGGTTTCGAAAAGAGAACAAGCTGAAGAAATTATTGCTCGGGTCAAGGCTGAAGAAGCTGTTCAACCAAAGCCACAACAGCAATGCAACCAAAACAACGCTTCTCGATCTAAGGGAAAGGAGACTTTGGCTGCCGATTCCAGCACGCGAACATCACCCACTAAGCAAGGCAATGCACCAAATTAGCAAAGAGCGCCCAAGCAATACTCATTTAAAGATGATCATGTGGACACTCTGTTCTAACTGCTTCGGAAGAACAACAAGCTGCAACTTCCCAAGATCAAGAAACCGGATGAGGCAAGAAAGGTGGACGACCCTAATTACTGTTGTTATCACAGGTTTTTGGGACATCCTACCAGGAAATGCTATGTCTTCAAGGATATTCTGTAAAACCTAGTGAATGCCAATGTGCTTACATTGAAGCCCGTGCAGAAGACTGTAACCACTAATTTGATAGCGGTCCAGTTCGGTGATTTCCTTCCTGTAACGGCTGTAGATGGAGTTATTCCTATCCATAAAAGGGAAATGCACATGAAAAATACTGACCCACATGGTTCGAAAGAAAAAGAGTTAGTACTCCTCACTATATCGAAATGGGAGATTATGTGGGTCCATCCCCATTTGATTAAAGACCAACAGTGGACGAACACCTTGTCTAAAAAGAAAAGAGGCAAGGCTAAGCCATCCAACTTGATTAGCCCCTCTATTAATGAGAATGGTGATCATCTCAAACCTCTCACGGACTCAGAAGAAGAGAGGATCGTGCTCATAGCAGACCAAGGAGGCAACCCTGGCACCCGATCAAGAAAAGCTTATCTAAAGGACTGTGATCACACTGCTCAAGAAATAGAAGAACGGCCCTAAGTTGCTGGTGGTTCGGTCCCGCAAAGGTCAACTAATAAGGGGAAGCAAAAAGAGACCCGGTATAACAAGAATCTTCTTCAGCAAGCCAAAGAATCAAGTACCCCTTCTGATTCAACGTCATGGCGTAATTGGCCGACATACCGACTAGGATTACCCTGTACGAGCTCATGCGCTTGTCTAGGACTACACGGGAAGCTCTAATTGAAGCCTTAGTGAACACGAAAAGCTTTATTACGTAAGTTACTCCAGTTCTAGAAGCTTCTAAGGATCAATCTTGCATACAATGTCTACAAGTAGCAAGAAATCTACCATGCATATCATTCACTCAGGACGATATGTAGGTAAAACACAAGCATGATAGATCGTTATATTATACAGGTTACATCGGGTCCTTGGAGATCAGCCGAGTCCAAGTTGATCCAGGTTTAGCACTTAGCATCATGCCTTACAGGGTCATGCAGGTCATAGGAATTCTTATGCATTAGTTAAACACTACCCAAACCATAATCTTCGGTTTCAATGGTAACAGCACTCGGCCCCTGGGAAAAATCAAACTCAGGTGTCAAATTGGAGATCTCAAGTCTGAAGTGACATGTTACATCATTGATACCGATACATCCTACAATCTATTGTTGGGACAACCTTGGATTCATGCAAATCGCATCGTCCTATGTACTCTACATCAGGTCATGAAATATGCTGATGATGAGGGGGATGTCCAAACCTTGATTGCTGAGAAGCGCCCTTCAGAGGGGTGGAGAACTTCCATACAAACTCCATCTTCTACCTGGATTCTCAAGAGAAAACAAAAGAAGATGCTGATAGTGGCAACAACGCAGACATCGAGCCAGATCCTGAGAAAGACTGTCCATGGGAGTTGAATTTCGATGTAATGAGTCAAAATGAGAGCAATAAAATGTACCAAGTGAAGGCGAGTGGTGTAGTAATGAAGATTTTAATTTGGCGTACTTGTCTGATGTGTCCTCTAAAAATGAACAAATAGAGATTGATACTGATGCAGGTACCAACCTATGGCACGCATTATACGCCGAGGCAACACTCACATTGCCTTAAATCATCTTTCACGACAGATGAAGAAATGGAAGATGCTCGGAAGGCTTTCTTCAAAGTCCCATCCAAAAGGAAAGGGCAGAAGCATATCTACTTTAGTAAAGTCAAACCTAAACTACTCAAGCGAGGAAGTTCAGAAGAAGATAATGGGGTTCCTCAATTCCATTACCACGAACCCAATTCTATCTATTTGATGAAACGAATGGGTTATAACTTTAATGAGAAGAGAGGTTTAAACTTTGGGAAAGGAAGGCGAACGCCCGTTCGAATGTCTCTCACTCCCGAAGGAAAACCTCCTGACTATTATCAGAAGACTAGAATAGGTGTAGGTTATATCACAACCCCTTCCCTTTCAGAAAATAAAACCGGTGACTATTTGTGTCAAGACCATTCATTCGGGACATCATCATGGGAATCTGATGTCAACGTCGGACCTTTCTTTAAAAGCCTAACCGTGAACATGGTTTCGGCCAGTCACCCTAATAAAGATGAATGGGGTGATGAAGAATTGATCGAATCGACCAACGACCGTTGGATCAAGCGCCTTAACATCTTGTGGGATATGCATTTTGAACAGCATGAACCACCCACCGAAGATAAATTGATCCAAGTCAACATGGGAGATGAATCCGACCCTAAACCTATCTTTATAAGCAAAAGTTTATCACTATCTGAGAAAGAAGATCTTATATCTCTTATTCAAGAATATATAGATGTCTTTGCTTGGAACTATGAAGATATGCTTGGCCTTGATTCAAAAGTAGCCATGCATCGTCTTAATATTGATCTGGATGTAAAACCCGTTAAACAACAACAACGTCGGTTTCATCCAGAGATCATAGAAGCAATTGAGTCAGAAGTCATAAAGCTTATTGACTTGGACTTTGTTAGAGAGGAACAACACCCTGATTAGGTAACTAACTGATATGGGTGTATCTTCTCTTCGGGAGCTTAGCGATCCTCATAGAAACTTTAGGATAGTGATTCTCATGGTATCTTGAGAATAGTGTAGAGGAGTCGTGGACAAAGTCATTGGAGGCGGCGAAGTCGAAGGATTCGTCAAAAGATAGGAAAAGTAGTTTTACTGCTGGCCGGTCGACCGCGCATGGCTCTGCGGTCGACCATGAACGTGCCAGCTCAGGGGATCTGGTTGAACTCTTTCACGGTCGACCGCGATGGGTTTGGCGGTCGATCACCAAAATTCTGTAGGCGAAACTGCTCTCTGTCGTTGGTCACGGTCAACCGCGATGGGCTTAGCGGTCGACCGCCAAAACCCTGTAATCAAGACTGCTCCCTGTCGTTGGTCACGATCGACAGCGATGGGTTCGGCGGTCAACCGCCAAAACCCTGTAATGGATTTCCAGTCTTGGGTGTTGATCGCGGTCGGCCGCGATGGGCTCTGCGGTCGACCGTGAGACGAGTTTTGGGCCTGGGCTTGTTTTCCTGCACTGTTTAGGATTTCTATTTGGTATAAATAGAAACATGACTTTTCTAGGGTTAAGGACTGAGATTGTAATCAGAAAAAAAATTAGGGAGGTTGTTCTTTGATCTAGAGAGATTGTGAGAGAGAGATTTATAATCCAATTGATTCTCATAATCTAGAGAAGGTATTTTCCTTCGCCCAAATTGTAATCTTATGTTCTTCTGTCATTTTTGTTAGACCCTTGAGGATGGGTGATTAGGGTCTTATGCTAATCTAATCCCGATTAAATTCCAATTAAAAATTATATTGATCAATTAGTTCTTGCAAGAGATAGATATGAATAAGAATGATAAGAATAAGCACAAAAGAAATATACGCTAAGCAAACACAAACACAAGATATATTTACAAGGTTCGGTCCCCACGACCTACATCCCCGCTCCTCACCTCGAGGAGATATCCACTATCACAATCTGGTTTGGAAGCCGGAACTTCTATACACTCGGTTTACAAGATCATCGAAAACTCTCACACTACACAAACACTATGCAATCACACTTTACACACTAAGTGTAGGAACCTAGCCCGTGTCCTCCTCCTCAAGTGCTCGGATGCAACCTCTTCCTAGGTTCGTCAACTGATGCCACTCCTATTGGATTCGACCCCGTCTCTCGCCTCACACTTCTCTCGGTGTACAAGTGTATTACAAGTGATACTCACAAATAAAGATTAAATACAATGGTTTGTTCTCAATAACAAATGAGAACGCAAATGAAGCTCACACTCACTAAATCACACTCCACAACCCACACTATATAGTATGAAGATATTAAGCTCAATATGTGTGTGTGATAACAGTGAATAAAAATAATACAACTCAATAAATATAGCTAATGAAATGAAAATGGAATAGTAAGCTATATAAGAGTTTAGAAAAACTTCTCAAACAAGAACAGTAGATGATGATCCCAATAGGATTTGAAAGCCACTTCTTGTTGTAGGAAAACTTCTTTTGAAACAGACTGATAAAATTAGCTTAAACAGCTCTTTTAAACAAAATTAAGATTTTGTTAAACACAAAACTTGGATTGCTAAAAGAGAGCAGTAATGAGGTATTTATACCCACTCAAATATCAGCCAAAAAACCAACTTGAAAAGACTAAAAAGCCCCCAGAGAACCGTTGTAAAAATAACCGTTAAAAACCAATGATGGAATCGGCGGTCGACCGTGGAAATCTCGCGAGTGACCGCGAGGCACAAAAATGCTGAGAACAGGGTTTTAAGGCTGGCGGGCGACCGGAGGCACAAAAAATACTGAGTACAGGGTTTTACCCGCGGCGGTCGACCGCAAAAGTCTCTGGATGGTTCACGGTCGACCGTCACGGTTGACCACGAGCACATAAAAACAATGCTATGAAAATTTGTTGTGGGCGGTCGACCACGGCTGTCGACCGCAAACTGATACAGCCGATATGACAGGTTTTTGGGCAGATTTGAAAATACTTTAAAAATAGTAAAACAATTCCAAAAATAATAAAACTTGGGGAAAAGTTTCTAAATAATAAAATGAACATGTTAGAAAAAGAATTTTTGGAAAAATAATTTTCGTTTGCAAAAACATACTGTTTTTGAAAAGTGTTCGTAAAACTTGTATTTTACGAATATGAAAATTTTAATATGACTCATAAATACGTATATATATATATATCATGCATACGTTATATATATATAATAGAGTATGAAAGAGCTATAATTATGAAATAAGAGATATTGTAACAACGTTTGATAAAAAATCATTTATATGATAGAAAACGTCAAAAATCGTGTTAAGTGTACATATATATATTGAGCTTAAATATAAACATACAATATATGTAAGTAAACTACTCTTATACCTAGGTAATTCCACACATATGAACTTGAATCTTTAACGCTTGATTATCGTGTGGTGAAATACCTGTAAATAGAAATATAACAATAAAACTAGAGAATATATTAGTGATAAATTGTTTGACAAATTATCATCAAAACTATAGGGTAAACAATCTCCCCCTTTTTTTATGATGGCAAACAATTTATATATTGATATGAAATATATGCTGATAAACCACATACAATATGAATTAAACATATAAACCATATATAGCATGAAACAAATATATAAACCAATTTTCTCCCCCTTTGACAACATCAAAAAGGGAAAGAAAATAAAATAAGAGCAATGCTCCCCTGCATATAAGCACAGATAAAAGCCAAGGTATGGACAAAGACTCCCCCTATCAATTTGCATAAATGACATCTAAAGAGCATATATATAGGAGCTAAACAATAATCATTCATACACAGCCATAAACATTTAGAATCCAAAGAACGCATCATTAGCAACATATTATCACAAAACGAAGCATGAATATTGTTTTCACCATACATAGATCATAGAAAAGATAAAACCATCACCGTCACCATCAGAAGCATGGCCAGAGCCAGATGCAGATCCATCATCAGAGCCAGAATCAGATCCATCAGCAGGGCCCTCCTCAGAACCAGACTCAGAACTGGAAGAGGGATCCGGAATCCCGAGAGACTGACGCTGATAGGATAGAATAGTCCTAACATCCCTCTGGATAGTTGAGACCTGAGTCTCGAGATGATCCAAACGGGCACAGATATCAGAAGTGGAGGAGGTGGAAGCTCTAGACCGAGAAGATGAAGGCTTGGTAGGATCAGACAAAGAGGCAGAAAGTTGCATACGGGAGAGAGAGACTTTATCAAAGTACTCCTTACCGGATCAACTTTAGGTTCATTAGTGAGAGCAACACCGAAGTGTTGAAGAATGAGGGGGATGAAACTACCAAAAGGAAGAAATTTGTGATGCTTGCATGCCATATTCTTAAGAAAAACATTTGCCCAATTGACTTTTATTTTGGCAAAAATGGCATAAACAGCATTAATCTTATCAGGGGCAAAATGATCAAAGCTACCGGTTTTGGGAATGAGATTATGAGCAACAATACGGGCTATGACTTTAGCGGTGGGATTGAGTGATTTGTTGTTCATGGGATAAGTGCAACCGGGCTTAAACAAGATATCGTTCACAGCTTGATCTGCGTGCTCGATAGACATAAGCTCGACGTCACTTGTTGGAATCTTAAGGTTTCCCGCAAGGTCGTCGGCATCAAAAGAGATCTGGATATTCTTGAAAGATGTGGAGATGGTTTGGACACCATCAGCAGAGGAAGTGACAGATAAATTTGCATAAAACAGATATACCAGAAATGGATAATAAGGAACTTTATGTTCCACATCTAACAGTCTAGCCAAACCAACATCATGAAGAATTGTGTGAATGTCATACATGGCTAGTTGTTCGAATTTGATATATCTGGTGGGCAGAATTTTTAGTTTGCACAACTCCCTATATTTCTTAACAAGAGGCTTGAACAAAAGATAATCCTCATAATGAGAGGCAGTAATAGATGAGGAGCTAGATTCAGGTTTAGATCTTTTCTTAGGAGGCATAATCGATTAGGGTTTTAAAAAGATGTAAGATATGACAAAAATTGAAACCCTAAAAAGAAAAAAATAGAGCACAATAAGTACAAATAAGCAAACCCTAAACCAAAACCCTAGAATGGAAATGTTGAAACTCTAGAGCAAAAAAAAATTGAAAGGTGAGAGATTACCCTATCAAGAGATGGAGAATAGCTGCGGTCGACCGAGGAATTGTTGCGGGCGACCGAGAGAGGAACTGGGAAAAATGTCGAATGGGAAGAAGGTGAAGCGGGTCGGATCATAAGGAGAGAAATGAATGGTGCGGATCAGCCCAAGGATGAAATCAACGGTGACAAGTGAGTTGGGTTTAGAAACATTTTAAAACAAAACCGAAACCCGATAAGAGATCAAACAGGAAACAGGGAAAAAACACTTGCGGTCGACCGTGGCGGTCGACCGTAACAAATTCCAGAAACATTGACGGTCGACCGTGGCGGTCGACCGCGAGAAAGAAATATGCATTGATAGTTTATAAATTCTGGAATTTTAGGAAAATGAAATTTGGACCAAATAAAAATTTGTTTTATGTTTATTTTACACATATAAGAATATATAAAAAGTTCTTAGTTATTTAAGTCATGAAAATTATTTTATTTTAGCTTAATAAAAACTGAATCATCATTAAGATTTTAAAACCCAATTATTCACATGAAAATTATTTTATTTTAGCTTAATAAAAACTGAATCATCATTAAGATTTTAAAACCCAATTATTCAAAAAACAAAATGAACAAAACAAACAAAAAAAAACTGAATCATCATTAAGATTTTAAAACCCAATTATTCAAAAAACAAAATGAACAAAACAAACAAAAAATTGATATAAAATCCATTTTGGTACCCAAATCATTTTGGTACCACTAGAATTTGGGACATGACCCCTATCATTTAAATCCAAGACCTTAGGGTTATGAACCCGCTTGGGCATATTTTGTGCACCGATACGATCAAAGCAAAAATTGTAAACATGACCCATACGATTGCAATTTGTGCAATGTAGAGGTTTAAATGGTTTGCGTTGACCAAAATGAAGTGCACGTGGTTCATTTGCAAAAATAGATTTTTCTTTGTAATTATTTTGCAAGCGAGAATTTCTTTTCAAATCGAAACAAAACATGGCCAAATAACCAAAACGACCTTAATAATCACATTTGTATACATGAGCATGTTTATGATTTACACTATGTGTGTGTACATATGTATGTGATGAAGAAGCTTGATGGGATGCACAATCATGAATAGGCTTGTCAATTTTTTGTGCATTATGACAAAATTTAGCTAAATGACCTTTAAGACCGCAAATAGAACATTTGTGAATTTTGTCATACATATGTGCATAGTGAATAGGTTTCTTAGAAGAATTAACATTGAAATTTGCACATAAGTCCATAAGCTTTTTATTATTAGCAATACAAGTGTTTAGTGTTGAATCTAAGGTAGATATGCGTTTTCTCATTTGATTCAACTCATCATTGTGCATACAAGCATTGCTACTAGAAGTAAGATAAACAAGATTTTTCATTATAGATTTCAACTTATCTACTTCTAACATAGCATCACGTTTTTCATAAAGCAAACAAGCATTTTTAATTCTCAAATTTTCATTGCATTCTTTAAGAATAATATTTTCATTTGCAATAAAATTAAACTTAGTGGCTAGTGTTTCATGAGTGGATTTCATATTTACATACTTACTCTTTACATCAATATAGCAATTGTGTACTTTTTCAAACTCAAGAGCAAGTTCATCAAAAGTAATAATATCATCGTTATCAAGATTGCATACCTCACTAGGATTATCACCTAGTGGTAATGTACATGGAGATGATGCTTCCTTAGAGCTTAAAGCGGGATTTTCCAATGCTTGTTGAATAGCCTCCGAGTCTCCTTCGTGTGCTTCAATAAATTTCCATAAGGCGTAAGCACTATCAAAATGAGCAAATTTGTTAGAAAACGATGAGTGAAAAGCATTAAGCAAATATTCTAACAAGAGCTTGTTCATGTTGAACAATCTTTTATCATTTTCATTCCATTTGGATTTTTCCAAAATGGGAACAACATAGGCATCCTCAATAATCTCTCATAAATTTAGATTGAACAAAAAGTTTGAATCTAACACGCCATTGAGCATAGGGGAAAATATCCAAACGATGAGCAATATTAATAGCATAACCTAGACTAGATGCATCATACATATCCATAATGATTATATGCAAGAAGCAAAAAGCAATCAACACTAGATTAGCACGAAAACGATAACTTAGATCTTTAAATCAAGGCGATTAGTCCTTAAATCAAAGAGCACCAAGCTCTGATACCAATTGTTAGACCCTAGAGGGGGGGGGGTTATTAGGGTCTTATGCTAATCTATAATCCCGATTAAATGCTTATATTGATCAATTAGTTCTTGCAAGAGATAGATATGAATAAGAATGATAAGAATAAGCACAAAAGAAATATACACTAAGCAAACACAAACACAAGATATGTTTACGAGGTTCGGTCCCCACGACCTACGTCCCCGCTCCTCACCTCGAGGAGATATCCACTATCACAATCCGGTTTGGGAGCCGGAACTTCTATACACTCGGTTTACAAGATCACCGAAAACTCTCACACTACACAAGAACTATGCAATCACACTTTACACACTAAGTGTAGGAACCTAGCCCGTGTCATCCTCCTCAAGTGCTCGGATGCAACCTCTCCCTAGGTTCGTCAACCGATGCCACTCCTATTGGATTCGACCCCATCTCTCGCCTCATACTTCTCTTGGTATACAAGTGTATTACAAGTGATACTCACAAATAAAGATTAAATACAATGGTTTGTTCTCAATAACAAATGAGAATGCAAATGAAGCTCACACTCACTAAATCACACTCCACAACCCACACTATATAGTATGAAGATATTAAGCTCAATATGTGTGTGTGATAACAGTGAATGAAAATAATACAACTAAATAAATATAGCTAAATAAATGAAAGTGAAATAGTAAGCTATATAAGGAAGAGTTTAGAAAACTTCTCAATAAACAAGAAAAGTAGTAGATGATGATTCCAATAGGAATTGAAAGCCACTTCTTATTGTAGAAAACTTCTCTTGAAGTAGATTAACGAAAATTAGCTTAACAGCCTGGATGGTTCACGGTCGACCGTCACGGTCGACCGCGAGCACATAAAAATAATGCTATGAAAATTTGCTGCGGGCGGTCGACCGCAAACTGATACAGCCAATATGACAGGTTTTTGGACACATTTGAAAATACTTTAAAAATAGTAAAACAATTCCAAAAATAATAAAACTTGGGGATAAGTTTCTAAATGATAAAATGAACATGTTAGAAAAAGAATTTTTGGAAAAATAATTTTTGTTTGCAAAAACATACTATTTTTAAAAAGTGTTCGTAAAACCTGTATTTTACGAATATGAAAATTTTGATATGACTCATAAATGCGTATATGTATAGCATGCATACGTTATATATATATAATAGAGTATGAAAGAGCTGTAATCATGAAATAAGAGATATTGTAACAACGTTTGATGAAAAATTATTTATATGATAGAAAACGTCAAAAATCGTGTTAAGTGTACATATATTGAGCTTAAATATAAACATACAATATATGTAAGTAAACTACTCTTATACCTAGGTAATTCCACACATATGAACTTGAATCTTTAACGCTTCATTGTCGTGTGTTGAAATACCTGTAAAGAGAAATATAACAACAAAACTAGAGAATATATTAGCGATAAATTGTTTGACAAATCATCATCAAAACTATAGGGTCAACAATTTTCTTCATACCACTCTTGATAATTCCGTGATCAAGAGTGCTCGTACGGCAACTCATATCAAGTTGGTATCAGAGAATCAGATCCTATGAAGGAGGGGCATCCTGTGTATGGTCCTGACTCGATCGCAATTCAAGAAGCTTGGCGAGATTCTTATTTTATTGGAAGGAGTCCAGAAAATAAGGAAGGAGAAGATGACTGAAGCAGATAATTCAGTAAGACTTGATGCTATGGAGAAGCAGATCGAGACGATCGGGACTACCCTCACCTAACTCGTAGGTCTCATCAACAGAGGGGATAAAAGGGAGGAATCTTCTTCGAAGGGTAAGAAGAAACTCGTCGAGTCCGATGAAGAGAGCGAGAAATCTGATTCAGATGGGAAGGCCGAGATTGTTAAGACTGCTAGACATCAAGAGGATAAGAATAATTATCAGAATTTGAAGATTGACTTCAAGGTTGAGATTCTTGTTTATGATGGGAGTATCAATGTGGAGAAACTTGATGATTGGATCGAGCGTATGGAGATGTACTTCACTCTCTATGGATATTCATCCAAGGAGAAGATAGTGTTTGTGACGTTGAAGCTTTCGGGACACGCGTTGACATGGTGAAAGTCCTATTGCAAACAGGAGAAGAAGGTAGTGTCGTGGAAAAAGTTCAAGGAACTACTTAGGAAGCAGTTCTATCCAGTGGGGTTCCTTGAAGAGCGTTGGTACAAGTGGTACGGCTTACGCCAAAGATTCAATCAGACCATTCAAGAGTACACGACGGAGTTCCAGCAGCAGGTGATGGTTCTAAACGTCGCGACGCATGAGTACTCTATCTTCATGAAGTACATGGCAGGTCTGAATGATTACATCCGGAAAGAGATGAAGCTGTTCTCAGTCGAGACGATCGCAGAGACGAGCGTGAAGGCCATTGCCATTGAGGGCAGACAGAAGAAGGGCAACGAGACGAAGAGAGACTCCAAACCATCGGGGAGCAAGTCAGGTGGCTCTCAACCTAAGGATGAGAAGAAGAAGGGTGACTCGGGGAAAGCAGGATTGACATGCAATTACTACAAGCAGACAGGGCACATAGCTGATCGTTGCTGGGATAAGTATCCTCATCTGAAGCCGAAAGGGTTAAAGAAGAAAGAGGAGAAGAAGGCGTACATGATAGCATAGGGTTCGAAAGAGGTTCCTGGGATGACTGAACCCAATAGCAGTCTCAACCTTATGGCAGGGAAGCAGGCCACTAAAGAAGACGACGACCAGAGGGAGCAGCTCTTTGTTCTGAAGTTGTAGGTCAAGACCAGTTTGGTGGATGCTATTGAAGATACAGGGAGCTAAAAGAATCTGATATCTGAGGCATTAGTACAAAAGCTAGGATTGAAGACGGTGAAGCATCTGAAGCCCTATCTATTAGGGTAGATTCAGAAGGAGGCGGGATTGAGTGCGGTGAACCAGTGTACGTTCAGATTTGCACTTCATGAGTCATATATTGACGAGGTCACAAGTGACGTGGTTCTGTTGGATGTTTGCCAAGTTATTTTGGGCAATCATTACTTGTAGGATAGACACACGGTATATGATCGGCGGGCCCAAAAGTATACGTTCACCAAGGATGGCGCGCAATTCATTTTTCGTTCGGCATCTCTTCCGTATGAAACGAGCTTGGTGACGGTGACTCAGGCTAAGAGTTTGGTGAATGCGGGCAGGAAGTTCATTTTGTTGTTAATTCGGCCTTATGAAGAGCAGCTGAGTAGGATATGCTTGTCCACCTTGAGCAAGCTTCAGGAGGGAGATCTTAACAGGTTGAAGACCAAGTATGCGGACTTGTTTTCGGGGATCATGGGACTATCACCATGTCGAGGTGTAGAGCATAAGATTATGTTGACCGGTGAGAGTTCCTTGCCAAACATAGGCCTATACCGTACATCAGTACAGGAGTCTGAGGAGATCAAGAAGCAAGTTCAGGAGCTCATGGAGACGGGAGTAATAGTGCTGAGTTGTTCACCTTGCGGGTCGCCGGTGTTATTAGTGCCCAAAAAGGATGGAGGCTAGCGTATGTGCGTGGATTACCGGGCGCTCAACAAGATAACGATCAAGAATCGTTACCCACTATCGCGGATCGATGATATTATGGACCAGTTGGAGGGAGCGAGGTTCTTCACGAAGTTAGATCTGAAGTTTGGTTATCATCATGTGAGGATTCGGGAGGAAGACACTTGGAAGATGGCATTCAAGACCAAGCAGGGCCTGTTCTAGTGGTTGGTGATGCCGTTTGGGTTATGCAATGCTCCAACGACTTTTATGAGGCTCATGAATGATTTGTTGCGATCTTTCATAGAGGATTTTGTGATTGTGTACCTTCATGATATTTTGGTGTACAGCAGAACCTGGGAGGAGCATCTTGTTCATGCGGAGAAGGTGTTTGGAGTGTTGCAGGACGGACAACTGAAGCTCAACGGGAAGAAGTACGAGTTTGGGAAGGACGAGTTGGTGTATCTCGGTTTCATCGTAGGGAAGGGCCAGAGAAGGATAGATCCGGGTAAGGTGACAGTGATCACGAAGTGGCCGACGCCGAAAATAGTGACAGAGGTGAGAAGCTTCATGGGGGCTTGCCAATATTTGCGCAAGTTCATTCAATATTTTTTGACTTATGCGGCACCGTTACATGGCCTCACAAAGGCTAAGGTTTAGTTCAAGTGGGGGGAGGATGCATGAGGAGGCTTTTCAGTTGCTAAAGAGGAAGATCTCGGAGGCATCGGTGTTGGCATTACCGAATTTGCAGCGGACTTTCGAGGTGGAGACCGTCGCGTCTAGTTATGCGATGGGCATGGTATTAATTTAGGACTGAAAGCCAGTGGAATACCATTCTAAGATGTTTTCGGGTGCCATTGCGAACTACCTAACCTACGACAAAGAGTTCTATGCACTGTATCAAGCAATTAAGCATTGGAGGGTGTATTTGTTGGGGAAGGAGGTGGTTGTGCACTCGGATCACAAGCCGTTAGAGTTCTTACATGCCCAGACGAAGCTACAGCAGGCACGGCACATGAAGTGGATGTCTTATTTGATGGCTTTCAACATCATTATTAGGTACAAGAAGGGGGCAACGAACAAGTTGGCCGATATGTTATCTTGTCCTCCGGTAAGGGCTTTATTGGTGGCGACGCGCATTTAGCCATTGGTTCCATTGGAGTATGTACAACTGTACGCATCTAGTAGAGACTTTGGTAGTGTGTTTGAGCAGACGAAGGCTGGTCGAAGGGGGGAGTATACACTTAGAGAGGATGGCTTGTTGTATCGTGGGACATCACTATGCATTCCGGAGGATGGTGATAGGTTGCAGTGGATTCGGGAAGCACATACCTTGCGTGTGCAACGACATTTTGGGATTCAGAAGTCGCTTCTCAATCTACGGCGACATGTGTTTTGGCCTCGAATGCTTGATGATGTGACCAAGTATGTTGGAGGGTGTAAGTTATGCTGTATTTCGAAGCCTTCTAAGAGAAAGAGGGTATTATACCTACCACTACCGATTCCTTCTAGGCCGTGGGAGAGCATTTCTATGGATTTTCTAGGAGGGTTGCCGACTACCAAGCATGGGCATGACTATTTGTACGTTGTGGTGGACCGGTGGTTCAGCAAGATGGTGATCTTGATTCCTTGTAAGAAGACCGTGACGGGGGCGGGTGCAGCGCAGTTGTTCTTTAAGCATGTGTGGAAGTACTTTGGGTTGCCGAGTTCGATTATTTCAGATAGGGACAGCCGGTTTCTCGGGTATTTTTAGGATTCTTTGTGGAGTTTGATGGACACTAAATTGAAGAAGAGCACGTCCTTTCATCCACAAACAAACGGGCAAACGGAGGTAGTCAATCAGACTATGGTGCACATGTTGAGAGGATACAATTCCATATATCCCACAACTTGCACTACTGCAAAGGGGACTATTGGCGACGGACAAATCCGTCGCCAAAAGTCAAAAATCCGTCGCTAAATGTTTTAGCGACAGAAAAAAAGAAATTCCGTCGCTAAAAAGCCGTCACTATTATAAGGGTAGGTAAAGCGACATTTAGCGACGGAATATCCGTCGCTAAATATTACCGACGGTTATATAGCGACGGAAAATCCGTCGCCAAATTCTATACTTTTTGGCGACGGAAATATCTGTCGCTATATATTTCCCGTCGCTATATATATTGGCGACGGATTTTCCGTCGCCAAAAGTTGTACTAGTGCACGTCTGGCGTGTCAGTTTTCCGTCGCTAAAAGGACTTTTAGCGACGGAATATCCGTCGCTAAAAGTAATCTGAAATTTTTTTAAATTTTTTTTTGAAAATTAGAAATTCCTGTACAATATATTTCACAACAATAATATGTATAATAAATTTACACAACACAAGCACATATAACACATATTTTCATTCTCACGCATATATAACAATTATTTTACTAAAAACATAATAAAAACATAATAACAATTATTTCACTAAAAACATAATAAAATCAGTCCCGATCATCTAAAAACATAATAACAATTATTTCACTAAAAACATAATAAAATCAGTCCCGATCATAATAAAATCAGTCCCAACATTATAAATATTATTTCACTAAAAACATAATATCAGTCCCAACATTATAAATGTTATTTATACAGCACACCCATTGTTTTCAATGTTAAAACAAATAAAATTAGTCCCGATCATCATCATCCTCATCACCAACTCCACCTTGTCGAGAAGTCCCAGCCTAAAAATATAAATCGATCATCATCATCCTCATCACCAACTCCACCTTGTCGAGAAGTCCCAGCCTAAAAATATAAATAAAACGTTATAGAGCAATACGTACATCATCAAAAACTGAATTTTACAGTAAAGTAACAAATTATAAAACAACAAAGCATGACATATGCAAGTATAGCAATAATAGAGTATCATGGCATATTCTTACATGTTATATGATTCAGAGAGTTTATGTATTATACGCAAGCACGCACATGTTTTTAACAACGCACGCACACACTCTACAACTCACTAGCCAATACAACCATCGCTACGCACGCACGCACCATCAACACCACCATCACATAAAAACATTAAGTATATAATTTTGGTTTTGTGTTTCGGAGAGAGATATAGTTTGTGTGTAACAGTTTGTGTGATATCATTTAGTCACATGGCATACTCATAACTAAGTAAGAATTTTATATTTAATTCATTTAATTAAAAAAGAAATATATATATATATTACCTGATTCGCCAAAAACCGTCTCCTATATGCCTCCTGAGAATCAGAAGGCAGAGTCGATATGAACAGGGCGAATTCCAGCTCCCTCTGCTCCCGGCGCCTCCGTTCTTCCTCCGCCATCTGGAGTAGCTCCGACTCCTGACGTGACTGCCAATCTTCCATCGCTTTCATCCACTGCTCTATAGTCGGGTCTTGAGAAGAACTGCATCCTGGTGGAGCTGCAGACTCGTAGGTGCTAGTACTGGACTCGTACGGCCGATGCTCGGATCCTCTCCACCTGTATCTGTTCTTCCTACTCGGTCCAATGACCGTCTCGATGATGCTATCCTCCTCCTCTCTACTTAATCGGGTCGGAGTGTTAGAATCGACCTGAGTCTGTGATAATTGCTCCTGCACCTTAGCATGTAATTTCTCCTGCGATATACCAAAACAACCCGGTCAATTCTAACACATTTAAAATGCATTGTTATAAAAATCAAATATACAAATTAACTGCTACTTACAGCCAGATCCCGGTTCTGTGCTTTCTTCACTTCATCGGCGTAATTTGGACTCCAACCAGTCAGAATACGATCTGCAAAATGCCCGAGTTCTCCCCTTCCCTATTTTATTCACATATATCATTAACTCATAACACATAAATTATACTCAAATTGATAACCTAAGAGCTAATATATTATATACCTCAAGCGCCAATTGATGATAATGCTGGCTGAAGGACCTGGAGCCCCCGTGATGCTCGTAACTGCGGGGCGCATTGCGGTTCCTCCTTGCTATTTCAGCTTGTTCCTGCAAAAGAATGTTAAACAGATATAATATAGAATTTCAAACAATAAACGAAAATATATACTTCAATAATACCTGAATTTCGGCCGTGTCCCAATAATCGCAAAGTGCAAAAAAATCAACCCCATCGGCGCGCTCGTCAAGATGCCAGTAACGCTCCCAATCTTCTGTTCTTTGAGTAAAATATTTTTTCTTCAGCTCTGACCGCCACCTCTTGAACGATAGATTGATTTGCGTGAAGCAGTAAGTCCAGGCACAAGCGTAATCGTCAAGAAAGAAAAATCGCTTCAGCATACAATGAAAAAAGAGATACAAATCAGTGTGTTAAACAAAATAATAAAATGACTAATAATTATGAGAATTAAAATAAATGACTCACACATATATATCGCCAACAAGCCACCAGCGCATCAATCCGCTGCGACTTCCACGTCAAATATATGTTGAAGAAATCATGTCTCCTGGCTAAAGAGGCGAGGAAATTGTTAAAAGAGTTAGCAAATGGCCCGACAGGCACGCCGTTCTCCCATCGGATCACGGCCCTCCGACGAATATCTGGGACGAGGTTCTGTGGCTTGGTACTACTGCGGCCGCGCCTAGTAGGTCGCTCGGTACCTACGAAAAAATGAAATTCAGGCGAAATATAAATCAATCAATATCGATAATACAAATTAAAATATTAACAGATAAACTATAAAAATCTATACACACCTTTCAATTCGAGGCATCTACGCCTTGCTTGTTCATACCTCTGCTGTGCGATAAGTCGCAAATCATGATAAGCATCCCAATCCTCCTTCACCTTGGCCGGCTCGTGGGCTCGCTGATCCGGAATAGAATCCGGCGGTAGTGGCGCAGCTTCTACAGCTGCGCTATATGGCTCATATCGGCGCTCCTCCAATACATCTGCAGCCTGAGGAGGCGACGGCGGCATCTCTGCATGCTGGGCAGGATCAACGAGTGTCTCCGCATCAGGTGGAGCATCTCCTCGTCCTGTGTCCTGTGGCGGCCCGTCATGTGTAGCAGCGATGCGGCCTGCGTAGGAAATGTGAAAAAATAATGTTAGGCTCGTATTAATAGTTTATAGAAATGTACAGATATAATAAATAAATAAAAATACCTGACGTAGAGCCATGTGCGTCGCCTCCAGAATGTCTACCAATAAGTCTCTCAAGCGCTCTCTTACGTAATCCTTTTGTCATCTATACTTTGAAAACATAATGAGTACCCAACAAAACTATAATACATGACAAAAACTGATACATGATAACCAGTCAAACAGATAATATAAAGGCAATACTATAATACATGACACAAACTGATACATGATAACCAGTCAAACAGATAATATAAAGGCAATACTATAATACATGACAAAAACTGATACATGATAACCAGTCAAACAGATAATATAAAGGCAATACTATAATACATAACACAAACTGATACATGTTAACCAGTCAAACAGATACATGAATGTTCTTTTTAAATCATAACCAAGCATTATATTATTATGATGATGTTGAGGCTCTACTCTGCGACCGTGTGCGGTTAGCCTGCGACCGTGTGCGTGCAGACAAAAGGACTGTCCTTATAGTTTTATCGACTCTACCGTGGACTCGTTTTTTGATTTTACGCCTTGGCTCACATATAATCGCAGGTACATCAGGGCGCGCCAGTGCAATTTCATCCACCAGATTATTTTGTGTCAAGGAAAACTCAGCAACTGTTTCGTCGGCCAAGATAACATCTTCATGATCTTCATCAGACACGGCTTCATGAATGTAGGATCTAGGCGGATTCTTAAGGACAACCCATTCGTCATTTTTCATTATATCTTTGACATAAAAGCACTGTTTTGCGTGAGCAGCTAACATGTACTTTTCAGTCTGATATATTTCCTTGTTAAGATTAACGAGTGTGTAACCGTAGTCATCCTTCGCCTTTTTCAGCTCACTCCAACGAACCTTAAACATCACATGTCTGACTTCATTATTAATCCCATAGAAAATCTCCACAATGTCTTCTACCTGACCGTAGCAATAGATTTCACCTTGTATCGGATTTAGATCTTTTGAACTAGCGTATGACAGTTGCGAGAAGGAGCAGAACACACCGCTATTTTGCGTTTGTCGTCTCTCTTCGAAACCGATGGTGTTAAACCTAAAGCCGTTGATACAGTAGCCTCCATAACGCTTTACCACGTTAGAAGGACCTCTGGCATATAAACATATTTTCTCAGGCAGGTTAACCCCATTCGTAATACGTCGGTCAACCTTTAAGAAAAGAAACAAATAGTTTAAATATCTGTTGTCAGGCACATATTTGATATACGAATCAGAAATGTAAATAAATCTTACTTCACCCTTCAGCCATGCAGGGAATTGTCTAGAGTGTGTGTCCATAACTCTTTTGTTTTTTGTTCTGCATTTAAGAATAGTCTGGACATATCGGATGTGAAGCCTAGAATAAAATCATTTACAACAGTTAAATAGAGATAGTTATTGTGATGTGATATGAGGTTCTGGCTGTTCAGGCACCGGCTTGATTTGAGTCAGAAACACCTCTGAATTGGCCAAAGCTTCTTGCAAAGCCTCCCTGGTTTCCTTGGACAGCCGCAGCAATTCATATAGTGTTATTCGTGCTGGAATGTTGGCTAGTTGAGCCATTATATCGAAGACTTGCGGAGTCTTCGAGCTTTCCGGTTTGTCTTTTCCAATCGGGCGACTGAAACGAGACTGCTTCGGATCCTGCACCTCCTGGGGATTCTTTTCCTTCGATTTATCCACTGGCTGTTGTCGAGCCTCTGCTCGAGCCTCTTCACCCGGTGTAGGACTTGTAATCACTCCCATCTCCGTGAGAGTTTTGGCTGGTCCCCGTTTATTCACCCCCTGCTCACTAGGTGGTGGATAGTTGTAGTGATACTCATTTCCGCTTCGGGTTGCAAAAACTTCTTGTTCTTCTTCAGAGAGCGAAAAAGCTTGGATTCTTTCATCATCTTCTCCTGGGATAGCAGAGACTCCGCAGCAAGACTTTCCTTTCCCTTTGGACTTCTTCTTGGATGACGACCCGGCCCATTGTTCATCTTCAATCAGGTCGGGGTGAACCCAGAGGATTTCGCCGTTTGGAGCTGTATGTGGCACAAGTCCTTTTTGGCGCTGTCCATGTGGGTCATCATTCACCGTCTTCATTCCCACCTTGGTGACGCGTTTTGGTTCGAACCACGCCGTGGGCACTGATCCAAAGCTGATTGAAACCGCGTTTGCTCCAACGTTCTTGGACGGCTTCGGGGTTATGACGCCTACATCAATTAGCGCCTGGATCTTGTCCTTGAGGTGGTAGCACGACTTCGTAGGGTGATGGACCGCTCTGTGGTATGCACAATACCTCGGATCCGTCACTTTGTTAGCCCCTTCTTGATCCACAATCGCTGGCAGCTGAATTTTGCTGTTCTCCAATAGGTATTTAAAGATGCCGGGAACTTCGTCATCTTTGAAGGAGTACACCTTGGGGAATCTTGGCTCTGAAGACTTCTGCTTCTGAGGCCGTTGTTGCCATTGTGACTGCGATTGTTGTGGCGCTCGTTGCTGCTGCCGCTGTTGTTGTTGCTGAGGTTGCAATTGAAAGTTAGCATCAACTGTATTAGCATGTGCCTTACCTTTCCCCCGTGGGACGAAATTCTGTTGCGGAGCATTATTCGCCTGTTGGCCTCTTTCCGCCTTCTTCCTTCTGAGGAACCGCTCGGCTTGCTCTCCTCGGACCTTCAAATCCTTCCATGTCTTGGACGGTGCTGTCCCCATTGCTTCCAACACGTCCAGTGCGAGGTTGTTGTGGCACGTCTGGAGGATGAATTCCTCGGTGATCGGGTCCCGACAGTTCATCGCCTTGTTCCGGAACCTCTTGACGAAGGTGTCCACCAATTCTCCGTCTTTCTGCTTCTCGTCCAGCAACGATCCGATGGATATCTCTGTGTCGTCGTCGAAAAAGTTGGCGAGGAACATGGTCTCCATGTCGTCCCAGCTGTTCACACTACCTGGCTTGAGGCGGCAATACCAATCGAAGGCAGCTCCGCGAAGAGTGCCGACGAATGACCGCACCATCAGAGGCTCATTGCCGGAGATTATCCCCAAGTGCGATTTGAAGTAAATCAAATGTTGAGTGGGGGAACTCATCCCATTAAACGGCGTGAAGTTAATTAAATTGAACTTCGCCGGATATGGGATTGATTCCCACTCTCTTGGGTATGGACAAGGAATGCCCGTCTTTTTCATCTCTTGAGCGGAAATCAATGTATTGATTTTGCTCTCGAGATTTTTAATTTTCAGATTTTCATCTATGTTTTCACCAGCATTCTCGTTACCACCCCCTGCATTGACGGGAGGATTATTGGTATTACGAGCTTCGTTCGTATCCTCGTCTTCCAGATTAACCGGGTTACGACGACTTGGCTCGCCTTGCTGGTTCGTCAATGCCTAGATTTGCTGGTCATGCATTTCTCTCATGTTTTGCATGGCCATCTGCATTTCGAACCTGAAGGTTTCCTGCTGCTTAGCTAAGGCGTCTTCAAGCATTTTGGCCACTTGCTCTGCACTTATCATGAGTGCCTCGCGGGGCTGTCCCTCGCTGGATACCGTATTATCTGATGCAACCACGGAGCCAGCATCAGATTCTTCATCTTCTGAGGGGAGCCTTGTTCGAACCCTACCGTAGGTTGTTCGCTTGATAGTTCCGGACTGCAAACGGGTTCTAGGCCGGGATGCTTTCAGAATCGATTCGAGGTTGTCTCGCGCTGACGTCCCTCTGCTGCTCATGTTGGTGGTGACCCTCGGAAATTCTCCCTCTTCAACCACCATTCTTCTTCGTTGGAAACGCCTAGGCCTTGTCTTCGGCGTTTTGGTACTGAGCCTTTCGAAAACCGAAACTCGTTCGGGGACCGCCTTGATGCAGCTGCATTCAGACAATACTGCCCGAATGAGTTTGGAACAGGGGCACTGAGTTTCCTATTCTTGGGGACTCCTTTTCCTGGTTTTATTCGTACCCCCAGCACGATAGTACAACTCGTCATTTTGACAGTCGGAGTAACCTATCGTGTGCGGGCACGACTTCTCAGGTATAACACTATCACTATCAGATGATAATGTTTCCATCTGAGGTTGGATCGCCTTCTTTGGGCTTTCAAAAGTTACACGCCTCGAAACGTGCCTTTGTGGCTTTTTGGGCGTGAGTTCTCGGCGGGCTCCTGGACTTCAATGCGCAAGTTGTTGCGCATGACTGACTTGGTCTCTTTGTCATGTTGGAGGTGACGGCGACCCCCAGCATGCTGCGTCGTTCGGGGCTTCTTCATCGGGCCCCAACGATCTTGAACAGGAGCTTTGACTTGCTCATCAGAAATCGGACCGAGGCGCTCCAAGACTGGCTTCTTCCTTTGGGACGATTCTGCATGATCTCCCGGAGAAGCTGCTGGACTTATCGGCGATATGGGTTGTTTCGCCGGTGGTTGAATTTTGGTAGGAGGCTGCTTCGGCCTCCACACTTGGCGGGTTGGTGGCGGCTTCTTGGCCACTCCTCCTTTCTTCAACTCCTCGGCCTTCTGCACGAGGATTCTTGCTTGTGCAAGCAGTGCGCGGCGTTTGTGAATCCGCTCTTCGAGTGTCGAACGGTTCCGTTTGACCCGGATCCATTCATTCGTCGGCGGCTTGGAGGAACCGCCATTCTTCAGTTGTTGAGGCTGTTTGCCTCTCCTATTCTTCAAATCCGCGTTGTAGCGGACCCCGTCCGTAGACTCCATCGCCTTAGCGAGTTGCCGCGCAAGGCGTTGACGACGCCTCTGGCGGGCTCTCTTTGAGAGAGTCACAACGCCTTCAACAGTGGAGGCGTTGGCGGGAGTTGGGTTGAGCGGGGGGAGGTAGATCCGGACGAGGACGAAAGGTACTCCTCGAACTTGGCCTGGTCGAATTCATACTCGACCTCCTCCTCGACCGGGATTGAGATCCGCGGCTGCGACGTGACGATCTCGGCAGCGAGATCGTTGGCTCCCACTGTGGTCGTCAGATTGTTCGCGGTGAAAATCATAGCTTTCTTCATCATTGATTTCATTGCAAATTCTTGTAATAGTTTATCGATTACAAAGATCCGGTCTTTTTTTAGATCCGGTTACAACAAAAATCAAATAAAAAAGAAATAAATAAAAATTATAACTTTCTCCTTATTTGTCGAACGAATCGCAAGATCCTGTTTTGTAGTCTCTTGCTTGAGTGGGTTCTTTGCCGACGCCGGGGTTAATCCGTGGACCACCGCGCGATCTAGATCTGGTCGGATCTACACGATTTGACGGGTATTATTCCGCAAAGGAAATAATAGCCGGGGAGGATTAGTTCACCAAGGAAATAATCGTCCAAATCTCGGGATCAAAGGCCAAGCTTTGATCCGGAGTGTAGTTTCGTGTAGATCTCAGATCTGAACTGTACCTCTCTCGAACTCCTGCCTTTTGTGATGTGGACGCTCGCCGAGAATCAGATCTGAATCTTCAAGTCCTCAAGTCTTCAAAACTCCGAGCTCGCTCTCCAATTCGGCAGAGTTTCGGCTCTCAAAGTTCCAACCTTTTTAAATGAACAAAGGGGAGCCTATTTATAGGCTCTCTGAACTATCCCCGTGCACAGATCTGGGTCGGCCACCCATGGGTGGCCGGCACTGGGCCGAGCCACCCATGGGTGGCTCGGCTTTGGCCGAGCCCCCCTTGGGTTTTGTCATTTTGTCGTTTGTTCCGTGATTCCCGTTGTGCGGTTGATTTGGACTCTGATCTGTTGATCTGATTTGGCAGTGAATCTGATTCCTGATTTGGCAGTGAATCTGATTCCTGTTTTGGCAGTAAATTCACTTCTGGGTTCGAATCCGAAACCGATCTTGATTCGATCGTGATTCGTCCAAGTCCGCTCTTGTTTGAATGACTCGTTGATTTCCCGAACTGTTGGCTTGATTCCACGCTCGAATGGATGTATTCCGTTGCTTGCGTGCGGTTCGTCAACCTCGTCGCCTCGTTGGTTCGTCGGTTTGTGCCGAGCTATGCTAAGGGACCTATAAGCAATTTTATATGCCTACACTCCCCTCAAACCCTAGATTCATTCTTGGTGATTTTGGAGGAGTTTCGGAGGAGTTTTCAGCGGGATTTTGTGGTGCTATCGAAGGGTGATCGTCCTCTCATCGGATTCAGGAGTTTGCAGCACATTAGAGGCGAGTAACATCTCGCCCAACCCTACACCCATTGTTTGTATGATTTTATTTGGTTTTATTTTGTTTTTATTGAGCCTAAATCACTATTTGTGTATAAAAATAGATATTTATAGCATATGATGCGAAAATCGAATGTTTTCAGTTTATAAAAGCTCACAAACGAATTTGTAAATTAAGATCCAGATCTGGAATTTGTTTAAACATGAGTTTTATTGTGATTTAATGTTTTCAATATGTTTTTAAACATGAAAAAATATGTTTAGGGTTTTAAATGTAAGATATTACATGCAAATCTTTCGTTCCTGTTGATATACATGTGTTAGAATCGAAAATATATTGCTAGGCATGATTAAAGAGAACTTTAGTTAACGTTTTTGCAGATAATCATCGAAAGCAGAAAACTGGAGATTTTCTGCTCAGTCGACCAATGAGTCGACTCATGAGTCGACCAATGAGTCGACTAACGAGGAGTTTTCTTCTTTTGTATTTCTTTAGTTTTGAATCTGTTTGAGTTATTTCAGTTTAACTGAAATTGTTTATGTTTGTTTATTGTTGCTGCGTGCTTAAATATGAATGAGGAGTCACCTCGAATGTCGAGTATTAGAAATTAATGTATAACCTGTATCTTTACATGTGAAATGTCATGCAAACACGAGTTTAGGTTTGCGCACCGAGACACGTGAGAAATTAGGATATATGCACCTATTCCTATAACTCATCTAGTCCATGTGTTGGGCAATTATGATGTGTAGTCCATGTGTTGGACATTTATCACTTTCAGTCCATGTGTTGGACAGTTTTCATATGCAGTCCATGTGTTGGACATCCATTACATCAGTTTAGACCTTGAGAGTTTACACTGCACGACACCGTAATTAAGTCTGAGATGAGTTTGCCTTCTTTTATTAATGTTCTTGTATTAGATTTTGGGTTTGGTATTTAGGGATGTACAATTTGAGATACAATGTATATACATGAGGGTTTCCTTGTTTGGATTATTTCACTCGATGTACCTATGCTCGTGTTGTAACTTCCTAAATACTAAAATCCTCTTATACATAAGTATTTACAATCTGAACTACATGGTATATACATGAGGGTTTCCTTGTTTGGATTATTTCGCTCGACGTACTTATGCTCACGTTGCTATATATGTTATGTCTGTATTTTCTGTATACAACGAGCTCTTTTCCTTGGGGTTGGTTGTGATGTTGCTCGCTAGCGCTTTGACGCTCGTTGTCACTCCCCTTTTCAGGTAATGAGCCAGGAGCCCGGAGAGTCGTAGGTTGATGGCGAGGCACTTTAGCTTCAGCTATCCTATTATAGTTATATTTTACTTTTGAGCTCCACTGTAGGATTTTGTTTAGACATTTTAAGAGTTTATTTCTAGAAGTTGTAAAGGCTGTGTGCCTTATTTCCTTTTATTCAGACATTTGGATTTGAGACTTGTTGAGAAGTTCTAGTTTATTCATTTCAGACATTGACTTATATTTCAGTATGTTAGATGATGAAATATTAATTTGATCTCTATTATTTCATCAAATGACTCTTGTATTATATTTTACTTGCTTTTGTACCTACACCTGTTATTTGACCCTACTAGAGAGATAATAATTGTGATGGTGAAACATATTATTGCACGGTGGTTTCACCTTAGACTGCAGCCTTGTGTGAAACCAGGGGCGTCACAGGAGTCGACTATATATAATCATTAGTCGACTACACTATATTTTTACAGAAACTTGAAAATCTGTTTAAGTCTTAAGTAGTCGACTACACTGCATATTAGTTGATTACATTGTTATTTGATAGAAACTTGAAATTATGTTTAAGGCATGAGTAGTCGACTACTATTTTCAATAGTCGACTACAATGTCAAATAACAGAAACTTAGTATTTTGAACAATGTGTATGTATTCGACTACAAATCTTATTTGTTGACTACTAAGGGGTAAAAAATGTTATGAATAAAATATTTTGAGACTCATTCTTTAACTATAAACTCTACTTGTTAACATAGAGGATTTTTATTGTTAACCAACACACTAAGCATGTGTTAGTGTTCTAAACACTGTGTGTGTATGTGTTGTGAGTGATCAAGGCTTGTACAATAATTCTAAGTAATAAAAATGTAAAATTTACATTGTATATGTTTAAGCACTTCATCTTCTTTACTTCATATTGCCTTGAGCTCATCATGCACTTTTGTTCACATATCTTGAGCTTATTTGAAGTTGATATCTGCATTGATATGATAGTGCATAATAATACATATAGTGAATAAATTATTATCATCAAAACTATATATTGGGGACATGATATCTAACAGTGATAAACATGCTCAATTTACTTTTTATATGACAAAACAATTTCTTTGCAAAGGGGTTTGAAAGGATGTCCACTAATGGAGAGTTTGTATAAATTACAAATAAGGGACACATCTTTCCTATATATAAAAACATACAAAAAAGTAATGTCGAACACTTATATGTTTCATCCACAAGGATCATAAAGAAATATGCTTAGGATAAAACAAATCAAGATTAATTTGTACTATATTTGACAAGAAAGCAAGAGAGGTGAGCATATCAAGCACTTAGAGCTTGTTTTAACCCATATAAAGCTTTTTACACCCAGTAAACATGATTTGAAAGAAAGGATCAATAAATCCGGGGGGTTTGCTCAACCATAAATCTCTTCATTTATAAGCCATTTTTTATATTAAAAAACAATTATATATATCAAGATTCTTTTCAAATATGGTGTAAATATATATTTTTTAACATATATTGTAAAAATATTCATAATTTATTGACAAACAAAGTCCAAACAAAAATCATCTTTTAAAAAACATGAAAAACCAAAAATGCTAAAAGTTTTGTTCTTTTAAAAAATCAAACTTTTTTTTGTACCTGAATACTTTTGATACCGAAGAGTTTAGGGACATGACCCTATCAATAAAATCCAAGGCCCTTGGGTTATGACCTTATTGTGTGCATGTAGTACACGAGACCGGTCATAACAATAATCATGTAAATAACTCATCCTATTGCAATGGGTGCAATAAAATAGATGCATTTATTTTTGTTGACCATATGAATATGCACGTGAAACATTTTTAAACAATTGTGGTTTTTTGACACATTTTGTAATTTTAAAAATTTTTGCAAATCAAAATAAAATTTTGCTAAATGGCCAAACCTACCACAATAATCACACTTAAACACATGAGCATGCTTATGATGAACGATAGGTGCATGTATTTGTGTGTGATGAGGAAACTTTATGGGATGCACAACAAGAATTAGTGTTAGAATTTGTGGGTTTACATGCATCATAGAAAAATTTTACAAGATGGTATTTACGGCCGCAAATAGTACATTTCTAAATTTTGCTATACATATATGACATTGTACATAAGTCCATAAGCTTATTATTATTATCAATTACATTTATTTAAGGTTGTATCTAAAGAATATATATGGTTTTTCATTTGATTTAACTCATCATTAGGCATATTAGCATTGATATTAGAAGTAGAACAAATATGATTATTCTTGAAAGAATTAAATTCACTTCTAATTGTTTCTACTTCTAGCATGACATCAAATTTAATTTTCATTATTTTCTTTAAGTGTCATATTTTTTTGCAAGGATATCAAATTTGGATGCTAGCATATCAAGATCAGATTTTAATTCAACATGCTTGATTTTCAAACTAACAAAATTATTGTGCAATTTGTTATAGGCATACATTAATTTTTCATATATACATGCGAGTTCGCTAATAGAAAATTCACTTTCGGATTCTGAATCGCATACCTCACTAGGGCTATCACCTAGTAGACATGTGCATGATGATGCTTCAGTCTTACTTGAAGTGGAATCCTCCAGAATACGTCGGATTTCTTCCAAGTTGCCTTGATGTGCCTCTATATGTTTTCATAATAAATAAGCAATATTAAAAGAAGCAAGTTTGTTAGAAGTAGTTGAATCAAAAGCGTTAAGCATAAATTCTAACACTAACTTGTTCATAGTAAACATCTTCTTATCATAATTACTCCACTTGGATTTCTACAAAGTGGGCACATCATAGGCACAATCAATGAATTCCCACAAATCTATATTTTTAGATCTAACAAGTGATTTAAATCTAAAACACTATTGAGCTTAAGGAAAATTATTAAAATGAGGAGCAACATTAATGTCATAACCTAAACTAGGTGCACCGTTCATGTTCATGATATCTATACAAGCAATATAAAATTATCAAAATTAGATTAGCAATATATTAAAGTGAGGATCTTTGACTCTAGGCGATTAAGCCACAAATCAAAGAGCACTAAGATTTGATACCAAATAAAATTACTCCGATACCAAATAAAAGTACCCTAGAGGGGGGTGAATAGGGTATTTGCTAATCTAGTCCAATATTAATGACAAATAAAAACTTATTAATAAATATCCTTACAATATGATATGTACAAGTGATATATGCAAGGATATACAAGGATAAATAATATAGTGGGCAATAAAGATGAGACAATAGGCAATATAAAAGTATACAAGAAAATAAGTGTGCCAATGTCAAAACTCAAACACAAAGCAAATGATCACGGAGTTTGGTTGACCTACGACCTACGTCTTTGCTCCCCACCCTCGAGAAGAATCTCCACTATATCAAAATACTACACAATCGATTTTCAATACTTACCGATAAACGTTTACAATATTAGGACTAATGTTTATGAGCCTACTATCTAATCTTGTTTTAATAATTTACAAATAATCCCTAATATCATTTGTCTAGTGTTCATACTTGCCTATTAGGTATTCTAGACAAACAATATTGTCAGATGTTGGTTGGATTGAGCCTACACGATCATATACATTGGAGGATGGAAGGAATACCGAAATAAAACCTTACAATTCAAAGTCAAATTGTACTTCCAAGCTTTATCCGCAACCAATACAAGTGTTATTGAAGATCTCATAGATTGGTATATTAGTTTAGAGTTTATACTTTGTGTGTTGATACTTAGAGCTCAAACTTATACACACTCATTGCTTTTTGTTTCATGGTTTTTATTTTCAAGTTTAAATCGTATAAATATGAAACTACTAGTTATATTCATAAACATATACTCTAGTTTCCTATTTATCGATTTTGTTTTGAATTAATGTGTTTAACTATATAATTATGAAAGAAATGGATATAGGTATATATATACACATATTTGTTTCATATCTATACATGCTTACTATGATTTCATCAAAATAAAGCTTTAACAAAAAATAAAATTATGTTAATTTACTAAATTATGTGTTTATAGATTATAGATTTAACTGCACATTTTTTTATCTGTTAGTAAGTCCATTAATCAATTCAAGATAAATATACAAGTTTGTTTGAAAATTTTCAAAGTGTGTTTAGTTTTTATGTTTTGGACTATTTTGAAAAATAAAGAGTTTTTATAAATGGGAAATGCAATTTAAAAATTTCTTTTTATAACATATTCATTTTCATGTTTATAAACATTTTCCAAAGTTTTATATTTTTTTGAATTTATTTGATATTTTTAATAAAGGTTTAAAGTTGAAATTTACTGCGCATTTTAGGTTTTGTGCACGTTTAAGTCGACTCATAAGTCGACTTATGATATGTTGTGTAGTTTTATATTTTTGTCTGCTGAGTCGACTTATAACTCATACAAGTCGACTCATGAAGACATAAGTCAACTTATACCTATCATAAGTCAACTTATAATATGATTGTTGCACAGTAACGGCTATTTATTAGTTTTTGTTGTTTTTAATGCTTTTAATGCTTTTAATGTTTTTAGTGGTTTTTATTGGTTTCTTGGGCTGGGTTCTTCTACCCTATATATACCCGTTTACCATAACTATTTCCTACAATTAAGAAAAGTTTTAAAGAGAGTTTACAAGTTTGTTCAAGGGTATTTAAAGTTTTTGTTTCAAGTTTGGTTTATGTGAAGAAGTTTTCAAAAGAGGAAGAAGAGATCATCATTTTATGTTTTGGGCTTTCATCTCATCTCTCTCACTCTTGTTTTTCATCGGAGAAGTTTTCTAAACTCAATCTCTAGCTATTTATATGTTTAATTATCATTTCCATAAGCTAGACTTTAATTGAGTTTATATTTTATTTTCACTCATTGTTTACACACACCCACTTGAGCTTAAGTATTTCATACATAATATAATTAGGATTATGAGTTTATAACATTGGGCGTGGGCTTACATTGAGTTCTCATATATTATAGAGAATAAATATTTTTCTTGTGCTTAATTGTAAAATCACTTTGTAATACATAAGTGCACCGAGAAGAGTGTGTGGTGAGAGACGTGGTCGATACCAAGAGGAGTGATGTTGGTAGTAAAACCTAGAAAGAGGTTGCAAATCTAAGCACTTAAGGGAGGCGACACATGAGAGGCCAACACTTGAGGTTGTAGTGTGTGATTACATTGTGAGTGATTGTGAGAGTTTTCAGTGAGCTAGAAAACCGAGATTGTAAGGTGTAAACGTTTTCGATTAGCGTTGAAAACTAGTTATGATAGTGGAGATTCTCCTTGTGAGTGAAGAGCGGAGACGTAGGTCTGAAGGAACGAACTTCGTGATTATTTTCTTGTGTTTGCATTAGTTATTTGCCTACTATCTTGTTTATATTATTTCATGTCGATTTCACCCTTGTGTTAATTACATATTCTTACACATATAAGTTGTTGAATATCATACTTTCTAGGACATTTGTTAATAAGATTTTAATTGGTATTAATATCGGATTAGATTAGCATATTACCCTATTCACCCCCAGGGTAATTTCATACAACACACATAATTGTCAATACACAATACACTCCTCTAAGTGTTGGTCTAGCCCGTGTCACCTTCCTCAAGTGCTTGGAATTACAATCTCTCCCTAGGATTTATAACCGACACCACTCCTCTTGGAATTGACCTCGTCTCTCACCAACCACTCCTCTAAGTGTCCTTGTGTATTATAATGTGTTCTCTCAACAATAAAGCTCAAATACAATGGATTTGTTCTCTAATAAGAATGAGAACAAAATTAAGCTCACACTCAATATATCACTCACCACAACCCAATTTATACTTAATGTGAAATGCTAAAAGCTCAATAGGTTGTGTGTGCAATCAATGAGTAAAATGAAATATAAACTCAATTAAAAATCTAGCTTATATAAATGATGAACAAATATAATTGCTAGAGATTAAGTTTAGAAAAACTTTTCTGAAAGCAAGAGAGATGGAGATATGAAATTGAAGCTCAAACCAAAATAATCTCCTCTTCTTGTGAAACTCTCTTCACATAAACAATACACTTAAAAAACTTTTAAATAAACTTGCAGAAACTTGTTTTAAACTTTTCTTAGATGTATAAAAGTGTTGAGGGCTGAGGGGTATTTATATGTTCTCGAACAACAGCCCAAAATCCAAAAAATAGACAAAAACCCCAAAAATCGGTTCTGGAAAAACTAGCCGTTGGCTGCAACGGACACAATGTCGGTCGACCAGTGGTCAATGGTTGGTCGATCGAAGGGTGTCAATCGATCAACCGATACAAGTATGTCGGTCAACCGAAAAACCCTGAGAACAAATGCTGAAAAACCTATCTCTGGTTGATCGACTGGAGCCATGTGTTTGGTCGATCGAAACTGATACATGGGATTTTTCAAAACATTGATTTACAGAAATTGATTTTGAAACTCCATTTAAAAATATCAAATAGACTCCAAAAATGGTAAAATATTAGGAAATGTTTATAAACATGAAAACAAACATGTTAATTTGAGAGGAAATTTTTAAATTTTAATTTTCCGTTTGTGAAAAGTCGTCATATTACAAATTTGTTAAAAAATACGAAATCATCAAACACTTGATTTTGACAAAATGACTTCAAACAAGTTTGAAACTACTTTTAACTAGATTAATGGACTTTATAAAAGATATACAATAGTTATATTTAGTCATTAATCTATAACACAATATTTTGCAAATTGGTAAAACATACGAACTTGTTAAAACTTGATTTTGACAAATTTATTCCAAACAAGTTTTAAGACACTTTCCAATAGGTTTATAGACTTGAGAAAAGATATAAGATCGTGTCGTTAAGTCTATAATCCAAAACGACGATAAATCAAAACTCTGTGTGTGTATGAATTTTGAGCTTTAAGTATAAACACACAAAGTATAAACCTAAACTACAATACCAAGCAATGATCTTCAATTTAGCTTGCCTTGGTTGCGGATGAAGCTTGAACTTATACTTGACTTGAAATGCAAAGCTTCATTCTGATATTCCTTCTATTCTCCAATGAATATGATCGTGTAAGCGCAAGTCCATCCAACCTCCAACTGAGGATCTTTGTGTAGGATTCCTAACAAGTAAATACAAACATTCGACAAACTATGTTAGAAATTATTTGTTAATTATCAAAACTAGATTAGATAGTAGGCTCATAAACATGAGACCTAACATAGGGATTATAGAGCACACTAGCAACACAAAAGAAGAGAGTGCAAGTAATAAGAGAACACACAATATTTTCTTATGTGGTTCACATAAACATGTCAGTCTCAATGGATTTTCATAAAGGATCAAAATTTTTACAAACCAATACAAAGTTTTGAATGGCACAAATTTGTAAACCATTATTCATCATAAGTCATTCAAAGGACCCGAGCAGTCGTCCCCTTACCAAGAGGATGTCATCACTTTTGCATCACCATCAACCCACAGTCGACCAGGAAAGATAACAAAGAACTTAGAAAATTTAGATTAATGACCTGAACCTTGGATGTGAGCGTCAGCAACTCAAAAACAACACTATGAAGTTTTAAGTTGATCATATAATGTTTTTCCCTCAATCAAGGATTATACTTACTATTTGTCTAGAAAATTAGATTGCTCACTCCATACTTCTCTTTGGTCTTCACTCTACATCTTTTTGTTATCTTTGTTACATCTTTCAACCCGCTATAGGCCTTTTATATCGACTTTCCTTCGGGCAATTTTCAATGGCAAATCAATGTGCATAGTTACTTTTGGCAATTTTGAAGAGCAACCTTAAAACTTTCCAATGCATTCATCCCTAAAGCTACCATGATCAGCATCATGCATTCTTTCTTTTTTCTTAGATTTAGGAAAACCTAATGACACTACAAGAAATTACATCTTTAAGAAAGGGATTTCCCTTTGTTAAAGAGCTAAAAACATTCGTTATTGTATGCTAACGACGGGAAAAAATCCCTTCGTTGCCCGTTGTTGAAGCCATCTTCGCTAAAGGGTCACGAAGGGATATACTACCCGTCGTTATAGAGTCTATAATGACGGAACATATTACCGTCGTTAATATTTATGACGGTAATTATCACAGTCATTACTATCAGTGACAGATATATTTTCCCGTCGTTACCATCAGTGACGGGATATTTTTCCCATCGTTACCATTAGTAATGGGGATATTTTCCCGTCGTTACCATTAGTTACGGTGATATTTTTTCGTCGTTGAAGACTAATTAATGACGGTTGGATACCGTCATAAAAGTCCTCATAATGGGTAATTAGTAACCCATTAAAGATGGTGATTTCCCTTCATTGATGAACAAAATACGGTTTATAAAACCGTCATTATAGACTACAAATTTCTAATATACATTAATGAACAAAATACGGTTTATAAAACCGTCATTATAGACTACAAATTTCTAATATACATTAATAATAATTTTGCCATTCATAGGAAACTATCATATTATTCTCAACCTGACACTAAGATTCACAACACAAATATATTAAAAATACCCAATAATGAATAAAAGGGAAAATAAAAATTTCATTCATTAATAACATCAATAAATAAAATTTCACCATCCTCAAATATTCAATACTAATAACAAGAGTTAATATCCTAATTGTTCCAAAGAAAAATACATGAAACTATTTATAACAAATTAAAATAAAAGTTTGGGGAAGACACATTCTTTCATCTCTAATCATCATCAAAAGAAGACTCGAGCTACCCCACCTCTCCTAATCTTGAGTGGATAGCCTGAAATTTTTTTAAAAAATCACATAATTAAGAAATATCAATTAAGCAAATATTATCTTATTAAGTAAAATTCATATTTTTTTAGTGCAAGTAGTCAATCATAAAAGTATATAAGAGATTTTACAAAAAATAATTACCTAGTCATGCACATGTTCTCGAGTTTGAGGAGTCGATGAAGGTGATTGCCTAAAAAAAAGTTCTTGCATAGCTTTCACTTGTGACTCCAACTCAGACATTATTTGTTGTTGTTGCTCCTGCTCATCTAAGCATTGTTGAAACATCTGGTTCTTTTTCTTTTCTTCTATAACTCATGCTTCCAGATCAGATCGATTAGGGAGCGGTCATCTCAAATCTTTCAAAGTAGTCCCGCCACCACATACAATGATGTGACCATGAGATTGTTTCCCCCAGATTTTCTCAACTATCTCAATATCTGAAAGTGAAGGGTTTGCTTATTACCAGTCTTCACTAAAGAGAACAAATTATCTGCCTTAACTGAGAAAATTAAAGTTGAATCACCACACTAGTTCTGCAAAGCATCAAATGATTAAAATAAGCACATAACAGCATCTAACATCTCAGTAACCTGAACACGTGCATGCTCATTTGTTAGCTTTACTACATAAAGACCGTCCAAAGCATAAAATGTGGCACTGAGAAAAATAGCAGTCAACATGTAACATGTACCATTTTCCCCACACCAGGTGATCCAACAAAAATGATTTTGTCAACTGACGAAACAAGAGCTTGTCCTGTTTCCGCAAACCTGCCAATAAAAATAGTAAAAGAAAATATAATGATCCTTAACCAATTAAAGTTACTAAAATACAGTGAATGGAACAAAAATCAGAATGCCGTAACACACACCCTGTTATCACATGAACCAGGTTGTCTGGGGCTCCAACAACAGCCAAAGCAGCTTGAATAATCTTAAATAAAAGCATCCTGACCAACTAGCATGCTCTGAGACCCATAAAAACTGAACTTTAAAGAAATTCACCGCAACAACTAAACAAATCCATATCTCTTGTAGGACCTTGCAGCTTCTATTTTGTTGTCGAATAACACAAGGTATATGTACCTGCATGCAAGCATCAGGTTCTCATCGGTAAACTTGGGCTTTCCAAAACTTTCTCTTTTAGCCTCACTCACCATTCCCATGAGGCCACTCTACATAACTCACCCTTACTCTCGTGTGATTCACACACAATACAGACAATATGATAAAGAAGTAAGATATTGAATCGATTCTACAAATTCCCAAGAAAAAAGTAAAGGAGAGAGATTCATACTTATTGCCAAGGAATTGGCCCATCCGAGCCTCCCATCGCCCACATTTATGAAGAGTAACCCCTCGGTATTTTGAGCTTCCTATTGAAAACCTAGTGCTATGTCGACGAAGTATGTGAACAAATTCCTCCTTGGTCAAGTTCTTCATCTGAAACAAATTCAACCATAGTCAATATACCCAACAAGCAAGTTCCCTCCCATTCAAACAGCAAACAACCTAGCACTTAGATTGAAGTTGCTATCAGCATCAACTCCTCAAAACTTTATTGCAGCACGATCATATGCCATGAACAAAAAAAAGAACCTTGCAGCAGCGTGAGCAGTGTCAAATCCTCTTGAAAAACACAAACATAAATTAAATTGAACGAATTAGAGCAAATACAAGTGCTCCAATCCTCACTTAATGCGTCAAATCCTCACCTAAATAGACCTTCTTGCCACAGTTTCTGAGCCAAACAACAGGAATATCACTACATAAAAGACCTTTGGCAAATGGCTGAGATGTGATATGTGATTTTCTAGTGGATGGCTGCTCACTCCGCCAAATCATTTTGGAAAATGATGTCAGGGTTGAAAATGTTGCAGGCAAAACCTTTGACAGCTCACTCCGCCAAATCATTTTGGAAAATGATGTCAGGGTTGAAAATGTTGCAGGCAAAACCTTTGACAAAATAGTTCCAACCAAGGATCTACTCATGTCTACTAACAACATACATTAACCCGAGTGTGTTTTCATAATAATTTCTGTATATACAGAAATTAGCTCTTTCAAACCTATATACGTTATCAGTGGCCATAGAAAGCAATGTTGAACTCACCTTTATACTGAAACAACAACATCATCTCCTATGGTAACTGCACGGTAGTAATGCTGTTTTTACAGCCCAGCAATAAAAGTAGCTGAATTCAATACCAGAATAGCCTTAGAGAGCTTTCACTAAAATCTTCTTTCATAACAATGAGAGCACTGATAACGACGGGGGGAAATCCATATATGAGGAATATCTTGAAAGCTCATGTACCATGGAGTTAAAGGATCTGTGTTTGCTTCTAACAGAGGATATCTTGAAAATATCACTTTGATAATCTGTGTTTGCTTCTAACAGAGGATATCTTGAAAATATCACTTTGATAATACATCTTAGAAGACGACACTCAGTTTATAAACTTCATTAGTCATTAGTATGAAAATATCACTTTGATAATACATCTTAGAAGACGACACTCAGTTTATAAACTTCATTAGTCATTAGTAATTAATCATTAAAAGGGAGAATAATGTACTTTCCCCATTTGAAAAATCGACACGTAATGGGTAAGGTTAGACTGCATTTCAAATAAAAGACGATTTCTATAGAAAATTTAACAAAGTAAAGACGGCCAACACTGTATCAATGATACCATCCATGGTTCTCATGGAAACCTAAAACCAAAAAAGGAAAATGGTGAAAACATCAGTAGTAAATAACTATGCCAACATTTTATATTGAGTGAAGTTTGCCATTACTGCTTAGATATGCAACCAGTGTACATATATCAGTCAGAAAGGCATAATAACATGCCATGTATTTATCATATAGATCATGGACAACAATGCATCATATGTCTTGACTAGATAGATCACAAATCTGATAACTAATGTGAGTCTTAGCATGCAAATGGGGAAAGAAAGCAGTGAAGCCTGATACAAAGTTTATTTAAAGAAATAATTAGAGAAGATACTTAGTTCTCTCTCTTGGATGTTATTTATAATATTATAAATGATAGGTTTAATTGAAATTACAATCCTCGTTCAAATAGCATGAAGGCTATACAAACATTTAGTACACTGGAGGTCAGTAATAAAAGCAAGGCTACATTTTTCTTGAAGAGGCTAGAACACAGGCTAGGGCATTGCTACAATTAACACTAGAACAGCACAATTTCTACCAAAAAACTCAACAAAATCAAATCTTTTTACCTCAAGACAAACAAAAATCTAAGCTTTTAAGCAAAACAAAACAAAACAAAATAAACTAGGGCAATTACCGTTCCATCGAGAAGCAGGAGTGGACTCAAGCACCGCCTCAAGATCATCATTCTAAGTTCAAACCCTCGCCCTAACCCTCGAAATCGGAGGGAACCGGCTGCCCCCTCCCCACGAGCACATTGCGGCCGCTTCCCATACTCTGTAGCGCTCAGCCAACTCTCCCGCCGCCGACGATGACTGCCGGCACCACCGCCTCGCTCGCCATCGATCTAACCTTCGCCCTAACCCTAGTTCTAGAGATTGAGGAGGGAGAGTGTCAGAAGAAGAGAGCGGCGGCGGTGGCGAGAGAGGAATCAAAGCTCGGAGAGACGAATCGCAGAGAGAGGTTTGGGTTTGGATTTGGATTCTTTTTACTATTTTGATTAAATACTCCTATTATGATTAGGGGACCTATTAATGAAGGTAAAATACTCCTTCTTCTTTCAAGAGACCCAATAACGACAGTATTAGAATTAAATCAACAAAGAGATTAGAAAACCGCTATCCTATCTCACATGATTTCTCTAATAATTGTAATAACTCGATGAAGGGCTTTAAAACCGTCGTTATTTTACACACATTAATGATGATTAACTACTCCCTTCGTTAATTTTGGTTGTTAAATACCCGATTTCTTGTAGTGTGACTTTGTTGGCTAATATTTGGTTAATAATAGAGGATGATTTGTCCATCTCCTCTCAAGTCTTATTATTAGTATCATAAATACAAAATAATTTGACTCTAACCAATATGTGACCAAACTAAATATAGGAAACTAATTAAATACATAAAAGATTCACAACACTCCCTCTCAAGTTGAGCATATAAATCATGCATGCCCAACTTATCACAAATAAAGTTCACTCTTACTCTTCCAAGATGTTTTGTAAGAATATTTGCAAGCTGATGCTCAAAAGGGATATGTTTGGTTCTAATAATCTCTTTCTCCATCTTCTCACGAATCAAATGGAAATCAATCTCTATATGTTTTGTATTCTCATGAAACACTGGATTCCCAGCTATGTGAATATTAGCATTGTTGTCTCCATACAAGCTCATTGGACATTTAGGAGGAAAACCAATTTCTATCAATATATCTCTAGCCGAGATAAGCTCAATATTAGATTAATAATGGCTTGATATTCAGACTTAGCTACAAATCGAGAAACTACACTTTGCTTCTTGCTCTTTTAAGAAACTAGATTTCCTCTAAAAAATACAATATCCTATGGTCGATCTTTTGTCTACTAGAGATTTTGTATAATCTATATCCGATAAATCTATAACTCATGTGTCCACCATCTGAATAGAGAACTCCCTTGCCCAGACTTTTCTTAAGATATCTAACAATCCTCTTCACAACCTCCTATGTGGTATCATGGATGCTAATAGAAACTAACTAGCTACATTAATAAAGAATACAATATCTTGTCTAGTAATTGTCAAGTAGTTTAGCTTTCCTACCAATCACATATATTTCTCAACATCTTCCAATGACTCCCTCTAATCTGGTAGAAATTTGATCTTGTTATTTGTAGGTGAGTTAATACACATGCATTCTGATTTCCCAACATTTGTCAACATGTGAAGCACATATTTTCTCTGAGATAAGAGGATTTCTTTCTTTGATCTAACAACTTTTATACCCTAAAAATATTATAGGGACCCAAGATCTTTGGTCTGAAACTGCTGTTGTAGATATTTCTTCAAGTCTCTTATGTATTGTACATCATCTCTAGTGATCACAATGTCATCAACATATAAAACTAGAAGGGTCCGTTTTCCACCATGAAACCTCTAGAAAATTGAGTGGTCTTTCCAAGTTTGATGAAGACCAACCTGCTAAAATATTTTTACCAAACATCCAAAACTAAGCTCTCGAAGATTGTTTCAAGCTATAGAGATATTTCTTCAACCTTTAAACATTTTCATATTTTCCCTGAATAACAAACCCTGGTGGTTGCTCCATGTAAAACTCCTCATCTAGAATGCTATTTAGAAAAACATTCTTAATGTCTAACTAATGTAGTGGCATGTGATAGCAAGCAGTAAGTGAAATAATAATGCGGACTGACATCATTTTTGCTACAGGGTAGAATGTGTCAATCTAATATAGTCTATATATATGTGAATAACCTTTTTCAACTAGTCGAGCTTTAAGATAAGCTAGATAACCATTTGAATTCACTTTGACTGTATAAACCCACCTGCATCTAATAGATTTCTTTATAGATCGTAGATGAACAAGATCCTGAGCCTCACTTTGATCTAAAATTGTCATCTCTTCATGCATTGCTAAAGTCCAACCTGTTGGCCCTATAGTTTTGATGATGATTTGTCAAATAATTTATCGCTAATATATTCTCTAGTTTTTGTTGTTTTGTTTTTCTCTTTACAGGTAATTCAACACACGACAATCAAGCGTTAAAGATTTAAGTTCATGTGTGTGCATTCACCTAGGTATAAGTTTAGTTTGCTTACATATATAGTATGTCTATATTTAAGCTCAATATATGTACACTTAACACAGTTTTGACATCTTTCTATCATATAAATGATTTTTTATCAAACTTTGTTACTACAGCTTTTTGTTCATGTTTACATCTTTCTCATACCTCATTATATATATAATGTATGCATGATACATATATACGTGTTTACAAGTCATATCTCAATTTTCATGTTCACGAAAAAACAGGTTTTCTGAACACTTTTCAAAAACAGGGAGTTTTCACAAACGAAAATTGATTTTCCAAAAACTCCTTTTCAAACATGTTTATTTCATCATTTAGAAACTTTGCCCAAAGTTTTACTATTTTTGGAATTGATTTGATATTTTTAATGTATTTTCAAAATCAGCCCAAAACCTGTCATATGCCATGTATCAGTTTGCGGTCGACCACCACGGTCGACCGCCAGCAGCAAAATTTTTTATTATTGCTCTTATGTGCTCGCGG
>NC_033800.1:121884856-121898400 GCF_001876935.1 Asparagus officinalis
TTTTGGTCTTTTCAAGTTTGTTTTGGCTGATATTTTGAGTGGGTATAAATACCCCATTGCTGTTCTCTTTCATATATATCAAGAGTTTGTTTTTACATAAGTTTTAACAAGAGATTAAGAGTTGTTTAAGAGCTGTTTAAGCTGATTTCCTTAATCTGTTCTAAGAGAAGTTTTCTACAACAAGAAGAAGCTTTCAACTCCTATTTGGGATCATCATCTACTGTTCTTCTTGTTTATTGAGAAGTTTCCTAAACTCTTTCTTATATAGCTTATTGATTCATTTTCATAACTTAGCTATATTTTATTTGAGTTACATATTATCTATTCACTGTTATCACACACACAATATTGAGCTTAATATTTTCATACTATATAGTGTGGGTTGTGGGATGTGATTTAGTGAGTGTGAGCTTCATTTGCGTTCTCATTTGTTGTTGAGAACAAACCATTGTATTTAACCTTTATTTATGAGCATCACTTGTAATACACTTGTACACTGAGAGAAGTGTGAGGCGAGAGACGGGGTCGAATCCAATAGGAGTGGCGTCGGTTGACGAACCTAAGGAGTGTGTAAAGTGTGATTACATAGTATTTGTTGTGTGAGAGTTTTCGGTAAGCTTGTAAACCGAGTGTGTAGAAGTTTCAGCTTCCAAACCAGATTGTGATAGTGGAGATCTCCTCGAGGTGAGGAGCGGGGACGTAGGTCGTGGTGACCGAACCTCGTAAACATATTGTTTGTTTGTGTTTTGCTTAGCGTATTTTTTATTTGTGTTTATTTATATCATTCTTGCTCATATCTATCTTATATCATTCTTACAAGAACAAATTAATCAATATTATTTTTAATCGGGATTAGATTAGCATAAGACCCTAATCACCCCCCCCCCCCCCCCCCCCCCCCCCCCCCTCTAGGGTCTATCAATTGGTATCAGAGCTTGGTGCTCTTTGATTTAAGGACTAATAGCCTTGAGTTAAAGATCCATGTTATCGTTTTTGTGCTAATCTAGTGTTGATTGCATGTTGCTTCTTGCAAATAATCATTATGGATATGTATGATGCATCTAGTTTAGGTTATGCTATTAATGTTGCTCCTCATTTGGATATTTTTCCCTATGCTTAATGACATGTTAGATTCAAATTTTTTGTTCAATCTAAACAATTCGATTTATGGGAAATTATTGAGGAAGCTTATATTGATAGTGCTTACGCCTTACGAAAATTTATTGAAGCATATGAAGGGGACTTGGAGGCTATTCAACAAGCGTTGGAAAATACCGCTTTAAGTCTTAAAGAAGCATCATCTCCATGTACAATACCACTAGGTGATAACCCTAGTGAGGTATGCGATTTTGACAATGATGATATTATTACTTTTGATGAGCTTGCTCTTGAGTTTGAAAAATTACACAATTGCTATATTGATGTAAAAAGTAAGTATGTTAATATGAAATCCACTCATGAAACACTAGCCACTAAGTTTAATTTTATTGCAAATGAAAATATAATTCTTAAAAAATACAATGAAACTTTGAGATTAGAAAATGCTAGTTTGCTTCATGAAAAATGTGATGCCATGCTAGAAGTAGATAAGTTAAAATCTATGATAAATAATCATGTTTATCATACTTCTAGTAGCAATGCTTGTATGCACAATGATGAGTTGAATCAAATGAGAAAACGAATATCTACCTTAGATTCAACACTAAACACTTGTATTGCTAATAATAAAAAGCTTATGGACTTGTGTGCAAAATACAATGTTAATTCTTCTAAGAAACTTATTCACTATGCACACATGTATGATAAAATTCACAAATGTTCTATTTGCGGTTTTAAAGGTCATTTAGCCCAATTTTGTCATAATGCACAAAAAATTGACAAGCCTATTCATGATTGTGCATCCCATCAAGCTTCTTCATCACATACACATGTGCACACACATAGTGTAAATCATAAACATGCTCATGTGTACAAATGTGATTATTGTGGTCGTTTTGGTCATTTGACCATGTTTTGTTTTGATTTGAAAAGAAATTCTTGTTTGCAAAATAATTACAAAGAAAAATCTATTTTTACAAATGAACCACGTGCAAATCATTTTGGTCAATGCAAACCATTCAAACCCCTACATTGCACAAATTGCAATCGCATGGGTCATGTTTACGATTTTTGTTTTGACCGTATCGGTGCACAAAATTCGCCCAAACGGGTTCATAACCCTAGGGCCTTGGATTTACATGATCAGGGTCATGTCCTAAATTTTAGTGGTACCAAAATGATTTGGGTACCAAAATGAGTTTCATGTCATTTTTTTTTGTTTGTTTTGTTTTTGTTTTGAGTAAATTGGTTCTTAAGCTTAAATGATAATTATTGTTGTTTTTAAGCTCAAATAAAATAATTTCATGATTTAAATAGCTAAGAACTTCTTATATATTCTTATATATGTATAATAAACATTAAAAAATTATTAAAGTCCAAATTGCATTTCTCTTAAAAACCAGATTTTAAAATTTTTTTGCTGTTATTTTTCTCGCGGTCGACCGCCACGGTCGACCGTCGAAGTTTCTGGAAGTTGTTACGGTCGACCGCCACGGTCGACTGCCACGATCGACCGCCACGGTTGACCGCAAGAAATTTTTCTGTTTCGATTTTGTTTTTGACTTCGGGTTTTGGTTAATTTTTGGATACTCTTCATAACCTTATTCTACCACCACCGTTGATCTTATTTCTGATTAGATCCAGACCATTCTTCTTCTTAATACACTCGACTCCTCAAATTTCCCTTCATTTCGAGAATTCTTCCTAAAAATCAGATCTCTCCACAGTCGCCCGTCACTTTCGTCATTGATCGACCGCGGATCATCTATTCCTCAATCTCTTTTGGGAATCTTGGGTAATCTCTCCTATTTCTCTTTCTTATGCTCTAATTTCAATTCTAGGGTTTCTAGGGTTTTCAACTCTGTCATATTTCTATCTGTAAAACCCTAGTTATTTTTTTTATAACAATGCCTCCTAAGAAGAGATCTAGACCTGACATTGGTTCCTCATCATCATCTGGTGCCTCTAACTATGAGGATTTTCTACTGTTCAAACCCCTTGTTAAAAAATACATGGAGCTTTGTAAGTTGAAAATTCTACCTAGTAGGTATATTAAATGCGAGGAATTAGTCATGTATGATATTAATAATATTCTGTATGTTGTTGGTTTGCATAAACTGCTAGATGTGGAACGTAAAGTTCCTTATTACCCATTCCTCGTCTATTTGTTTTATGCAAATCTGTCTGTCATCACTTCTGTTGATGGTATTAAAACCATCACCACATCTGTTAAAAACATTCAGATCTCATTTTCTGACGATGAGCTTGCGGGAATCCTTAAGATCCCGTCAAGTGACATTGAGCTCATGTCTATCGAACACACCGATCAGGCTGTGAACGATTCTATGTTTAAGCCCGGTTGCACCTACCCTATGAACAACAAATCACTCAATCCTACTGCTAAAATCATTGCTCGTATTGTTGCTCAAAATCTCATTCTCAAGACCGGTAGCTTTGATCATTTTGCCCCTGATAAGGTTAATGCTTTTATGTCATCTTTGCCAAAATAAAAGTGAATTGGGCAAATGTTTTTCTTAAGAACATGGCATGCAAGCATTACAAATTTTTTTCCTTTGGCTGCTTCATCACCCTCATTCTCCAACACTTCGGTGTTGCTCTTACTAATGAACCCAAAGTGGATCCGGGTAAGGAATACTTTGATAGAGTTTCTCTCTCACGTATGTAAATTTCTGACTCCTTATCTGATCCTGCTAAGCCATCATCTTCCCATTCTCGGTCTAGAGCTTCCACCTCCTCCACTTCTGATATCTGTGTCCGATTGGATCGTCTTGAGACCCAGGTCTCAACTATTTAGAAGGACGTTAGGACCATTCTCAGTTATCAGCGTCAGTCGCTTGGGATTCTGGATCCCTCTTCCAGCTCAGACTCTGATTCAGGTGAGGGCTCTGAAGGATGATCTGCTTCTGGCTCTGGTTCGGGATCTGGCTCTGGCCCTGCTTCTGATGTTGGTGGTGATTGATTCTCGATGATTATTGGGTTTATGTTGATTCTTTATGTTTATGCTTATGTTTTGGTGAACAAAAACTTGATACTTATGCCTTATTTTGAGTTGTAATAACTCTATGGTTTGTGTGGAAAACAATGTAGTTTTGTAGGACTAATTCGGTTTATTGTGATTATGTTAGTTTATCATTTCTATGAACAATGTATGGTGAAAACAATATTTATGCTTTGTTTTGTGAAAACAAATATGTGGTATTGTGAAAACATGTTGCTAATGATGCTTTAGGCTTGGTTTGGACTTTAAATTTCAAATGTTTATGGCTGTGTATGAATGGTTATGACTTTTTAACTCTTATATATGATCTTTATATGTCATTTATGCAAATTGACAGGGGGAGCTTTTGGCCATACACTTGGTTATTATCTGTGCTTATATGCAGGGGGAGCGTTGCTCCTAGTTTCTATTTTTTTCTTCCCTTTTTGATGTTGTCAAAGGGGGAGAAAATCTTCATGTTGATGTTTAGTTGTTTAGTTTAGTTGTTGATGGATATGAAATGATGTATTGGTTTATTTGGATTATCTATATAACTTTCATATCATTAAATAAATTATTTGCCATCATTAAAAAGGGGGAGATTGTTGGCCCTATAGTTTTGATGATGATTTGTCAAACAATTTATCGCTAATCTATTCTCTAGTTTTTGTTGTTTTGTTTTTCTCTTTACAGGTAATTCAACACACGACAATCAAGCGTTAAAGATTCAAGTTCATGTGTGTGCATTCACTTAGGTATAAGTTTAGTTTGCTTACATATATCGTTTGTCTATATTTAAGCTAAATATATGTACAATTAACCCAGTTTTGACATGTTTCTATCATATAAATGATTTTTTATCAAACTTTGTTACTACAACTTTTTGTTCATGTTTACATCTTTCTCATACCTCATTATATATATATATAATGTATGCATGATACATATATACGTGTTTACAAGTCATATCTCAATTTTCATGTTCACGAAAAAACAGGTTTTCTGAACACTTTTCAAAAATAGGGAGTTTTTACAAACGAAAATTAATTTTTTTAAAAATTCCTTTTCAAACTTGTTTATTTCATCATTTAGAAACTTTTCCCAAAGTTTTACTATTTTTGGAATTGATTTGATATTTTTAATGTATTTTCAAAATCAGCCCAAAACCTGTCATATGCCATGTATCAGTTTGCGGTCGACTAGCAGCAAACTTTTTTAGTATGGTTTTTATGTTCTCGCGGTCGACCATGACGGTCGACCGTGAATCCATCCAGAGACTTTCACAGTCGACCGTCGCGGTCGACCGCCAGCTTTCAAACCCTATTCTCAGTCTTTTTTGTACCCCGCGGTCGACTGTCGATCTCATCATTGCCTTTTAACAGCTATTTTTTGTAATGGCTGTCTGAGGCTATTTTGGTCTTTTCAAGTTGGTTTTGGCTGATATTTTGAGTGGGTATAAATACCCCATTGCTGTTCTCTTTCATATATATCAAGAGTTTGTTTTTACATAAGTTTTAACAAGGTATAAATACCCCATTGCTGTTCTCTTTCATATATATCAAGAGTTTGTTTTTACATAAGTTTTAACAAGAGATTAAGAGTTGTTTAAGAGCTATTTAAGTTGATTTCCTTAATCTGTTCTAAGAGAAGTTTTCTACAACAAGAAGAAGCTTTCAACTCCTATTTGGGATCATCATCTACTGTTCTTCTTGTTTATTGAGAAGTTTCCTAAACTCTTTCTTATATAGCTTATTGATTCATTTTTATAACTTAGCTATATTTTATTTGAGTTGCATATTATCTATTCACTGTTATCACACACACAATATTGAGCTTAATATTTTCATAGTATATAGTGTGGGTTGTGGGATGTGATTTAGTGAGTGTGAGCTTTATTTACGTTCTCATTTGTTGTTGAGAACAAACCATTGTATTTAACCTTTTTTGTGAGCATCACTTGTAATATACTTGTACACCAAGAGAAGTGTGAGACGAGAGACGGGGTCGAATCTAATAGGAGTGGCATCGGTTAACGAACCTAGGGAGAGGTTGCATCCGAGCACTTGAGGAGGAGGACACGGGCTAGGTTCTTACACTTAGTGTGTAAAGTGTGATTGCATAGTGTTTGTTGTGTGAGAGTTTTCGGTAAGCTTGTAAACCGAGTGTGTAGAAGTTTCGGCTTCCAAACCGGAGTGTGATAGTGGAGATCTCCTCGAGGTGAGGAGCGGGGATGTAGGTCGTGGTGACCGAACCTCGTAAACATATCGTTTGTTTGTGTTTTGCTTAGCGTACTTTTTATTTGTGCTTATTCATATCATTCTTGCTCATATCTATCTTATATCATTCTTACAAGAACAAATTAATCAATATTATTTTTTAATCAGGATTGGATTAGTATAAGACCTTAATCACCCCCCCCCTCTAGGGTCTATCACAACCTAGTATAGATAGTGCTTTCGACACATTCTTGAGAACTAAGTGTGAGTCTAGAGAATATATGAAAGAATGTTATGACAATGATAATGAAGAATAAGAGATATAGTGTACAATAGAATATCTTGAAGGGCAAACTCTTTGGAAGAGCAATCAGAAGATGATCAGTAGTGGTAGCACTTAGCTGTATGTGAAAACTTTGACTAACTTATAAGGCAGGCCCTTAGTTAGAGGTGGACTTTTACGAAGATTTTAGAGTAGAATGCCATGTATAAACATAGTGTTCGACAAATATAGATGCTAGATTAGCGCTTACACATTAGATTTGGAGGGAGTACCGACAATTATCTCCTAAAAAATAAAAAAATCATAATCATCTTGAGCATGTAAGGGTGTATCAAAAGTAACATGTCCTAGTTTATTTTCAAATAAGGTAACATCGGCTAAAACAATGTAACAATCTAGAGAAGAGTAATAACACCTTTTTTGTTTTAGAATACCCAACAAAGATTTGAAAGGCCCTAGAGGGGGGTGAATAGGGTTTATGAACAATTAATATGCAATTAAAAGAAATTCCAACAAACCACACACAAAAATGAAATGCAAAGACAATAAACGAGAGTAGGGATAGAGAAATTAGCCAATTAATGACACGTGGTATGTTCACGAGGTTCGGTCCGCTGATCTACATCCTCATTCCCCACTCACGAGGAGAAATCCACTACCCACACAGTTTGGAAGCCGGGACTTCTTCTACACAACGAGCTCCACCGAGTTTTGAAATAGCGCAAGTGTGTGTGATATCCCAAATAGCTCCAAATGAAATCTATAACTACTTTCTTATATTTAAGTACTAGAAAGAAAATAAAATAGCAAATATCTCTCACATAGAAATATATTTCTTAAGTCTTGATATTTCTTTAGAGTTGATGAAACTTTTTAAAGCATATAGTGTTCTTGATAGACATTGCTTCATCACTATGCCTCCACCTCTTTTAGATATTGACGTTGTAGCTCATATTCCATCCAATCCTCCATATATGGTGCTAATGAATTGTAATCTATAATTTAGCTCAATACACAATTAGCACCAATAATGGTGTTTGTAAATCATCATCAAAATAAAGGACCTAACAATCTCCCCCTTTTGATGTTGACAAACACCCATTATACAAGGGCAAATAAAATTGATGATTTTGGCTTATAGATAGTTGTTCCCCCTATTTATAAGGCTCCCCCTTTCTATGTGCACAAATGAGGAGATTTCTCTCCCCCTTTGTCACCATCAAAAAAATAGGGTAATAGAAGTATAAAAACACATGCTAAAGAAATCACATAATGCACCTCAAGTGTTGGCCTACCCGTGTCTCCTTCAAATGTTAGGAATTATAACCTACCACTATGTATTACTACCTACCCCACTCTTCTTGGGACGACCCCGGTCTCTCACATTTACACTCCTCTTGGTACACATGTGAGCTTAAGCATGGTATGACATTTTAGAATCAAGAAGGAAAATATGGATATGACAATGGTAGAGCAAATAAACAAAGAAAACAAAATAGGCAAAAAGAAATTATTTTTAAAGAATGCACATGCCCAATTCATTCCTAATGCGGAAAAAACAACTTCACAAAGGGGTTTGGTAAAGATGTCTACTAATTGAGATTTGGTTTCAATATAAACAAGAGAAACATCTTTCCGTTCAACATGGTCACGCAAGAAGTGATGCTGTATATCTATATGTTTGGTTCTAGAATGCAAAATTAAATTTTTGGAAATATTAATAGCACTAGTATTATCACAAAAAATCTTTGTATCATGAAAGTGTAAATCAAAGTCAACCAAATTTTGTTTCATCCACAAAAGTTATGCACAACATAAGCCGACGGCAATGTATTCCGCTTCCGTAGTGGACAAGACAACACAATTTTGTTTCTTGGATGCCCAAGATACAAGTGAGTTACTCCCAAAAATTGATAAGTATTACTCGTACTTTTACGGTCTACCCTACAACTGGCAAAGTCGGCATCATAATAACCATAAAGATCAAAAGAAGTATTTTTAGGATAGAATAAACCAAGTTCTAAGGTGCCATTAATGTATTTGATAATCCTTTTAACCGCAACCAAATGAGATTTTTTAGGAGAAGCTTAAAAACGTGCACATGCACAAACACTAAACATGATATCCGACCTACTAGCGATGAGATAAAAAAGACTACCTATCATACCTCGATATAGGTTTTGGTCTATCTTTTCACCATTATCATCCACATCCAACTTGATGGTGGTGCTCTTTAGAGTTGGGACATGTTTTGAGTTTTCCATCCCGAATTGTTTCACCAATTTCTTAGCGTACTTGCTTTGTGATACAAATATACCATCATTGGATTTTTAAATTGAAGGCCGAGAAAGAAGGTGAGCTCTCCCATCATACTCATTTCAAATTAATCTTGCATTACTTTAGAGAAATCCTTGCACAAAGATTCATTAGTGGCACCAAAAATAATATCATCCACATAAATTTGAACTAAAATAAATCATTTTTCCGTTTTCTAACAAAAAGAGTATTATCAATAGTACCTTTTGTAAAATCATTTTTAATGAGAAAACTTTAGAGGCGAGCATACCAAGCTCTAGGAGCTTGTTTTAACCCATATAAAGCTTTTTGAGCCCGGTATACATGATTTATGATTTGAAAAAGATGAATCAATAAAGCCGAGGGGTTGCTTAACATAAACCTCTTCTTAAATAAAACCATTTAAGAAGGCACTTTTGACATTCATTTGAAATAATTTAAAATTTTTAAAACTTGCAAAGGTCAAAAACATCCTAATATATTCTAATCTTACAACTGGTGCAAACGTTTTATCATAATCTATGCCCTCTTCTTGATTGTATCATTGGACAACCAAACGAGCTTTATTTCTAGTTACTATGCTAAATTCATCAATCTTATTTCTAAAAACTCATTTAGTTCCAATAATAAAAGTATTATTTGGTCTAGGAACCAATTTCCAAATATTGTTTCTTTGAAAATTATTCAATTCTTCATGCATAGCTAAAACCCAAAATTCATCTTTCAAAGCATCATCAATACATTTGGATTCTATTTGGGATAGAAAGACTACATTACTACATTCGCTCATAGCTTTTGAGCGAGTCAAAATGCCTTTGGATGGGCTCCCTATAATTTGGTCTTTAGGATGGTCAGGTGCAAATTTCCAATCCTTGGGGAGTTCTTCTTGATTTTGTTCATTGTTGCTCTCCCCGTTATTTTGTGTTTCCGTTGAGGGTTGTCCTTTAGTTGCAATAGTTCCATTTGTTGCTCAATCACATCATCATCCCTAGGCAAACCATCTTGAAAACCAATATTAGATTCATCAAAAGTAACGTTTATAGACTCTTTAACAACGAGTGTTCGCTTGTTGAAAACTCTATAAGCCTTACTTCTAGGAGCATATCCCAAAAATATACCAACATTAATTTTTGAATCAAACTTATCATGGTAGTCTTTAGTATTCAAGATAAAATATTTACAACCAAAAATACAAAAATACCCAATTGAGGAGTTTTGTCATAAAGGAGCTCATAAGGGGTTTTCTTGAGAGAATGTCTAATTAAAACACGATTTAAAACATGACAAGCTGTATTAACGACTTCCGCCCAAAAATATTTTAGCAAATCATAAGAATTCAACATTGTACATGACATCTCTTGTATGGTTCTATTTTTCGTTCAATAACACCATTTTGTTAGGGTATTCTTGGAGCGGAAAACATATGTGTTATACCACGATGAGCACAAAAATCATTAAATAATTTATTTTAAAATTCTCCACCATGACCACTTCTAATTTTAATAACTTTTAAGTCTTTTTCATTTTCAATTCTTTTTACAAAAAGAGAAAACTCTTCAAAACATTCATTTTTATTAGCAAGAAAAATTACCCATGTAAAACGTGAGAAATCTTCAACAATAACAAAATATAGTGTTTTCCTCCTAGAGAGGCAACACGCATGGGTCCAAAGAGATCAAGATATAATAATTGTAAAGGTTTAGAAGTGGATACCTCATTTATGGATTTGAAGGAAGTCTTGGTTTGTTTACCTTTAGCACATTCCTCACAAGTAGAGTCCTTAACATAAGATAGATTTGGTAGCCCTTGTACTAAATTTTTCTTGGATAGCTTAGATATAAGCTTCATGTTAGCATGTCCAAGTCTCTTGTGCCAAATCCAAGGATCCCCATCTACTGCGGCAAGGCACTTTACATCTTGATCTAAAAGCTCATTCATCTCAAAGATGTAAACATTAGATCTTCTAAAAGCAACAAAAATGGTTTTATCATTTTTACTAACAATACATTTATCCGGTTTAAAAATGATGTCAAAGCTTTTGTCACTTAATTGACTAATGCTAAGAAGATTATGGTTTAAACTTTTAACAAAATAAACATCTTCAATTACGGGAGAAGGTTTCTTACCAATAGAACTGATTCCTATGATTTTACCTTTCTCGCCGCCACCGAAGGAGATATTACCTCCTTCAATCCTTGATAGGGTTGCAAATAATTCCTTATTGCCCGTCATGTGATGAGAGCAACCACTATCAAGGTACCACAACTCCTTATGTCTTATGCGAGACGTTCTCTATATATAAATAAGTTGTAGAACCTTTAGGTACCCAAGCCTTGGGTCCTTGAATGTTAATATTTTTGGCGCCCTTGGGCACCCACATTAATTCATAACGATCAATATTATTTTTAATCAAGTATGATCATATTTCATGCAATATGTGCATAAAAACCTTTTCTTGCATGTAGGAGTATGCGATTGATGATACCATTTTCTATCAACATGATGGTGACTTGAATAACCATGATTAGATTTAATTCTATTATTTTTAAATTCTAGTCTTTCTACCTTAGATCTTAGTTTTGTTTGTTTTCAAAGTCTAGATCTTCTGTCATTTCATCTTTTAAAGCAAGAGATGATTGTAGTTGCTCAAACTTAGAATCACAAGAAGCATGTAATTTTTTGAATGAAGAATATTCTTTTGCTAATCTTTTAAATTCAAATTTTAATTCTTCTAAGGTCGCTTCTAGTTCACATTGCACATAAAAGGATTCACTTTCGGTTTCGGATTGTATCTCATCTTCATGAGCCATGAAACAAACGTTTGGGTCATGAAGAGCAATCTTCGCGCCCTCATCATCGCTATCCGAATTGCTTGGTTCGGATTCATCCCAACCGGCATACATTGCCTTCTTCTTCTTGTATTTCAAATATTTTTCCTTGAGATTGGGATAATCCTTGGCTAAGTGTCCCGGTTCTTTGCATTCAAAGCATTTACCTATACGAGGAGAAAATTTGTTGTTAGATCGATTTTTGAAATTTTTGTTCGCATTCAAAGCATTTACCTATACGAGGAGAAAATTTGTTGTTAGATCGATTTTTGAAATTTTTGTTCATTTTGATTAGTCACGAGGAGAAAATTTGTTGTTAGATCGATTTTTGAAATTTTTGTTCATTTTGATTAGTCTTGATATCCATTTAGAGATGTGTGCCACTTCTCTAGAGACATCAACTTTACTATCCGAGGAGGATGAGTCATCAATTGCTCCCTTGAACGCAATGGACTTTGATTTTTAGGGTGGCTCCTCGGTTGCTTTTGGGGGTGCTTCTTCCTTCTCCTTCACTTTCTTTTCATGGACCTTGAGCTTGCCAATAAGTCCATCAAGAGTGAGAGTTGAGAGATCATGAGCTTCTTCGATGGCCGTAGCTTTAGGTTCCCAAGCCGACGTCAAAGAGCGAAAAATTTTGTAGCACATCTCTTGATTTTCCAAGACCTTGTCAAGACCATGTAAATCATTTATAATGTTAGTGAACCGAGAAAACATAGAGTCAATAGATTCACTTGGAAGCATTTTAAATAGTGAGAAAACATAGAGTCAATAGATTCACTTGGAAGCATTTTAAATAGTTCATAATCATGCATAAGTCCACTAATCTTAGACTCCTTTTCACTTGGAAGCATTTTAAATAGTTCATAATCATGCATAAGTCCACTAATCTTAGACTCCTTCACTTGGAGGGTTCCCTCATGGGTAATGCATAACTTTACCCAAATCTCGTGTGCAGTTGCACATGTAGAAACTCTCTTATACTCATTGGGGGTAAGACCACAAATTAGTGCATTCATGACCTTAATATTAAGGTTGGCTTGAGTCCTCTCATCCTTAATCATTTTATCACTGGACTTCTTAACATATTTCTTTTCTACTATTTCTAAAATGTCAAGCTTAATGCATTGTAAATAAATTCTCATCCTAGCTTTCCAATAGGCAAAGTTGCTACCGGTGAAGAGGGATGGTCTAGTAGTGGATTGTCCTTCTAGCATATGCATGTTCATTGAAGTCTCCATAATGATCTTTTCTGTAAGGGTTTTAAGCCTAACAAGAGTAGAGACCTTGCTCTGATACCAATTGAAAGGCCCCAGAGGGGGATGAATAGGGTTTATGGACAATTAATATGCAATTGAAAGATATTCCAACAAACCACACACAAAAATGAAATGCAAAGACAATAAAGGAGAGTACGGATAGAGAAAGTTAGCTAATTGATGACACACGGTATGTTCACGAGGTTCGGTCCGCTGACCTACGTCCTCGCTCCCCACTCACGAGGAGAAATCCACTACACACCCGCTTTGAAAGCCGGAACTTCTTCTACACAATGAGCTCCACCGAGATCTCACAACCACACAGTAGATCTCCATGAGATCAAGCTCACAACAGTTGTAAATCGAAGAAAAACTCTCTTTTTACAGTAGCTCTATGGCAAGAGGAGAAATTGCAATTGAAGCTAGGAATGTGAACTTTGAAACGGTGAAAGCAAATGAAAGTTGAAGCTCTTTGAAAATAATAGACTTAAACACAAGAGATTTGTAATAAAAACTTGGTGCTGAAGTAGTTGGGGTGTTGGGTATTTATAGGGAAAAAAAACAGCAGCC
>NC_033800.1:121898405-122013042 GCF_001876935.1 Asparagus officinalis
TGGGGTTGTTGGGTATTTATAAGGAAAGAAAACAGCAGCCAAAACCCCAAAGAATCAGACAAAACCCCCCAAAAACGGGATTTCTGATTCTGTACAAAAATAGCTATTGCAGTGTTATAAGTCGACTCAGTACTGTTCATGAGTCGACTCATAAGTAGCCATTACAGGCTAAAAACCAACTTATGGACCGACTCATAAAATTCATGAGTCGACTCATCATGCATAGGTCGACTCATGAAGTCATGAGTCGACTGAGCAGAAACAAAACACATTTTCCAACACAGTTTATGAGTCGACTTATGACAGGTATGAGTCGACTCAACCTGATGGTCGACTCATGATGTTGTGAGTCGACTCATCAGAAACAATTGGAAACTACGCAGCAGTTTGTGAGTTGACTCAATACTGTTTATGAGTCGACTCATAAACATGTACACAAAAAATTTCAACTTTGAGCCTTATTAAAAATTATCAAATAAATTCTAAAAAATATAAAACTTTGGGAATAGTTTATAAACATTTTGAAAAACTTGTTTGAAAAGAAATTTTGCAAAAAGGTCCTTTTATTTATTAAAATCATCATTTTAACAAAAGTACTAAAATACGAGTTTTGAAATAGTGCAAGTGTGTGTGATATCTCAAATAGCTTCAAATGAAATCTACAACTACTTACCTATATTTAAGTACTAGAGAGAAAATAAAATAGCAAATATCTCTCACATATAAATACATTCTTGAGTCTTGATATTGCTTTAGAGTTGATGGAGCTTTTTAAAGCATATAGTGTTATTGATAAACATTGCTTCATTACTATGCCTCCACCTCCTTTAGATATTGACGTTGTAGCTCATATTCCATCCAATCCTCTATATATGGTGCTAATGAATTATAATCTATAATATAGCTCAATAAACAATTAGCATCAATAATGGTGTTTGTAAATCATCATCAAAATAAAGGACCTAACAAGATCCCCTGAAGGGATTTTGAATCTAATTTTGTCTTTTAAGGACTATGATTGTGAATGAAGCATAGAGAATCAAAGATCTTAGAGGGTAAAGGAAAAGGCTCACTATCGAAACGAGATACAGGGGTGTTGTTATGTAAGACAGATGATGACAATCTATTAATTAGCTAACATGTAGTCAAGACATCATCACCACAAAAATATTTTGTAACCTCTTGATGAAACAACAATGTTCGAGCAATTTCTAGCAATGTCTATTTTTATGCTCAACTACTCTTTGATGATGTGTGTAAACACAAGCGATATAAAATTCCATTTTCTTCTAAAAAAAATTGTTAATGATTTATCAAAACATTTTTTTATCATTGTCTATCCTTATAATTTTAATGGAAGCATGAAATTGATTTTTAATTTCAACACAAAAAACTTTGAAACTCTAAAAATAGAAAGTACCTCAAAATGAGTTTTCAATAAATAGACCAATGTCATGTGAAAATAATCAACCACAAAACTAATGAAATATCTAAAACAAAATTTTGACAAAACAGAATAATGACCTTATATATCTGAACGCACTAAATCAAACAGGTTAATGACCCATTTATTAACTTGACTAGGGTAAGACACTCCTTGATGTTTTCTTAGTTGACATGACTCACAATTCTAAGACTTAACATTCTACTCAAATCTGAGTTTTTAGAGCAGAAAGGAGAGGGTGATCAAACCGACAATGTTGATGGGAAAACTAATATAGAGCCGATATACGTAGCTTGGTCTAAAGTAAGGTCCAGTTCATATGAACCATGCACTCATGTGCTGTGCCAATCGTCGTTCTCATAATAAGTGCCTGAAAATACAATTTGTAGGAAATACAATTTAATGCTTTAATATACTAAAATACAAGAGATTAAATAAAAAGAAAGGAAGATATATCACAAATGAAAAGGGAAAATGTCAATATCAGTAAAGCATATTCCTTCTACAGATGTATTGAAACAGTCAGAACTACATGAAAAATAAAGTTGTAGGTATGCAAGAGGATAGTATACTTCGGTTCCCCTCATGTGGTTAGTCAACCCTAAATCTAAAACCCAAATACGAGATGATAACGATGTAAGAAAAACAATAGAGTTACCTAATCGGCCAGCTGTGGGTGTATTGGGGGGGGGTACAACGTCTTTTTAAACTACTAGAATAGCTATAGCCGAAACTGCTCAAGTCGTGACCAGTCTAATCATCTAGATACTCTCGTGGCAGCTACCTGCGTATTCTGATGTTGTTTGTCCTGTAACTGAGAATAATTGAACTTCTTATGGCCCGACTCCTTGCAGCAATGACCGTTAATAGAGGAATAATCTCTAATGACTCCTCATGAACTATGTCATCATCCTCCACGTACTCCAAATCGTCCCCGATGTCCGCGCTCACCAAAATGACCATTGCCATAGTCCAAGAGAGTACCTCCATGCCTCCTATCTGTCTTCCCTAGGATACTAAGGTAGATCGATCAAATGAGGTAACCGAAGGTGTGGATGAGATAGTAGGAGTCAGGCATCTGAGGAAGTGATAAGTCTCTGCAAGTGAGAATGTTGTACTGCTTAATAACTATGGTCGTACTGAATACTAAATAGGATATAGAGTCCTAAAAAGATCAATACCATCAACTAATCCCACTAATCTTACATCTGTTTCACATCTGATGTAATAGGAAAAATCTTTCAAAGCTCCTTAGCTAGTTGATTAAACTCTATATAATGCCCATCCAATATCGGTTCCTCCTATGTCATGCAAAGGATCTCCTGAATGAGATCATAAGCTCTATTCACATGTCTTGATCTTGAATACAATCGGTCTAAGTATGCCCAATCCATGGCTCCATTGTGTTTATGATATGTCCAAGAAGTATTGCATTATCAATTGTCCAGTCCTCAGTCAACTAGTCCAACAATTCGACCTCCAACAAACTCCAACGAATACTAACCATATCAATTAGTAATGAAAACTAGCACATGTAATGAACAATCCTAACCAACTAATTACAAGCATATCCAATAATAATACCAATGGGAAATAGGTTTTTTGGAGATTAGAATGACATGTTAGGGTTTTGTGGGTTCAATCCTAGGATTAGGTCGTCAGGGGCTACATTGACGGTTGTAAGGGAGAGCGGTAGTGACATCTTCTACTTTAGGTGGTGTGGATGTGAGAAGGTGAGACAACGATGGCTGCTTACATCAGGGCAGCGTATCTAGGAGAACTTGAAAGTGATGGCAAGTGACGTGGCGGGGAGGATTTGAGGGCAACTCCAGCAAAGGATTTGAGTGTTGCTCTGACGATAATGTGGTTTGACGTGTTAGATAGAGTTAGGAGACTATGGCTAGGGTTATGGTTTCTGTTTATGATGGAAAGAAGGGATGGAAAGAGAGAGAGGGATTTCAGATGGTGGGCTAGAATTGATGGATTTTAGATGGAGGGCCAGGATTGATGGAGAACTCCTTTTATATGTTAGGCTCTGATACCATGTCATTTGGTTAATCTGAGAGGATGATTTGTCCCTCTCCTCTCAAGTCTTATTAATAGTATTAGGATTACAAATAATTTGACTCTAACCAATGTAGGACTAAACTGAATACAGAAAACTAACTAAATATAGGAAAAACACTTAGGTGTTGTATCCTGAGAATTACTAAGTCTAATGAGCTCTTGTGATCTGGCCATATGTCATAATTTATTGGCTGAGTCCTATAATCTGAAAGGTCGACCTGGGTGAGAGCGCCGCCATTTTTTCTAGTAGTTCGAGTCCGAGATGAAAGACGTCCTCAAGCTAGGACATGCTAAATGAATCTAAGTCCGAGACAAAAGGCATCTTCTATTCGGACTTCACTAGGGAATGTCTCGAACAACGACATAACCTATCGGCTTCGCCACCTAGTCACCTTCGCATTTAAAGCATGGCTAGAGTCATTATGACTTCTCAAACCAAAGTCATAATGCTTCCTCGGACAATACCAGCATTTCTGTCATTCTATCACTATTGCATTAAACGCAAAGAACCGATCGTCTATATGTGGAAAGGGTAGTCTGACTGACAGGCTGCACCCACCGAATCGAATTACCAATGTGCCCACACAAATTGTCTGCAAATAGTGGACAACACCACTTTACCAAGGTACATAAATAAAACCCTAATACTAGATTTTGCGTTATGCAAGCTTGCTTAATCTATTACTGACCTGAACGTCAGATGGCACATATGGGGAAATTTCCTCTAGCTTTCTAATGAGTATTACTCATGTAGGAATCTGCTTCCTTCTGGTTAATCAGTCATCAAAGAAGATTAAGAGACCCTAAATGCTTCCAAATATCCGTCCACCTATGCAATTAACATTCTGACATAAACAATTGACAACCAAATATTGAAAATGGAATTTTTGATTGTAGTATTTGCTTATTTATCTCCGTTTTCTGTCAACTCAAACACCACTAGATTATGCTCTCGCTGTTATTTTAACAGAAAAAAATCAAAGAATTTCATTATACAGCCGCAAATTTTGTTACTTACTAATAATTCGCGGGTCAAAGTCTGCAAATTCACAAGTCATATGTGATAATAACTTCGAAAAGTTAACGCAATCAAACAATTAACTAGACACCAGTTATTAGAGGGTGACATGTAAAAGGTCGCGCTAAACAAGATGCGTCCAAACTCGAGGGTCGTTTTATGGCATCCACGGTGGTATTTCAGAAAATTCATCCAATTATGGAGGGGTATTATTGTCATTATATAATTCCGGAGAAAATCCAACGATATATGTACAAATCACATGAAGCAGGGAAAAAGAAACAAGAAAAAAACAGAGCAAGTAAAAAAAATTATTATAGCGAGAAAGAGAGAGTAAAGCTCTTGTATATAAACAATTTCCTCCGGTTACGGAGAGAGAAAGAGATGTGTTTCTTCTTCTTGTTGGCCTTTGGCATTTATTAGTGAAGATTGGACTTGAGAGCTCTTTTTCTCTTTTCCGCTCACTTATCCTTCAGATTTCTACTGTGGATTCAAGGGGAAAGAGAGACTGAGGTAAATTAAGATTGCAATCACCTTTTTTCATCATGTGGGTTTGTTCTAAAACTCATCTATTTTTCTTAGATTTGTCAGTTGATGGGTTTTCTTTGCTTTTTGATAGTGGGTTTCTGATGTGGGTTTCTTCATTTTCTCCGTTTGAATCATTTCCTGTGATGAGTTTTCATTATTTTGGATTTTTACTGGCTTTTTTCTGATGGGTGTTCTTTCACTTTTATTTCTTTTGCCATTTATGGCCTATATGTTGTAAATTTCTCTTTGGTTTGATGTGGGTTTTTAGCAAATTGATAAGATTCCATCTGCAGCTGTTTGATTTTGGTCTCCTTATGCTCTCCTCTTTCCTTTAGAATAAAATATAAGATGCTCTCTGTCTGCAATTTTCACTGCTGAACTCCTCGCATTCCAAGATGCTGTCTTTGGCTTTGCAGGTTATTTGATCTCCAAGCTTGGGAGTAGAGAGACTGGGGGAATGTGGATTCTCTAGTTTTGGGACTTGGGAACTAGCTCAGCTCTTAACACTAGATCTCAAAATCCTTTCTTTTCTGTTTCAGAGAGAGAGAGAGAGAGAGAGAGAGAGAGAGAGAGAGAGAGAGAACAGTGTACAGCTGAGTACAGAGAGAGAGCGAGAGTATTAAGAAACAAGTGAGTGCTTGTAGAGTGTCTCTGATCTTGTTGATTGCTAATAGTTTACTGATCTAGAGAGAAGAAGAGAGGACCAGTATCTTCTGTCTCCTGTGCCTAATTAAAAATCCAATTTCTGAAAGTTGACAAATCCTAGTTCTTGTTTTTTCTAGAAAAGAAAGTTACTCTTTTGCAACTTTCAGAGTTTTCCCAGTTCTTGGTTATTTTTGCTGAGGAGGAGATTTTGTGTTTTGGGATCTAAAATTTGCTCCAACAATGAAGTATATGAAGCTTGGATCAAAGCCCGACTCATTTCAGACTGATGGGAACAATATCAGGTAAAACTTCTTCACGTCTTATCCATTTATTTCTTAAACAAACAGCTTGATTCCTGCACTTGCATTGGTAATGCTAAACGCCGAGGATAAGTTCTTAAGAGTCTTTAACTGTTAACGTGATCCTCTAAATTTTGGTTGTATCTTGGATTTTCATCGAATTCAATGTGATGAATATTATATTAATTGTTAGGTGTCATTTGGCCCCAGCCTGATTTCGTACACTGAATCTAAAATTAGTTAACAACCAAACTGACCAAGATCTGCTTTCCTTCATGATATCAGTGTTAGAGCCTAATAAGGAGGAATAATTATCAGGGTATCATGGGTCCTTATGCTTTTCACATGTGACATGTGCCGTCTTACTCAAAAAGAGTAGTACATTTTTCCTTTGAAAATTATTATGACTATCCTGCTCTTACTATAATGAGTGAACCTAGTAGTTCATATCTTTCTAAATTGCATAGTGGTTCTCTACTTTATAGTTGTTTATGAGAAGTGTTAAGATGGGTGTAAGCACAGCTGTGGTTGAAATCATCATGCTTCATGTACTCTGCATTTAATTTTCCCCCTGATTAGGATGTAATTTATTTTTGAGATATACATGGACTAAGATTGATTGCATGTTATTATACTACTGGGTTTTTTGACTATAAAAAGAAAATGCGGAAAGTTTGAATTCGTTTGTCAGTGGCTACTAACTTTTCTAAAGGTTATGCGCTGCCAGTTGGACTCACTTTGTAACAAACTGATGGCCAAAGAGGGAAACATGGTGGCAGTCTTTACTTCTGTTTGCTAGATCTGTTCAATAGTGCACTAGATAATATTATCTTCACTTTCTAAACTATCGGAAGTATTCCACATAAAATGAAGAATTATACTACTTTCAATGAAAGTAATGTTTTTCTCATGGCATGTCACATTTGAGATCTTGGTATATTTTTGAAGTCTAATGCAAGTTGGTTTTTGCCAGTTTAGAGGAATTACACAAGGATCCATAAAAAATTCACAAGGTGTTGATATGCTTGAGGTAAACATCACTATGTATATGATTGGGAGTGGGAAGTGGAAATTTAGGAAGCATTAATCTTATAGGGTGAATTATTGGAGAGAAATTTCACAGGATGCATCTCTAGTACAATAATCTTGGTCTAAAGGAAAACAGAGGAAGCTTTGTATATAAATCCTTCTCCATATATACCAATTTGGACAAGAGAATTTACCTTATTGATTATGCATGTCAAGCTCACTTAACCAAAGAACAATCTTCATTGTCCTACAGTACAAGGAGCACCTATATTTGTCTCATTAAAAATAACTTGAATATTTAGATTAAGTATCTCTCTGAATTTGGCAAGGGAGCTGGATGCATAGAAGAACAAATAAGGGCAAGAGGAAAGTACCACCAAGTGGTCGTGGTTTCCCCGTTTGGGATAATTGTTTGATGAAACAAATAATGATGTTTTGGAGATAGCCGATGCAAAATCATCTTGTATATGGTCAAACTCCTAGATGATGTTATATTCCTAGTTGAAGTTGGATGCATCAATTATCAAAAATAGGGAACATATCAAGACTTTGCAATAAAAAAATATCGAAAATAGATGATGCCTTTGGGATGAATTAGTGGATTGCTAACTGCAAAAGAAAGCATACTTCTGTGTTAAAAAATGGTTGATTTTCTGTAGTAAAATTGCCTCCAATAGAGGCTTTCTAACTAACCAAATTTGAGATGAATTACTTGTGTCTCATACTCTGTGTGTGTGTATATCAATTCTATTAAAATTTGCTGGTGTTCCTGAGTTACTTGGAATATATCAAGACATATCGGCTTCTTGAAAAGTGTCTGAACATTCACCTTTGCAGGTATGTAGCAACTGAGTTGGCAACCGATGTCACTATCAATGTGGGAGAGGTGAAATTTTATCTGCACAAGGTAGAAACATTGCTTACTTTTATCATGCATGTACTTAATATTTTATTAACTCTAGTTGTAACCTTTTACCCTGAAAGGTGCATGTATCAGACTTCATGAATCCTTATATTATTTGTTTTGGCTCTTGATAGTCAAACAAAACCTAACATTTTTTTTTTTTTGCTCTTAAGCGACAAATATTGTTTCTACATTGCTCTATGCTATATAAATGAATCAAACAGTGATTTCTTTCTTCCATATGCTATTTATAACACCTTGTCCATGTTGGGTGGTTTTTCTATAGTCAAATATGAGCAAACTGCCCTGATTTAATTGTAAATTTCTCTCCTTTATGCATTTGCTCTTAAAAGTCACACTGCTAATTTCCTTTACTAGGAGTTTGACCAATTTCCATAAGCATGGTGTCAACTAAAATAGCCTATTGAAAAGACTCACATTGGACTATCACTATAATAGTGAAGATCATTGAAAAATAGATTAACTAGGCCTGCACGTTTGCAAGTATGATGAGAAACCTCAAACGTTGTGACACTGAGATGATGTAATAGTTTGTTCTGAAGCATGGCCAAATATGTATAATATCAGAAAATATGTCTGAGGTAGATAATACCATGAAAAATGGTACGTGCCGTTCTTACTCGGAGTTTTTATCCTCTGCTCTATGTAGATCATTGAATTTGTGGATGTTCAACTTACTTAGAGTGTGACAAGGTGCAATATATTTATTTTCTTCAGTCTTTTCTTTTTGGGTTATTGAATATACTTTTACTCAACTATTCTGCAGTTTCCTCTTTTGTCAAAGAGTGCTCACTTGCAAAAGCTAGTGGCAGCTACTGACGAAGAAACTAATGATGAAATAAACATTCCAGACATCCCGGGTGGCCATGTGGCCTTTGAGATTTGTGCAAAGTTTTGCTATGGCATGACAGTCACCCTCAACGCCTACAACGTGGTCCCTGCTCGCTGTGCTGCCGAATATCTCGAGATGCACGAAACCATCGAAAAAGGAAATCTCATCTACAAAATCGAAGTTTTCCTCAACTCTAGTATTCTTCGAAGTTGGAAAGACTCTATAATAGTACTCCAAACCACGAAATCTCTCTTGCCTTGGTCTGAAGATTTGAAAGTTGTTAGTCATTGTATTGACTCAATAGCTTCCAAGGCCTCTATTGATTCTTCTGAGGTTGATTGGTCTTATACTTACAATAGAAAAAAGCTTAGCTTAGAAAATGGTATTGATTCACAATGGAATGGGGTGAGAAAGGAGCAATTGGTCCCGAAAGATTGGTGGGTTGAGGATCTATCTGAACTTGATATGGATTCTTATAAGAGGGTTATATTGGCTATTAAGACTAAAGGGAGAAATTCTCCCCATGTGATTGGAGAAGCTTTAAAGGCTTACGCATATAGAAAGCTGCCAGGTTTTAGCAAAGGCATTATAAACCAAGGAGATATCTTGAAGTTCCAAACAATTTTAGACACAATTGTTTGGTTATTGCCTATTGAGAAGGGTTCCGTCTCTTGTAGTTTTTTGCTAAAGCTATTGAAAGCTGCGAGATTGGTAGATTCGGGAGAGAAGTGTATGAATGATTTGGTGAAGAAAATTGGAAGGCAGTTGTATGAAGCTTCAGTTTCTGATCTTTTAATTCCAAGCTCAGAAGGGGATGATATGATTTATGATGTGGATACAGTTTTGAATGTAGTTGAGGTGTTTGTGATGCAAGAGGGTGGAAGTGGTCAAACTAGCCCTCAAGTGTCTGAAGAGTTTCAGGAGATTAGGAGCCCGGTTTTTGTATCAGCTAGTTCAAAAATGGCTGTGGCTAATTTGGTTGATAGTTACCTTGCTGAAGTTTCAAAGGACCCGAACTTTCCGCTTTTAAAGTTTATTGAACTTGCTGAGATGGTATCGAGCTCTTCAAGGCCTGCGCATGATGGACTCTATCGGGCTATCGACATGTATCTGAAGGTAAGTTATTCACAATTTTACATTCCTCAAAACATTTGCTCATCGACATGTATCTGAAGGTAAGCTACTGACAATTTTATGTTCCTCAAAACATTTGCTCCTTCTAGTGTAAATGCACTATTTTTGAGTTGCATACGGTGGATATCTCCTGAACTTTTTCTCGGATAAGGGTAATCATTTTCAAAGTATAGTAAAACTATTTAGTAGTAACATATAGCAAGATACTATTAAGTTAGTCATAGATTCCTTTCCACTACACAACACCTTAACACTCTTTTGTGAATTGAGGGCTATAATTTGGGTAAAATTCACTAAACCCCCAAAATTTAGGGGTGTTTCCCACAAAACCGCCTCTTAAGTTTTTTTATTCCACTGAAACCCCCTGGAACTTTGGGTGTCTCACGAAAACCCTCTAAACTTAAAAAGTTTCCTCCATGAAAGTGCAGGGCGGTTTTTTACGCCCCAAAGTTGAGGATGTCTCATGGAATAAAAGAAGTATAGGGAGGTTTTGTTGGAGATGCGCCACCCTTATAATTTAATATCTTAAATGAGTCAAAGAAAGAAATTTAAACTTTAACATGCTCATTTATAGAATAGTTGAATATTCTGGAAATATTACAAATCTTCTGTGTTTATGGTCTTGTATTTAGAGTTAATCTTCAGATAACTATGCGAAAATTTCAGGAGCACCCGCATGTAACAAAAGTTGAGAAGAAGAAACTCTGCGCCCTAATGGACTGCAAGAAACTAACCCCCGATGCCTGCATGCATGCCATCCAAAACGACCGCCTCCCTCTCCGCGTAGTTGTCCAAATCCTCTTCTTCGAGCAGCTCCGTCAATCTTCTACTATCTCCTCCACTGCCACCACCACCACAGAAGACCCCGCCGTCTCTCCTTCCCCGAGACAACGCGGTGGCGGCTGTGGGTCTACGGCAGCTTCTAGTTCGTCGCCGCCAATACCGAGGAGGATTGGGACGGGCAGCCCACTAATAACGGAGATGTTGGGTCAGTGAAGAGTTTGAATGAGCGGAGTAAGAAAACAAAGGGGTTGGTGCCAAAGAAGCTGTTGAGTAAGTTGTGGACGACGGACAAGGGGCAGAGTGTAGACAATAGTAGCTCGGATACATCGGAGAGTGCTGGGGACGCGAAGTCTACGCCTTCTAGGAACACAAGACGATCGGTTTCCTAGGTTTTTCTTTTTGTTTTAGGGTTTGTTCACTTCTTGTTTTTGGTTGAATGGGAGTGAAAGAGTCTTCCAAGGGTGTAGGATAAAAGGAAGAAAGGGGAATGCATGTTTGATTTTTTTGGTAAGGTTTTGAAAGGGGTGAAATGATGTCGGTGTTTACTTGGTGGTGATATGATCAGGGTATCTACACTACAGCAAAAGCATATAATGTTGCATGCCTATTGTATCACGTTTCGATCACGATAGCTTTGATCCCTTGCGTGTAAAATAAGCTCATTTTGGTAAATGAGTTATCAAAAGATGGCTGGTGGTGGAATTCATACTCCTTGTCGCATCATCGCAGGCGTTCCATGCACCACTCTTTTATCATTTGGCAGCTTGGTAACATCACGCAACGTTGGGGAGCGGGGGTAGTTAGCTGGGGAGGGGGTAGTTACCCTGTCAGATCCTTTCGCTCGTCCGAAGTCGGAGGATCCGAACCCAATAGGGGGCGTGGCAATGACCAAATTACGCCCCTGTTGTTGGGGAATTTCAGTCTCCCCGCCTACCACGATATGCGCAACTCGGAAGCCAACCCCAATCAATAAGATAGAACAATCACAATTAAAAAAAAAGCACCGAGATTTACGTGGTAGGGGTAGGAGGATGTTAAAGGGGAGAAGTGTTGTACGCCTAGCAAGAAGGGAGTGTAACCCCCAGCAAGAAGCATGTATGTTGCACGCCTTTTGTATATACTCTTGAAGTGGATTAAGGATCGATAGTGTTTAGATTCCATAGTTTAATGTTAGAATTGGGTTTGTTTATAGTGAACTTGGAAGTATTAATGTTTCCCCACCTGAATCGAAGGACTTAATTTCCCCCTATTTTTAAGATAATATTTGTCTCAATATCTGTAAGGGTTACCGCAAATTTGCCTCCCAAGATAATTCGAGTCCAGATTATTGATTACTTGTTGCAGGCCAAAGATCATCATGAAACTTCATCAACGTAGAGATGATACAAGGAAAATTTAAGGAGAGAACTTTCTTTTTCGTAGATAGAATTCGGAAGAGATTTCTTAATTTTTCTCTTCAGGGGCTGTTTGGTTCGTTTCCTTGATATAGGGAAATACATTTCCATGTACAAAAACACAAGTTTTGATTTTTCCAATCTTTTCCAAGAAATGGATTGTTTCGCTTTGGTTCGCACAAAAAAATGATGGGAAACCAATGTATTTATTACTTTTCCAAGAAATGGATTGTTTCGCTTTGGTTCGCACAAAAAAATGATGGGAAACCAATGTATTTATTTTTCTTGTGTTTGGTCACAAAAAAATGATGGGAAACCAATGTATTTATTTTTCTTGTGTTTGGTTCGCATGGAAAAAAAGGAAAACTTTTGTTGATATTACATTTCCCACTTTTCTTGTGTTTGGTTGGTTTTGATGTTTGTAATGAAAAGTGCTTATGGTCACCATGGTAAGATTACCCCCACTATATTATACAACATTTGTGCTTGTTATGTGATGTAATCTTAATTATATAAAAGTTCGACTGTAACATGAACAAATAATAATATCTCAAATAAATTATAATTTGACTTGTAGTAACCTGATTATTCATAAATTTATGTAGTTAAGTTGCATGAATTATCCAAAAAAAACTGTTGAAACCTATAAAAACATATAAACAACCTGAATAGCCAAGCATAAGTATATAACCTAGCAAATCGCACAAAACCATGATTGAAAATTATTCCACAACACAACCCAGCAGAAAAAATTATTCCACAACAAAACCATGATTTTATCTGCATACAAAGTTTCAAAATTAGCTACAGACTACTGATACAACACCGAGCAGAAAAAAACCAAGAGAAACAACATATGCACACCAAACTGAACACAATTAGGTTGTAATGGTCACAAAGTCGAACATAGCTGCCAAACTGATTATGGCTGAAGGCTCAGAATTTTGGTCAATATCATCATATTGTTAGCCATCCAGTACAATATCAAGAGATATTGCAGGTTGCTAATGTCAGATAAATTAGAAATCATCATAGCCTAATTTGAGCACCCGTAAACAATATCAAAATACTGGCATCAACATCAGCCAACAACACCACAGCCAACAAGCAGGCTCACAACCAAAGTACCCAGCAGACCACCAACAGGCAACAACGTGCCCAGCCAACACCACCAACGGGCATCAACACCATCAGGCAACATGCATGAAGACCATCAACAGGCATGAGGCAACAACAACAAGACCACCAACAAGCATCAACAACAACACCATCAGGCAACATGCATCAAGACCACCAACAGGCATGAGGCAACAACATCAAGACCACGAACAGGCATCAACACCAACACCACCAACGGGCATCAACACCAACACCATCAGGCAACACGCATCAAGACCACCAACAGGCATCAGGCAACAACATCAAGTACCCAACAGGCAACAACACCAAAAGGCAACAACAAGAACAAGTACCTAGCCAACAACAGTAACAGGCAACAACAATGCATCAAGACCACTAACAGGCATGAGGCAACAACATCAAGACCACGAACAGGCATCAACACCAACACCACCAACGGGCATCAACACCAACACCGTCAGGCAACAAATAAGCTGAAAAAAAAAACCATAATTGGATTACAATTACAAGTCATTCCATATGTCAAAAGTTCAGTGCAATAGTGAACCCGCGGGGATGGATTTTCTAAAAAATGATACCACTATAGTCAAGAAGCAATGAAGTTATTAAGAAAGTTGGTTGAGTGCACAATGTATATAACCATCCAGACAGGTAAAGGTAATATATGTATCAGAAAGATAAATTTTAATGTAAAATATTCATGTGTATAAAATGTTCTGTTAAAAATATAAAGCATCTCGACTTTCTAGCAGTTACAAACATGCTAAAGGAGATGTTACCAGCACACCCTTGTTCAAATTCATCCATGCACCTTTGCTTGAGTAATATTATTTTTTACTTGAAAGTGGTAAAAGGATTTAAAGTTCACCTGATTTAATGCGCAAAAAATATATGATGACATATTAATAATTACATCATGAAAATGAATCGAAATTAAAAGGGGAAGAGGGGTTCTGCTTTGGTACCTGAAATCTGAATGAAGGAACTAACTTGTGCATGAAAGGACTGCTTCTTTAAAGTTGTCATGAATTTCATAATTTTAATAAGGAAGAAATCCCAGAAAGGAAAGCAAAAGGGATCTCCATACCTATACAAAACAGAGAAATGCATCCTCCAAACAACCAATATCCAAAAAATCTGAACAGGCTCACAGCCAGGCTCCACAACCAAGCTCACAACCAGCAATATAAAACCAAGCTCACAATCAGCAAACCAAACCACAACAGGTTCACAAGATACACCCACCAGCATCATCCAAACAAGCACAAAAAGCAACCAAAAACCCAACAATAAAAATGATACACCAACCAGGAATATAAAACCAGCCAATCAAAAATGTAAATAGATTATACACCAACCAGTCACACAAAATGAACAGGAAACACCATCTCGCACCAACAATGAATAGGAAACGTATAAAATTTCCTGATTGCTAAACTCACTTAGAAAATTAGTGAAATAGGCTCAGAATCTAGTCAATATCATCATTGTTAGCCATCCAGTGCAATATCAAGTGATATTGCAGGTTGCTAATCTCAGAAATTTTAACAATCATCATAGCCTAAAGTAAATACATTTCCCACGTGTTATTATAAGCAAGTGAAATAACATCATATGTAACAAAAATAACATCATGAAGAGATTGGTGAAATCCTCACAACCAGGCTCACAAACATGATAAACAAAAAACAACAGTTAGAGAAAAAGGCATGGTAAACAGGCTCACATCCAGCCAATCAAGCCTCATCTCCAATGTGTTATTATAAGTAAGTGAAATAACATCATATGTAACAAAAATAACATCATGAAGAGATTGGTGAAATCCTCACAACCAGGCTCACAAACAGGATCCACAAAAAACAACAGTTAGAGAAAAATGCATGGTAAACAGGCTCAAATCCAACCAATCAAGCCTCAGAAAATGTGTTATTATCCTGTACAATATCAACAGATTATACACCAACCAGCCACAAAAAATGAACCAGGAAACACACATACTATACCAACAATGACATGTTATCTTATAAAATTTCCTGGTTGTTAAGCTCATTAAGAAAATTAGTGAAATGAGCTCAGAATCTAGTCAATATCATCATTGTTAGCCATCCAGTACAATATCAATTGATATTGCAGGTTGCTAATCTCAGAAATTTTGACAATCATCATAGCCTAAAGTAAATAATCACCAATGTAGACAAGTTTCATGAAAACTTACTACACAAAATACCTAGAGCAGTAGCCATCCAGTACAATGTGTGCACATTGTAGGTTGCTTACATCTTAGGAAATTGTATGGTGACTTTTAAATATCCTGCAGGCATAAGTTTAATTTAAAGGTTAGTACAGCACCACAAAAGCAATCGAATGAAATGAGTTGCCAAAATGTTAAAAAAGAATTTTCTAAATACGTGACCTTAGCAACATATATAAAACATTTGTTAACAGTGACAAGAAAACCATAAACATAATCCCATGAATGTATGGACACACTGAAATATAACATGCAAGCTTAAATTAGATATTTGCCTCTAGTTATCAGAGTTCTCTTTGTACTTTGTAATCTTGTTTGATTTCAGTTTTTGTTAATCTAATTTTTGTTAATCTAACACTAGGTACTATTTGTAACTGATTTAGATCATATGTGCTTCTTTAGGTACAATAAAAGGTCTAACTAATGACCAGCTGGAGGATATCTATCGGTTGCCAAATAATACTTGGGAAGACATACCATCTACCTCTTCGTCCAGGTGCAGAATTAATAGATAACATGATTTGTTACCTTTAAACATTCAGAATTAGGATTGATCAACCTGACAAACAATAATTGATAGGTTGACTTGTGGGATTCATTGCAACCTTTAAACATTCAGAAACCCTAAAAACACAAACATATCCCAAACATTCAGAAACCCTAACAGGGGGGGATATCCCAAAATTCAATTGAAACCACACCAATTCCTTGTATACGGGCAGATAATCTGTGACGCCCCTGGGTTCACACAAGGCTGCAGTCCTCGGTGAAACCAAGAATGTCAAACCTGCCATGCACCACACCGTGCAATAACATGTTTCACCATCACAATTAACATCTCAAAGATCAAATACCCTCCTCCAATTTCTCACAAAATTGATCTAAATTAATCTAAAAATCCAAAAATTTAAAAAAATTGGATTTTTACCTTGATTTTGGAAGCAACAGCGTCGAAAAGATCAGATCTGAATAGCGTCGGCACAAGATCAGACCCCCCCTCCCCCAATTTCTTCGAATACAGGGGCAAAGATAGCGGCGGGGGTTTCTGGCGGGAGGAGAGCAAAGGGGGTAACAATAGCTCAACAAAGAAATCAACGACGAAACCAAAATCTGACGTGGCGCTGGTTTTCATCGATTTCACTCCGATGGGGAGGGAAATGGGGGAGAGGAAAAAAATCGATGTGGCGGCGATTTCCTCCCTCGTTTCTCTATTTAGCCCTAGCGAAACAAAGCAGGGAAATGAAATCTTCGGAAACGCAAGAACCAACGTGGAGGGCTAAAGAACCGACGTGGAGGGGTTTTCCCACTTTTCCACCTCTTATAATAGCGAACCAAACAGCCCCTCAATTTCTATCTTCCACTTTTACTTTTCTCACCCTAAATAACAATTGAAATTTCCAGCCGTTTTTGGAGGTCTCGAATGGCTGGTTATTGCAGAATTTCAGTTTTAAAAACTGCGTTTTGGCAGTTGGCAAAATGCAGTTCTGCAGTTTTGGAAACTGCATTTTTTAATGCAGTTTATCTGCAGTTCGGTTATTTCAACTAAATTTGAAAATATCCAATATTTAATCCTTTAAATATTTATAATAAACTCATTTTTAGATGAGTTATCAAGACATGAGATGTTTAGTGATGAACAACTTCCTACTTGTCAAATCGGAGCTCGGAGCAGGTAGATCTGATGACTCTTTAGCGTTTGGTGACTCTTTTCACTAAACCGAGGGGCATTTTCATCCTGACTCCTGAAAATTCATGGTGTTAATTTATGGGGTTAAATGAAATAAACAAAATGCAGGGGAGTTATGTGCAAAACTCCACAAAGTTCAAAGGGTTAACTAAAAATAACCTGATTTTTACTTTTGTGATGCAATCTAACATCGCAAAAGGTGCAAGAAACATGGTATGTCTTTATAGTATTGCACATGAGAGTTAACCAGAATCTATTCAATTAAGGCTAATCAGCACTTAAATACCTTATAGTTTCACATACTTCGGACTCACACCCTCACTTGTTTTTTGTAGCACTTTCTTACCCTGAAGATTTCAAAATTTTAACTTTGATATCTCATGTTATGCAAAAGTGAGAATGTTCCCCTAAAATTGATTTGAGTTCCAGAATTTTGCAAAAGTAAAAAAAAATTTCGCACTTTAACACAAAGCAGTTTAAGTTGGAGTAAGTGAGCAAAAACATTAGTTGAGCTTAGCGGATCCCTCAGATGAGTTAGGCCGATCAAAATTTATTCGTTGTGTGGCCCTTCTTCATCTGACAAGTTAGTGTAGGGTTTATACCTTGCGTACCCACTCACCTTGAGTCATTTTAAAAAATAAATAAATAAAATAAAAAGACAAACATAAATAAATATTTTCAAGCCTTGATCACAAGAAACAACAGAGTTTCGATGCGAATTTCAAAAGAAAAAATAATTGTCCTGATTCGTATCTTTAATGATAATCCTAAAGTGATTTGTTAAATTATATTTTGGTGCCCATCAAAGACGCTAAAGGTCTAATAATTCTTTTAAAAGGGGGGAAAAAGGAAGAAGAGGTGTAATAATGAAATTTCAAATACATATAAAATAGGAGGAAAAAAAATGTGCCAGAAGTATGAAAACCACTTTTAACATTCCTAATACAGAAACTACCAACTAAGGTTCTGATAGCAATTTCAGTTCAAAAAAAGGTTCTGATAGCAATCAATCACATTTACCTACTTCCGGTGACACGTCTATCAAAGTCTCTAATCAGGTAGAATCAATTGTCTGTACATCGTAGTGCATAATATCTTACCTCCTTGACGTTATACGTATGGGTAAGCCTGTCACTGTTTTGACAATTAAATTCATGGATCTTGTTATGACCACATCGATTCAATTCATGCAAAATGAATGGCCGTGGGCTCGTGGTCCCCTTGGACAACATGTATCTTCCCATATTTGTTTCGGCTCTTCCTCGATTCCTCTGTGTTGGTCCAGTTCATTGCAACTCTTATGAAAACCCAGCCACAAAACATGAATATATTATGTTGTTCTGGTAATTAATGGACCCTGATCTTCTCTCCCATCTCTTTTGTTCACCTCGGAACAGCTCATATGCGGGTTATCTTTATATGTGGCTCAATGTTAAGGAGTGAATGATTTGTTTTTTTTTTTTTGCCCCCTCCAAATGTGAGGGGATTCTGTAGTACCGTGTATTTCCAAGAGATGTAGTTTCCTTCAACTTACCATGGCTTTTTCCTAAGTGGAAGGGTATTTCTGGTATTGTAGAAATGTGCAAAAGAGAAGCTTTATAGTATGGATATAGAAGGCACCATCTCATTTTTGCAATGAGACATCAAAAGATAGACTAATTGCTCTTTTGTTCGCAGAGAGGGGGCTCCACCCTTGTCGCCATATACCTCACCTCCAGTTGGGCCTCCTTCTCGTGTTTGTCTGGCATCCTCCCAGCCCAAGCGAACCCCTCCTTCCCATTCAGACCCCAAAGGCAAGAGTCCTATGTTCGGATCATCTAGCAAGTACCCTCTCCCCCAGGTGGATAAAATGTCAGACGAGAGTTCAGATTTGATAGATGTCATCTTCAAAGGTATCTAGATCAAGATCTCTAAATCCTCTTGGGAGGCTATCTTAGAAGCATTCCCCCACATCGACGAAGGCAGCCCCATCCAAGCCAACGCCATTCAAGTAGACCAGGCAATTCAGATCAGCTCTTCTGATTCTCTGGACATTGCTTCCTCTTTAGACCCCCCTCCTGGCTTTGAAAACGTTATTAGACAAGCTAAGGTGTCTAAGAAGAAGTCCCGCAGTGGGCTGATGTCCCATCTTCCCTACAGGAGGCACCTCTTGTTGATGAGGAGAGGCAAGTATCTAGGAACCTCCAAGGGTAAAACCTCCTCCTCCTCTTCATCTATGCCCATTAACGCTCTTAATGTGGAGAAGTTGGAAGAAATTTCTATTAATTGTGGAATCAAAGGTCCAGTTGACCTTAATGTCATGAGGGATATCCAAAATATGGAGATTTCTGGGAACTATCCCAACTAAAGCTCTCTGCCTTTTCTACAAGTAGTCTCTCCTCCTTTGCCATGGGGATAGGTTCATGGAATGTTAAGGGTTTAAACAACCCAGCCAAACATAGATTGGTGAGGGATTGTTTGCAGCTTGCAAAAGTACAATCAGTGGGTCTGCAAGAAACCAAACTCTGCTCGCCTAGTCCTTTCGTCCTCAAAAAGTTGGGGGGGGGGGGTCTCCTCTTGGATTTCCCTAGATGCTTCTGATTCTAGAGGAGGGGTCCTTCTAGGTTGGAACGAAGACATTTTTTCATGCTCCTCCACTTCCATTGGTATCTTTTCTGTCTCTGCTACTCTTACGTACCTCCCCTCCAATTGGTCTTTCGTTGTCACCTCTACCTATGATCCCTATGACTCGATAGATAGAGAGGTATGTTGGTGGGAACTCAAGAGAATTAGGGACTCCCACTCCCTGTCTTTGGTTGTTTTTGGTGACTTCAATATGGCTATGAGTCTATCTGAAAGGAGTGGCCGTTCGAGCTCTCTCCATGATATAGAGGCCTTTTGCAATATCATCAACTCCACTCATCTCATAGACCTTCCTCTCAGTGGCAGGAAGTTCACCTGGTCTAACCATAGATCCCCCCCTCCCCCGCTAGCCAGGCTAGATAAATTTCAGGTTTCCTTGGACTTTGAATCCAAGTTCCCTCTCCTTATTCAATTTGCATATCAATCCCCATGCTCGGACCACTGCCCCATCTTGTTGGATACATCTTCTCCCTTCAAAATACCTCTTTTCAGATTTGAAAATTCTAGTTAACCTTTCCAACCTTCTCTCATTTCATCGTATCCTGTTGGAACTCTTTCTACTCGGGAGTGGATCTCTCCAGAAATCTCCCTCTCAAATTGAAACTCATCAAAAAGAGAATCAAATGGTGGTACAGGAACAATCTTGCCTCTTTCAAACATCTTTACTCTAGATCCATGGATCAACTCAATTTCCTCAATCTCATAGAAGAATCAAGAAGTCTCTCTCCATTAGATTCCCAGCTTAGAGTCAATCTGCATGATCAGCTTCTACTTCTTGCTAAAGCTGAAGAGATCAAGTGGAAACAAAGATTTAGAATCCAATGGCTCAAAGGAGATAATAACTCTGATTTCTTCCACAAAACAGCTTCTTTCCGTCATAGAAAAAATTTCATCCCCCATATCATGGTTGATAACGTCCTTATATCTGAAGAGTCAGACATTAGACAATCTTTTTTTGATTTCTATTCTGAGCTCTTTCAAAAACCTCTTGTCTCTAACGTGCAGTTGGACTGAGATCGTCTCTACCCTCATAGCAACATAGATCTCTCTTCTCATGACCGGCCTTTTTTCCCAAGAGGAAATCTCTGCAGTAGTGTTCGATCTTCACCCAGATAAGGCCCCTGGGCCTGATGGACTCCCCATTGTCTTCTTCCAGAAATTCTGGAGTACCATTCATACAGATGTCATCTCCTTTATTCAAGCTCTCCACTCCAACCCTCAAACCCTCCACAACATCAACTATTCCTTCTTTTGCCTCATCCCTAAAAAGGATGGTGCCAGCAGCCCTACAGATTTTCGGCCCATCAGCCTTATCAACAACTTATGTAAAATCTTTTCTAAAGTCCTTTCTAACAGACTGAAACCCTTCCTGTATCTGCTGGTGGACAACTCTCAATCAGCCTTTCAATCAGGGAAATCCACGTTTAACTCTGTTCTCCTTACCTATGAGATGATTAACTTCTGTTCCTCTGATAAGAAAGAGATTTGTGCAATTAAAGTAGATTTCTTCAAGTTGTGTCAATTGGAACTTCCTCATCTCTCTCCTTCAAGTCAGAGGTTTCGGCCCTCAATGGTGCCTTTGGATCCACCATATTCTTTATTCATCTAAATCTGTTGTTTTAGTTAACGGGATCCTTTCTAACTTCTTTAGATACTTTAGGGGCCTTAAACAATGTGATCGTCTATCCCTCATGTTATTCTTGATAGTAGTTGATGTTTTGAACAAGATGTTGTCTTCTAGTGCAGCTTCAGGAGATTTATCTAATCTTCAGTTGAAGGGTGAGCTCAATTCCATTAGAGTTCTTCAGTTCGCCAACGACACCATCATCTTCAGCAAGGCTTATCCCACTGATATGACCATTCTTAAAATCATCCTGTTTCTCTTTGCCAATATCTTTGGACTGCACATTAACCCTCATAAATCTAATCTGTTTTACATTGGTAAAGTTCCTCTCAAAAGCTCCCAACTAGCTTCCATCCTTAACTGCTCTATTGGCTCGTTCCCTTTCACTTACCTTGGTTTACCTCTCAAAAGAGGTTCTCTGACCAGAAGAGAGTGGCAACCCTTCCTGGACTCTTTCATGAAAAAACTTTCTCTCTGGAAGAATAAGTCCCTCTCTATTGGTTGCAGACTCACTCTCCTAAATTCAGTCCTCTCTTCTATCCCTCTCTACTACATGTCTTTCTTCAAGTTGCCTGCATGGGTCATTAAGGCTATTGATAAAATCTGGAGGAACTTTCTATGGAACAGTAGTCATATCCAGGCTAAATCCAAATGCCTGGTCAATTGGGCGACTGTTTGTAGGTCTAAGTTAGAGGGAGGGCTAGGGGTTATTGATATTTCTTCCTTCAATCTTTACCTTCTCTCCAAGTGGTTTTGGAAAGCTTTTAATAGAAACTCTCTCATTAGTAAAGTTATTTTCTCTCTCTACTCCAAAGATAACTCCAACCCTTTCGTGCACCCTCCAAAAAAATCTGCATCTAGATTCATCCAAGACCTGCACTCTATTCATCCCTCTTTTTTTAGTATAGTTAAATGGTAGGTGGGTGACGGTAAAACTTGCAATTTTTGGTTTGATAAGTGGACTAATGACAACTCTCTTAGTAGTCTTTTTCCAAAAGCATACCATCTTACATTCTCTTCTTGCAGCTCTGTTTTTTCCAAATGATATATCCACCAATCTACCTGGCATTGGCACCCCATTCTCAGAAGGGGTATTACCTATGAAGATAAAAGGGAAATTGATAATCTCCTAACCCTCTTGGAAGGGTTTTCAGTTGCTAATAATGCTAATCCAGACAGTTTATAGTGGCCTTATCATCCTTCTGGCTTATATTCAGTCAAATCTCTATACACCATCATCACATCTGGTGGGGTTAAGTCCCATATTCATAGTTTCTTATGGAAATCTCACATCCCTATGAAGGTTAAAGTATTGTTCTGGATCATATCTAAACAGAAACTCAACACCAGGGCAAATTTGATCCCAAAAGGCTAGTTAGGAGATCCCTGCTACCCTCATTAAAACCAGGAGGTTAAGACTCATGACCATCTGTTTATCCTCTGTCCTTTTGCCAAAGCAGTCTGGTCTACCCTTCTTCCTCATGCCCCTTTTGCCAGATGACCCCAATCTATGGAGGAGCTGACTCTCTTATACAGGGATCCAAATATTTGTGTTGAAATTAAAGTTATTTGGAATTATTTGTTTCCGTGCTTCTGCTAGAAGATGTGGAGTTGTAGAAATTATCTCATATTTACAGATTTCCCTGCAAATCCTATTAATATCGCTGCTAACATTGCTAGGTATGTCATGCTCTGGACATGGGCCGAAGAAGATAAATTGGCGAGGCGTGTTCACCAGGCTGCTAAAAATCTGAAAATGCAAGAAATCGCCATGAAGGGTACTGCTGGAGCCTTCGAGGATAATCTCTCTGATTTCAATTGATGCGGCCAGTCTTCCTCTCTGCCCTAGTTCTCTCAGTGTTTTGAGAAGGATATGGTTGTTGTTGGTTTTTTTCTTTTTTACTGTGTTGGGGCCTTGATGTATCAGACTACATAGTATCTAGTGTGTTTTCTTTTGGCCTTGGGTGAGAACACTGTTAGTGTTAGTTCGGTAGGTGATGACTAGGTCCGCTCCTTACCAACTTCCCTAGTGTGTTCTTACCTCTCGGCTCTGTTGCTGGTTTTTGTTTTTGTATCAGACTTCTTTTAAATATCCTTATATAATATATCTTATGAACATGGTGCCTCACCCTGTTTTTCAGTTCCAAAAAAAAAAAATTGAGAGGTCCACCGTAGTAGTTATATCTAAATGTGTGGACTTGATACTCTTATCTCTTGATAGATCATTTATTAAATACAGTGATGACAACTTATAGAGAAATACAAACTCAACTTTCCAATAAATTTGCAGATTAATAAAGTTTTGTTGGCCTTCTTGTTTTGATGATGTTTAACAAACAATTTACCACTAATGTTGTTTGTCTAGTATTTGTGTTTTCTTATTTATTATAGACAAACAACGAGTTGGAGGATGGATGGAATAGAGCTTCAACGATCATATCCAAAGGAGGTTGGTGGAATGTCGGTGAAGCTATGCAAATTCAAGTTAAAGATCAAGTTCAAGCTTCATCCGCGAGCTTACCAAGTTGAGCTACAATGAAGATCAAGATCAAGCTTGGGTAATTTAGTTTAGATTTTATATTATGTGTGTTAGATACTCTAAGCTCAATATATTATACACACACATTTATTGGTTTCTTCACACATATATATAGTTATATATATATACATAAGTTTTGGTTTCTATGCATATATATAGTTATATATATACATACATGTGTTTTAGGTTTTTATGTTTATATATATATGAAATTATATTTCATATTTTTCTATTATGTTTTTGATAACATTGCATAGAATATGCAATTTTGTGCATAATCATTGTGCAAAGTTTCAAAACATGGTTTAGCCTAAATGTCAAAATTCATATGTTTACATTTTTGTGTTTTGGACTATTTTACAAAATGATGATATTTTTCATTTGGGAAGTCCTTTTTCGAAACCAGTCGTTGTAGCATGTTTATTATCATGTCTACAATCATTCCCCAAAGTTTTACATTTTTTGGAATTTATTTGATATTTTTAAACATGGTTTTAAAATCAGCTCTAAAACCTGTTTTTCTGCTGTGTCAGTTTTCGGTCGACCGCACCGGTCGACCGCACCGGTCGACCGATCATTTGTTCTTTCGTCACCATGCAGCAGAGAGTTGGTCGGTCGATTTCACAAAGTTTCAAAAGTTGGTTTATGTCAAAACATCAAAATTCAAGTATCTCATATTTTCATGTTTTGGACTATTTTGTAAAATGATGATATTTTTTATTTGGGAAGTCCCTTTTCGAAACCAGTCATTGTAGCATGTTTATTATCATGTCTACAATCATTCCCCAAAGTTTTATATTTTTTTGGAATTTATTTGATATTTTTAAACATGGTTTTAAAATCAGCTCTAAAACCTGTTTTTCTGCTGTGTCAGTTCGCGGTCGACCGAGAGCTCCATCGGTCGACCGGTGCGGTCGACCAAGAGCTCCATCGGTCGACCGCACCGGTCGACCGACGAAGTTCCTACTCGATTCTCAGACTGGAACCTAGATCGCGGTCGACCGCAAGAATTTCCGGTCGACTGCCGCTCAGTCTGACTGTTTCCAACGGCTAGTTTTGTTACCGTTGGCTGGGCTGTTTTTGTCATTTGGCTTGGGGTTTTTAGCTGAGATTTTGAATGGGTATAAATACCCTATTCCTGTTCTCTTTCAACTAAGCTAAGAAGTTTTTAAATAAGGGTTTAAGCTTGTTTAGTTTGGTTTAAGTTTGTTTTGGGTTTGCTGTTACAAAGAGGAGTTTACATCAGCTTTTGAAGAGTTCATCTTTAACATTTTTCATCCTCCCTTTGTGTTTATAGAGAAGTTTTCTTAACTCTATTTTCTAGCATTTCTACTATTGTATTTCATATCAATCTTATTGCTAGTTCTTATTGAGTTAAGTTTTATTGAATCTCATTGTTACACACACCCACTTGAGCTTATTGTATTTTCATACATAGTATATTAGGGTTGTGAGAGATTGTAACATTGAGTTGTGCTTAATTGAGTTCTCATCTATTGTAGAGAACAAATTTATATTTGTTACATTGAGAGTTGTGTAAGGTTTTCGGTGAGCTAGAAAACCGAGTGTGTTGTGAAGTTTTCGGTGAACTAGAAAACCGATTGTGAGGAGTGACGTTGATCGGTGAGCGTTGAAAACCGACACTGTGAGGTGTAAACGTTATTCGGGTGAACGTAGAAAACCTGGTTGTGATAGTGGATTTCTCCCCGGGAGTGGGGAGCGGAGACGTAGGACGGAAGGTCCGAACTCCGTGATCATATCTTGTGTTTGAGTGTGCTTTGGCGTTTATTTATACTTGTGTTTATCTTTATTGTCGTCATTGTCATTAGCTCATTATTTATATGATCCACTATCTAGTTCATATAGTTTACCCCTTGTGTTAGTTTATATATCCTTGCATATATATATTCATCATATAGGATATATCTCTTTGTTCATATTGCTTATCCTAGCTCATATATCTTGTTGTATTTCATACTTGCTAGGATAGCTTGTTAATTAATTTTAATTGGCATATAATCGGATTAGATTAGCATAAGACCCTAATCACCCCCTCTAGGTCTAACAAGTTTATCTATATTACTAAATTAAATATGATTAGTGAGATTTACCTAGTTGCATATTCTTATAAATAACTTAAACAATGAAAAGAGTGTCACAATGAAAAGAGTGTTTTGATCCTTTTTCTTTTTCCAGGTTTGCAGTGGCGGAGCTACCTCACCGAGGGTCTGGCAAAATCTTCTTTCCCACAATACTAATCATATTTATAATTTCTCTCTAATGGCCCAACTCTAGGCCCAAACCCAATAGCAAGTTACATGCCATCTTATGCCATGTTATCTTATTTAAAAAAGAAGAAATAGACAAGTTGGTGTGGGTTCCGTCTGAAGCTTGTGTAGTTTGAGTTGATATATATTATATATATATAAATATATATATATATATATATATATATATATATATATATAGAGAGAGAGAGAGAGAGAAATATGGGGTATGCTTGGTACCAGGCACAAATTTTGTGCTGGTAGTGATGTTCACATCCTCATCCACTCCCTAATCATGTGAATGTGGTCCCAAATTTGAAGGAGTGGAGGAGGATGTGACACCTCACTACCAGCACACTTTTTTGTGCTTGGTACCAAGCATACGCCATATTTCTCATATATATATATATATATATATATATATATATATATATATATATATATAAATATATATATATATTGACAGTCGCACCCTCCTGGGCAAAGTTTTTTCGGCTAAGAATGTAATAGCATTGACATAATAGTGAACACACTACAAAAGTAATCATATGTATAATATCTTTCTAATGGCCCAACTCTAGGCCCAAACCCAAAGTAGCAACTTATATGCCATCTTATTTAGAATAGAAGAAATAAACAAGTTGGTGAGGGTTCATACACACATACATATGTATGTATATATATGTATACATACGTATGCATACGTATGCATACATCTACATACATATGTATACGCGCGTGTGTATATATATTCTCTTTTTATTCTACAAAGTGAAAAAAGGGAAAATTCCCTCCTCTTTTTTTACTAGTACCCCTCCCCCTCGCTTTACTTTTCATTCTACAAAGAAAAAAAAAAGAGAAATTTGGGGTTTGAAGTACATAAGAAGACAACAATTTAAGAAAGAAAAACAATGAAGATAGGGTGCGTCCAAAAGGCTTTCTTTCTACTGTGAAATTTAGTTTGGATAACCATTCAATTTCATTAGTCATCATTACAAAGGTATATTTTCTTATTAAATTAACATTGATATTATCAATTACAACAGTTTCCTAGAGAGAACATTTTCTTTCAATGTAAATTATGAAGAACCTTTTGCCAGCGAACAAAAGATTAATGGTTGGACGACAACTTGGTAGCTTACATTGAAAATGATGCATTTAATGGTATTTTGAATGCTGACTATATAACGCAATAATTTCAAAACATGAAGACATGTAGGGATTATTGTAATTTTACTTAATTAAATATAACTTCTATATCTCTTAAATATAACTTCTATATCTCTCACCAAAGCTTATTATATATTGAATACAAGAGAAACATTAGTTATATGATCTTTTTATATTATTATGAATTTCTGGCTGCGTCACTACAAGTTTGGCATTATTATTAAGAACTTGCTAGCATGCAAATGTATGTTGTAGTGACAAATGAGATCACAACTTAATCAAAAAAAAATCAGGAGAGAATTTTCCTTGTATTTGATACTAAAGAATCTCATTATGGAGTTGGTCTTCATATCTTTTTGTCCCATATTCTTTTTTCTCTTTTAAATAATCAGTGGGTTTAATGTCCCTAGAATGTTCTCATCTGCTGACAAATTAAGCAAATTGTGATCTAATGGGATCTGTTTAAACCCGACATGGATCTACTATTTTATTGTTTTTTATTATTCATATCTTCAAAGTTCGTTGAATGTCAAAACATAATCAACTTCTAAAGTTTAAAATGATACGTAACTAAGGGGCAATTACAAAAGTTCTTGGAATGATGAAGATAATAAAGTGAGCGTCACATCAAACATCTAACCGTAATTTAGGCTAACTCAGTGAAAAATGCCTCTTTTTGTCACTAAAATCCCAATTAGACAAGACCTCAGCACAGACCTTTGACAAGGTTTAGGCTAGGTTCGGTATGGCTAAGCCTAACCATGCAATTAGTGCGGACAATATGTGTACGGATCAAATTGGGCCCAATGAGACCAAAATGTCCAGACCTTAACCCAAAGTACATAGTAGTGGACGCCGGACCCACTTCACATAGCTTGAAGGGAACCATCTTGTCTGCCATGAAAACAGAAGGAGAAAGGATAAAGGATATAAGAAGCCAAAAAATGAAAAGATTATATTTTGTCATCCCCACATATTAGGAACCACAAAGCTTCAAAAACTTAATTGCTCACCCTGTACCCAGTCTTCGCAATGCCTTAAATGACTTTCAAGCCTCTTTTAATCTTTGTTTTTTTCCCTCCTATGAAATAAGACTTCTTTTTTATCTATTAAATAAATTCAATGTGGACGATTAGTGTCAAAAGTAAACTTCTAGTGCCACAACTCTTTTACGTATCAATAACCGTTGACGATTAATTTTTTTTAATCTAAAATGTCCTAGTGTTAGAATTGTATCTTTGATTCTTTATATAACTTCATGAGAATTAGATAGGGTTAAAGATCTATCATGATTAGGAGATTGAGTTTCATCATGATTAGAAGTTTGAATTCTATTCCAATTAGAAAGTTAGGCTAGAAATAGAGTTTTTGTTTCCCTATATATATTCTTCTATTGTTGGAGGAAAAACCAAGCATATGAGAGAGAGCCAATATTCTTGTAATTTAGGGTTAGCAGATGACGTAACCTGATTCAAGAATATTATGCGAAAGACGAGGGTTTCGTAGTCTTTATCCGTACAAAATGTTACATCATTAGGAGAGGGTTTCGCAGTCTTCATCCATTCAAAAGATTGTAAGGAGAGGGCTTCAGAGAGAATATGAAAGTTGATTATGTATGTGAGGTTGAGAGATTGAGAGACGAAAGTTGAGTGGTTCCTCTTGTAGTTCTTCCTGATATATAGTGGATTTCTCGTATTGTTGCCTGTGGACGTAGGTCAAGTTGGTCGACTGAACCACGTAAATCTCGGTGTTCTTTCTTCTTGATTGCAGTTATTTTTTATCTTATTGATTGTAGGTTGGCTTTCAAGTTACGCAAATCGTGGTAGGCGGGGAGACTAAAATTCCCCTTTAAGTGGTATTAGAGCGATGATAATGGATCCGGGATCGAGTTCGCAAGATAGAAGATGGAGTCGTGCAAGTTTGAAGATCGGCTTTACAAGAATCAAGACGAAGAAAATGGAAAAAAAGGAAGAATGACCATTGCCGACAGAAAGATTTAATGGCAACTAATCGTCTGGAGGAGAGCGCCTGAGGGATGCAGTGTCTGACGGCGGAGTCTGTAGACGACTGTAGCAGTGAATCGCGGTGTCAAGGAGGTGCAACCGGTCACTGGCAGAGGGCTTGCGTGGAGACGAATTGGCAGTGAGAGGAGCAGGTGGCGACAAGTTGGCGGAGTTGTTTGGAAGAATTCTGGAGAGGGCTTCACTTGGCTCTTTTCGTGAAAATCTGAGGAGACAATCACGTGATTTGATGATGATGTGATTTTGTGTTTGGAATATTTTGGTGTTTGGTGTTTTGACTACACGTGATAGAGAAAGATATCATTCTTCACACATAAGAGAAGGAACTAGAATTTTTCGGTTCCTAAGATTTGGTGAGTGGCATTGTATGGAGTTTGGTGTTTAGTTCAATCCAATGGCTGAGATTGATTGGAGTGTAGATGGGCGAATCGATGGTGGATTTTGGCGATCTAGTAGTCGATTCCTAGGTTTTGGAGTGCTCTGAACGCGATGAGAGTGTTTGCTTTTTTAGATTTTGCTTAGATTGATCAGAAAGTTCTGATGGTGGCAACGAGACAGATCTGATGACAGATAAGGCAAACGAATATGCGACGGATAAGACTGGTATAGAGAATCAGACGTGATTCTAGCAGTAGAGTTGTCAGTATATAATTATTCAGAGTCATCATAGGAGCAGTAGTTGGTTGTGAAAGGCCCTAGAGGGGGGTGAATATGGTTTAAGATTAATGAATATGCATTTAAAAGATTTTGCAACAAACCACAAACAAATATAAAGTGCAATAACAAAAAAAGAAAGTAGGGATTAGAAATAGTTAGCTAATTGATGACACGCGGTATGTTCACGAGGTTCTGTCCTCTGACCTACGTCCTCGCTCTCCACTCTCGAGCAGAAATCCACTAACATACACGGTTTGGAAGCCAAAACTTCTCTACATAACGATCTTCACCGAGATCTCACAACCACACAGTTGATCTCTACGAGATCAAGCTCACAATAGTTACAAATGGAAGAAAAGCTCTCTCTTACAGCAGCCCTATGACAAGAGGAAGAGATTACAATTAAAGCTTGGGATGTGAAATTTGCACGTGTGAAAACAGATTGAGAGAATTTAAAAATTGAAGCTCTTTTAAACACAAGAACACAAACTCAATTAATTTCTCTTGCAAAGTTAGTTCAGAATTAAATAGGGGTAGTTAGGTATATATAGGCAATCCTTGGAAGAAGCCAAAAACCCTAGAAAAGATAAAAAGACCAAATCCCAAAATTCTGAAAGCTGACAAAAACTAGCCGTTATAGTACTGGCAATCGACCGCAGAGCCATGGGCGGTCGATCGCGAGAACTAGCCATTACGGAAAAACTCTCTGGACTTTTCACGGTCGACCGCAGAACCAAGTCCGGTCGACAGCGAGAACCTACCTAGCTCCCAGATTCTCTGGACTTTTCACGGTTGACCACATAACCAAGTCCGATCGACCGCGAACTGACACAAAACATACACAGAGTTTTAAAGAGGTTTTTAACTTTGGGAAATTGTAAAATAATTATCAAACAACTTTCAAAAATTGCAAACTCTGGAAAATGTTTTTAAACAAGAAAACAAACTCGTTTGACAATGGATTTTACAAAAAGGTCCTTACACTTGTAAAAACTTATTGTTTAGCAAAATTATCAAAATATGAGTTTTGAAAGTGTGTGTGTTATATCCCATCATTGGATTGTTTTTCACCAACTCCCTAGCGTACTTGCTTTACGACACGAATATGTCATCATTGGATTGTTTAACTTGGAGGCCGAGAAAGAACGTGAGCTCTCCCATCATGCTTATCTCAAATTGATCTTGCATTACATTAGAAAAGTCATTGCATAAAGATTTATTAGTGGCACCAAAAATAATATCATCCACATAAATTTGAGCTAAAATGAAATTATTTTTCTATTTTCTAACAAAAAGAGTATTATCAATTGTTCCTTTTTTAAAACCATGTTCAATGAGAAAACTTAAGAGGCGAGCATACCAAGCTCTAGGAGCTTGTTTTAACCCATATAAAGCTTTTTGAACCCGATATACATGATTTGGAAAAGAATAATCAATAAAGCCGGGGGTTGCTCAACATAAACCTCCTCTTCTATAAAACCATTTAAGAAAGCACTTTTAACATCCATTTAAAACAATTTAAAAATTTTGAAACTAGCAAATGCTAAAAAAACATCCTAATGGATTCCAATCTTGCAACCGGTGCAAAAGTTTTATCATAGTCTATTCCCACCTCTTGATTATATCTGATGTGGCATAAACATGTACAAAAAAATATTACAAGTGTACAACCGTGTCAAGTTATAGTATAAAGATACCGATCCACGAGGAAGGTGTTTTGTAGGAGAAAATATAAAATCAGTTCTTATGTTGTGTGCATGACAAATAGGAGTGATAAGTGAATGTGATTGTGGAGAGATGAAAATGATTGTGAAATAAATATATTTGAGAGTGGAAGTGATAATATAAATGTGATCAACAAGGCAAGAAGGAAAAATCAAGAACAAATAAAAATCAAGAATGTAAAGATAACAGATTCAATTAAGGATATGGGTAATCTAGAATTGAATCCACTTCTTAGAAAAAGGTGATTCCCTAGAGAGTTCTAGCCTCAAGGTGAATAGTACAAGAAATTAAAATCTAACTACAAAATAAATTGTAAAATCTAAACTACAAAATAAATTACAAGAATTAAATACAAAAAAATAAATCTACTCTATAAACATGAAATAAATCTAATCTATAAGCATGAAATAAATCTAAGGCAAGAGGGTTCTAGCCTCTTGGCTGTTTAAACAAGAAAATAAAATCTAATTACAAGCATGAAAATAAATCTAAACTAATAAGCAATAAAAGAGAAATAAGAAAAACAAACCTTCAAATTAATCTTCATCTTCATCTTCATCTTCATCATCCAACAAAGAGAAGAAGAGAAAAATTTAAAGTGGTGAAAAAATTATTTTATTAATTGTAACAAAAAATTATAAATTTAGAAGGCCTTCTCAATTAAGAGTAGCTCTCCTCTCCAAAAAGAATTATAAAAATTTTCACCCTCTAACCCCTCCCTCTCAACCCCTATTTATAATAAACATCAGTGAATGAGAGCTCTTGGATCAAACTTGAGCCCCAAGAATGCAATTTCGGCCGTTGATGAAATCTGGATGACTTCGCATCGATACAGGCATCGATGCCCGCATTGATACTGGCATCGATGCCCGCATCGATACTGGCATCGATGCTCTAATAAAAAATTCCGACTTCACGGTTGGCTTTGTCTCGTCGATATAGGCGATTTTCATATATTATATGTTAAATTTTGCCTTCCGGATTGGGAGATATCGTCGTTTCTTTGCGGCCAACTATCTTGAATACATTTTTTTTCATATTGTCGTTTCTTTGCGGCCAACTATCTTGAATACATTTTTTTTCATATTTAATTTTTTTTTATTTTCTCCGACTTCTACAGGATACTCGGCTTGATTCTAGGCTTGGGCTTTTTGACTCTTGCTTGTGTTCTTCATTTAATTCATGGGTTTTTGTTGAGATAAGAGATCTTGGGCTTTATTCTTCACTAACCTGCAATTAAAGATAAAAATAATTATTAATAGCATATTTATTCATATAAAATAGATAATGAGGGTATAAAATTATAATAAAATATGATTATCAAATACCCCCACACCTAAACTTTTACTAGTCCTCTAGCAAAGAAAGAAAAATGAAAGAAGACCTAACTCACTTTCGCAGGAATCGCGATTGTATTTAGCGCATACAACAAGCCTTTAAACCCCTAGGTCACCCTAGTGGACGAGTTGTAGTCTCGTGAGGGTTTGAAGTGAATTGATAATCATATTTTTACTACAATTTTATATCCTCATTATCTATTTTTCATGAATAAATATACCATTAATAATTGTTGTTAGCTTAGTTTACACATAAATGAATAAATATTATTAAATGTAAAAACCCCTTAAAAATCTCACTTCTCTATTTTGTAGCATTTTAGAAGCCATGATTGAAGCCCGAACATCAAGCAAATGATGGCCCAAAAGGAAAAAAGAAAGAAAGAAAAGAAACAGAATTTATGAAGCCATTCAAGCTCATTTTTCTCTCAAATCATTTTGATGTGAAGGCCCAAAGCCCATGGCCGGATTTGCTTGGAAATCATTGTGTGTGAAGGCCCAAATCCATCTAACAAGCTCTCCATGACCATGACTTGCTGCAGATTTTTCTTCAAGGATGCAAGTGGGCCGGCTGTGAACTTGATTTTTAAAAATCACATTTGAAGTGGGTCGGCTGCTTATTGTGCTACAGAAGATTGAAAAAAAAAATGAAGATTGGGCCGGATTTTTGAATGTGCTTTGCTTTAGAAATCAAATGAAGATTGAATTTTGAAAATCACTAATTGGGCCGAAAATCAATGAGCTCAAGACCGGATTTGATTGTAAAGACTTGGTTTTTAATTTTATGGGCCTCCTATGAACAAAAAGCAAATTCAAAGGTGGAGATTGTTGCTTGGGGCTCAAGACAAATCCAATGGCTCATATTCATTGAAGATTACTATAAATAGGGGTAGAGAGTGAGGGGTTAGAGGGTGAAACTTTTATAAACTCATTTTGGAGAGGAGGGCTACTCTTAATTGAGAAGGCCTTCCAAAATTGTAACTTTAGTTACAATTAATAATAATAATTTTTTCACCACTTTAAATTTTTCTCTTCTTCTCTTTGTTGGATGATGAAGATGAAGATGAAGAGGGAGAATTATTTGAAGGTTTGCATTTCTTTCCTTTTTCTCTTTTATTTCTCTTTTATTGCTTATTAGTTAGATTTATTTTCATGCTTGTAATTAGATTTTATTTTTCTTGTTAAATAGCCAAGAGGCTAGAACCCTCTTGCCTTAGATTTATTTCATGCTTATAGCGTAGATTTATTTTCTTGCATTTAATTCTTACAATTTTATTTTGTAATTAGATTTTATAATTTATTTTATAGTTAGGTTTTAATTTCTTGTACTATTCACCTTGAGGCTAGAACCCTCTTGGGTTTAGTTTTTCTTTTTTTTTTTATTTTTATTTTGTTGATTCGCCTTTAGGCTAGAACCCTCTAGGGAATCACCCTTTTCTAAGAAGTTGGTTCAATTTTAGATTACCCATATCTATAATTGAATCCACCATCTTTAATTTCTTGTATTTTCTTTTATTCTTGAATTTTATTTTCTTTATTCTTGATTTTTATTTTCTTTTTCCTTCTTGCCTTATTGATCATATTCATTCTTTGTCACATCCACTCTCACTTATATCTCGTGCCGATTTACACACTATCACTTCCACTCTCTCTATCTCTCCACAATCACATTCACTCATCACTCCTATTTGTCACGCACACAACATAAGAACCGATTTTATATTTTCTCCTACAAAACACCTTTCTCGTGGGATCGATATCTTAAATACTATAACTTGACACGGTTGTGCACTTGCAACCTTTTTGGTACATGTTTATGCCGCATCAAGTTTTTGGCGCCGTTGCCGGGGAAGGTGCTTAAGTAGGTTTTAATTATTTTGGTTCTTTAACTTGTGTGTTTTTTGTGAAGGAAACGCTTGGAGCTTGAAGATCGCGGATTGGAGAGCTAGGATTTGAAGATTTGCTTTCAGGTAAGTCCTCTTTCTAGTTTTTAATTCCACCCTTTAGCTACTTCTTCACAATTAGAGACAATTAGGACTTAAAAAAAGAGATTTTATTTTTTGTTGACCATAATAAAATTCATCCTCCACTTTGACATTTACTAACAAGATAATAAATTCACCCGGGAGAACCTTTTTGGAAGTATTTTGACCGATTTAAAGATCTTCTCATCCAATGTCCTCATCACGGTTTAGAGAAATGGCGATTGTGCCAAATAATTTATGAGGGATTAGATTATTCTGCAAAAACTTCCTTAGAATCAATGTGCCACGGGGATTTTATGAGGAAAAATGCTGATGAAGCTTGGGAGTTTTTGGAGAGTCTTTCTGAAAAAACAATGCAATGGGAACAGTGCGATGACAGGGTTTCATCAGTTCCCCATTCTAAGTCTAGTGGTCTTTCCTTGGAGTCAAACATTGCTTCTGAAGCGAAGATGGCGACAATTCTGCGGAGGTTAGAAGCCTTAGAAATTAAGGAACGAGCTCCAGCTCAACTCAATCATGTTTCTTTCCCAGGATGTCATAATTGTCAGTCTCCTACCCACGTTTCAGAGGAATGCCCTCTCTTAGGAAACAATCATTCATTAGAACAGATGAACGCTGCATTCCAGCACCCTAGAAATGATCCATTTTCTCCAACCTACAATCCAGGTTGGAGAAATCATCCCAACTTTGCATGGAATCTAGGAAATTCTCCCGGAACTCAAAATTTCACTCCCGCTTCGACCCAACATTTTCCTAGGGGAAACACAGTTCCATTCAATTCTCATTCACAATTTCAACAACCCAATCTGCCGTATCAAAATCAGTCTCCTCTTCATCAAGCTGTAATTCAGACTCCTCACAATCCAGATCAGGATAAACGTCTCAATGTCTTGGAAAGGGGTTTAGAAACCATAATTAAGGCCTCTACTCAAACCACGAATATGTTGACTCAAACATCTAGCACGTTGAATTCCTTCATGCAATCAACCGGACAAATGCTCAACTCCAACACTCAAGCTATAGCTAGATTAGAATCCCAACTTGGTCAACTAGCTAGTGCCGTGAGTGAAAGAGAGAAAGGAAAATTTCCGAGTCAACCCGTGGTCAACCCTAATAACACAGGATGCAGTTCATCCTATGAAGCTCAAGTGAATGCAATCCATTCACTTCGGTCAGGTAGACAGGTCGATAATCAAGTGAGAACTCCGCCAAGTCAAACTCTTGATCCTGTACAAATTCCTTCTCCTTCTCCTTCTGATGAATCTATTCAACAATCACTCCCCTCAGATGACCAAGAACCTGAACCCGAACCTGAGCCTGCTTTTGATAGATTTAGACCGGTTGCTCCCTTTCCAGATAGACTCAGGTCTAGGAAACACTCTCCTCAGGAGGAGAAAATCCTAGAGACATTCAAGCAGGTTAAGGTCAACATTCCTCTCTTAGATGTAATTGAACAAATTCCATCTTATGCTAAATTTTTAAAAGAATTGTGCACTAAGAAGAGGAGAATAAATGTTCCAAAGAAAGTCTTTTTAGCCGCCAATATCAGTGAAATGCTGTCAAATCCCATACCTTTGAAACGTAAAGATCCAGGTTCCCCCATCATTTCATGTATCATTGGTAATACTCACATTGATAAGGCGCTTTTAGACTTAGGGGCCAGTGTCAATTTGCTTCCATATTCAGTCTATCAGCAATTGGGTCTAGGTGTACTGAACCCAACCAAATGCACCTTACAGTTGGCTGATAGATCTGTCAAGGTCCCTATGGGTGAGTTAGAGGATGTTCTGATTAAGGTTGGAGATTTTATTTTTCCAGTAGATTTTGTAGTCTTGGAAACACAGCCTGTTTCCAATCCCAAAGGACAGACACCTGTCATCTTAGGATGACCGTTCTTAGCCACTTCTAATGCTCTCATCAACTGTAGAACTGGTCAAATGAAGCTGTCCTTTGGGAATTTGACTGCTGATCTTAACATTTTTAATCCAGGGGACCAACCAAATAATCAGCCTCTAGAAATAAACTACATTCAGGAAAGATCAGAAGAAGAAGAAGAAGAAGAGTGTGATTTAAGTTTTGAGGAAATTTTTGATGAAGAGTTAGAGTTTTTAGAAGAAGCAGATCAGGTCCTTGAGAATAATAAAACTGTGTTAAACATGTGCTGCTTTGAATTAAATTTTGAAGAACTCTTTCTTGATGAACTTAGATTCTTGGAGAATAATCAACAACCAAATTTTCAGAACTTCACAGAAGAATTGGTTGTTAGAAAACAAAACTTCACAGTACAAGAGTCTAAGTTCATTAAGAAATACAAAATGCATGACACCAATAATACCTACCTTACCTTGTTGCATGAATTACTGAACACCCCGAAATGCTTGGAAATTCACATTATTAATTATATCATTCTGAATTTGTTTAAAATACGGGGAAGAATTTTCAACAGTAAGGTAGGATTCAATGTAGAACAGGAACTCTTCATGTTGAATATTTCATTCTACATTGTTTATTTTGTTTATTTTAGAATAATAAAAAGAATTTATTCTTCTCTCATTTGAGAGTTTCTTGTTCAGTTGCAAAAAAAAAAAGGAAAGAAAAGAAAAAAAAGAAAAGAAAAAAAAAGAAAAAAAAAGGAATAAATTTTTGATTTCATCCTCCTCAGACCAAAGGTAATTGCAGATTTTTATCAGCCGACCAAATGTAAGTGCTTCACTTCTTATCTGCTTTACTTTATGCATCATAGAGTTTACATTGAGGACAATGCAAAATTTAGGTGTGGGGGTGGGAATTAGTTATTTTTTCTCTTTATTTTACATTTTTAGTTACATTTTTTTTCTCTTTTTCTTAAAAAATTATAAAAATATCGTCACTTGCCAAATTGATAGAGTTACGTAACAATTAATTTATTTGATAAATTTGAAATTTTCTAATCCCTAGTTGGTTATTTACTTAAGTTTACTTTTTATGATAACTCTAAATAAATTTCTTAAGAAATGATTTTCAAAGTAGTATACTTTACTTAAGCCTTAACTTGGAATTTTATTTAAAATAATGAAATTTTTGCATGCTTAACTTAGAGTTGAAAATAATTTTTTTTCAAAGTGTCTTGATTTACATATTTTCAAAATATATATACATATACAAAAAAAAAATACAAAGAAGAGTGCGAAAAATGGGCACCAAAAAGAAAAAAAAAACTCTTTAATTCAAGGTGATTCTATCTTATTAAGCCTAAGCTGACCGAGTAATTAAGCCCAAGGAGTATTTCCATACTTAATGACCTAAGCCCATTTGGGTTGGGATCCATTGGCCCAAAACTCGTTAAATGGTCACTTAGAAAGCCCGTTAAAGTAGATCATTGGTAATACTCACATTGATAAGGCGCTTTTAGACTTAGGGGCCAGTGTCAATTTGCTTCCATATTCAGTCTATCAGCAATTGGGTCTAGGTGTACTGAACCCAACCAAATGCACCTTACAGTTGGCTGATAGATCTGTCAAGGTCCCTATGGGTGAGTTAGAGGATGTTCTGATTAAGGTTGGAGATTTTATTTTTCCAGTAGATTTTGTAGTCTTGGAAACACAGCCTGTTTCCAATCCCAAAGGACAGACACCTGTCATCTTAGGACGACCGTTCTTAGCCACTTCTAATGCTCTCATCAACTGTAGAACTGGTCAAATGAAGCTGTCCTTTGGGAATTTGACTGCTGATCTCAACATTTTTAATCCAGGGGACCAACCAAATAATCAGCCTCTAGAAATAAACTACATTCAGGAAAGATCAGAAGAAGAAGAAGAAGAAGAGTGTGATTTAAGTTTTGAGGAAATTTTTGATGAAGAGTTAGAGTTTTTAGAAGAAGCAGATCAGGTCCTTGAGAATAATAAAACTGTGTTAAACATGTGCTGCTTTGAATTAAATTTTGAAGAACTCTTTCTTGATGAACTTAGATTCTTGGAGAATAATCAACAACCAAATTTTCAGAACTTCACAGAAGAATTGGTTGTTAGAAAACAAAACTTCACAGTACAAGAGTCTAAGTTCATTAAGAAATACAAAATGCATGACACCAATAATACCTACCTTACCTTGTTGCATGAATTACTGAACACCCCGAAATGCTTGGAAATTCACATTATTAATTATATCATTCTGAATTTGTTTAAAATACGGGGAAGAATTTTCAACAGTAAGGTAGGATTCAATGTAGAACAGGAACTCTTCATGTTGAATATTTCATTCTACATTGTTTATTTTGTTTATTTTAGAATAATAAAAAGAATTTATTCTTCTCTCATTTGAGAGTTTCTTGTTCAGTTGCCAAAAAAAAAAAAAAAAAAAGAAAAGAAAAAGAGAAAAAAAAGAAAAAAAAAGAGAAAAAAAAACAAGAAAAGAATAAATGTTTGATTTCCTCCTCCTCAGACCAAAGGTAATTGCAGATTTTTATCAGCCGACCAAATGTAAGTGCTTCACTTCTTATCTGCTTTACTTTATGCATCATAGAGTTTACATTGAGGACAATGCAAAATTTAGGTGTGGGGGTGGGAATTAGTTATTTTTTTCTCTTTATTTTACATTTTTAGTTACATTTTTTTCTCTTTTTCTTAAAAAAAAAATTATAAAAATATCGTCACTTGCCAAATTGATAGAGTTATGTAATAATTAATTTATTTGATAAATTTGAAATTTTCTAATCCCTAGTTGGTTATTTACTTAAGTTTACTTAATTTTCTAATCCCTAGTTAGTTATTTACTTAAGTTCACCTTTTATGATAACTCTAAATAAATTTCTTAAGAAATGATTTTCAAAGTAGTATACTTTACTTAAGCCTTAACTTGGAATTTTATTTAAAATAATGAAATTTTTGCATGCTTAACTTAGAGTTGAAAATAATTTTTCAAAGTGTCTTGATTTACATATTTTCAAAATATATATACATATATTAAAAAAAAATACAAAAGAAGAGTGCGAAAAATGGGCACCAAAAAGAAAAAAAAAACTCTTTAATTCAAGGTGATTCTATCTTATTAAGCCTAAGCTGACCGAGTAATTAAGCCCAAGGAGTATTTCCATACTTAATGACCTAAGCCCATTTGGGTTGGGATCCATTGGCCCAAAACTCGTTAAATGGTCACTTAGAAAGCCCGTTAAAGTAGAAAAAAATCACCAAGGAAGAAAGAGTTAAAAAAAAGAAGAAAAAAAAAAACTAATAAATGTTTTATAGTTGTATATATGGTCTTGGAAAATATTTTAAATCAAGCAACTTGAAAATTATTTAAAACAAAGAGTTAGCATGTTCTTTTCAAAACTTTTAAATTAAATTTCTAAGTTTGGCTTGGATCTGTATTGCTATAATGAGAAAATTTTCTTAAAAATATACCTTAGAGTTATATATATAAATGTTTTCTTGAGTAATAACTAACTCCAATTAGATTATCTAAAAGCTATCAAGTGAATTTAGTTATTTACTGACTTCTTTAATTTGGCAAGTTGACCGAATTTTGTGGGTATATTCACTGCAAACCCTCACGAGACTACAACTCGTCCACTAGGGTAACCTAGGGGTTTAAAGGCTTGTTGTATGCGCTAAATACAACCGCGATTCCTGCGAAAGTGAGTTAGGATTTTCTTTTTATTTTCTTTGCTAGAGGACTAGCAAAAGTTTAGGTGTGGGGGTATTTGATAATCATATTTTTACTACAATTTTATATCCTCATTATCTATTTTTCATGAATAAATATACCATTAATAATTGTTGTTAGCTTAGTTTACACATAAATGAATAAATATTATTAAATGTAAAAACCCCTTAAAAATCTCTCTTCTCTATTTTGTAGCATTTTAGAAGCCATGATTGAAGCCCAAACATCAAGCAAATGATGGCCCAAAAGGAAAAAAAAAGAAAGAAAAGAAACAGAATTTATGAAGCCATTCAAGCTCATTTTTCTCTCAAATCATTTTGATGTGAAAGAAAGAAAAGAAACAGAATTTATGAAGCCATTCAAGCTCATTTTTCTCTCAAATCATTTTGATGTGAAGGCCCAAAGCCCATGGCCGGATTTGCTTGGAAATCATTGTGTGTGAAGGCCCAAACATTTTGATGTGAAGGCCCAAAGCCCATGGCCGGATTTGCTTGGAAATCATTGTGTGTGAAGGCCCAAAGCCATCAAACAAGCTCTCCATGACCATGACTTGCTGCAGATTTTTCTTCAAGGATGCAAGTGGGCCGGCTGTGAACTTGATTTTTAAAAATCACATTTGAAGTGGGCCGGCTGCTTATTGTGCTACAGAAGATTGAAAAAAATTATGTTGGGCTAGAGAAGAACAAAAAGCAAATTCAATGGTGGAGATTGTTGCTTGGGGCTCAAGACAAATCCAATGGCTCATATTCATTGAAGATTACTATAAATAGGGGTAGAGAGTGAGGGGTTAGAGGTGTGAAAATTTTTGTAACTCCTTTTGGAGAGGAGGGCTACTCTTAATTGAGAAGGCCTTCCAAAATTGTAACTTTAGTTGCAATTAATAATAATAATTTTTTCACCACTTTAAATTTTTCTCTTCTTCTCTTTGTTGGATGATGAAGATGAAGATGAAGATGGAGAATTATTTGAAGGTTTGCATTTCTTTTCTTTTTCTCTTTTATTGCTTATTAGTTTAGATTTATTTCTATGCTTGTAGTTAGATTTTATTTTCTTGTTAAATAGCCAAGAGGCTAGAACCCTCTTGCCTTAGATTTATTTCATGCTTATAGAGTAGATTTATTTTCTTGCATTTAATTCTTGCAATTTTATTTTGTAGTTTAGATTTTGCAATTTATTTTGTAGTTAGATTTTAATTTCTTGCACTATTCACCTTGAGGCTAGAACCCTCTTGGGTTTAGTTTTTCTTTTTGTTTATTTTTATTTTGTTTGATTCGCCTTTAGGCTAGAACCCTCTAGGGAATCACCCTTTTCTAAGAAGTGGGTTCAATTGTAGATTACCCATATCTATAATTGAATCCACCATCTTTAATTTCTTGCATTTTCTTTTATTCTAGAATTTTGTTCTTCATTTTTTTTTATTTGTTTCTTGATTTTATTCATTTTTCCTTCTCACCTTATTGTTCATACTCACTCTCATTTACACTTTGCACCTATTTACACACCACTTTCACTCTCTCAATCTCTTCACAATCACATTCACTTATCACTCCTATTTGTCACGCACACAACATAAGAACCGATTTTATATTTTCTCCTACAAAACACCTTTCTCGTGGGATCGATATCTTAAATACTATAACTTGACACGGTTGTGCACTTGCAACCTTTTTGGTACATGTTTATGCCGCATCATGAATATACCTATAAAATTCGGTCTACTTGCCAAATTAAAGAAGTCAGTAAATAACTAATTTTACTTGATAACTTTAGACAATCTAATTGAAGCTAGTTATCACTCAAGAAAACGTTTTTATAAATAACTTGAAGGTAAATTTCCTAGAAAATCTTCTCATTATAGTAATACAAAACCAAGCCAAACTTAGAAATTTAATTTAAAAGTTTTGAAAAGAACATGCTAACTCTTTGTTTAAAATAATATTCAAGTTGCTTGATCTAAAATATTTTCCAAGACCATATATACAAATATAACTAAAATATTTATTAGTATTTTTATTTATATATATATATATATATTATATTATTATTATTTTTTAACTCTTTCTTCCTTGATGATTTTTTCTACTTTAACGGGATTTCTAAGCGACCATTTAATGAGTTTTGGGCCAATAGATCCTAACCCAATTGGGCTTAGGTCATTAAGTATGGAAATACTCATTGGACTTAATTACTCGATCAACTTAGGATTTATAAGATAGAATCACCTTAAATTTAATAGTTTTTTTTTCTTTTGGTGCCTATTTTTCGCACTCTTCTTTTGTAATTTTTTTATATGTATATGTATATATATTCTGAAAAATATGTAAGTCAAGACACTTTGAAAAATTATTTTTAACTCTAAGCTCAGTATGCATAAATTCCATTATTTTAAATAAAAATCTAAGTTAAGGCTTAAGTGAAGTATACTACTTTGAAAATTATTTCTTAAGAAATTTATTTAGAGTTATCATAAAAGGTAAACTTGAGTAAATAACAAACTAGAGATTAGAAAATTTAAAATTTATCAAATAAATCAATTATTACATAACTCTATCAATTTGGCAAGTGACAATATTTTTATAAATTTTTTTAAGGAAAAGAAAAAATGACAAAAATACAACTAAAAATGTAAAATAAAGAGAAAAAAAATAACTAATTCTCACCCCCACACCTAAATTTAGCATTGTCCTCAATGCAAACTCTATGATACACAAAGTAAAGCAGATAAGAAATGAAGTACTTATATTTGATCAGCTGATAAAAATCTGGAATTACCTTTAATCTGAGGAGGATAGAAACAAAAATTTATTATTCTCTTCTTTTTTTTCTATTTTTTTTACAACTGAACAAGAAACTCTCAAATGAGAGAAGAATAAATTCTTTTTATTATTCTAAAATAAACAAAACAAATTATGTAGAATGAAGTGTTCAACACGAAGAGCTCGTATTCTACATTGAATCCTACCTTATTGTTAAAAATTCTTCCTCGGATTTTAAATAAATTCAAAATGATATAATCAATAATGTGAAATTCTAAGAATTTCGAGGTGTTCAATAATTCTTGCAACAAAGTAAGGTAGGTATTATTGGTGTCATGCATTTTGTATTTCTTAATGAACTTAGACTCTTGTACTATGAAGTTTTGTTTTTAACAACAAATTCTTCTGTAGAGTTTTGAAAATTTAGTTGTTGATTATTCTCCAAGAATCTAAGTTCATCAAGAAAGAGTTCTTCAAAATTTAATTCTAAGCAGCAAATGTTTAACACAGTTTCATTATTCTCAAGGATCGGATCTGCTTCTTCTAAAAACTCAAACTCTTCATCAAAAATTTTCTTAAAACTTAAATCAGACTCTTCTTCTTCTTCTTGTTCTGATCTTTCCTGAATATAATTTATTTCTAGAGGCTGATTATTTGGCTGGTCCCCTGCATTAAAAATGTTAAGATTAACAGTCAAATCCTAAAGGACAACTTCATTTAACCAGTTCTACAGTTGATGAGAGCATTAGAAGTTGCCAAGAAAGGTCGTCCTAAGATGACAGGTGTCTGTCCTTTGGGATTGGAAACAAGTTGTGTTTTCAAGACTACAAAATCTACTGAAAAAATAAAATCTCCAACCTTAATCAGAACATCCTCTAACTCACCCATAGGGACCTTAACAGATCTATCAGCCAACTGTAAGGTGCATCTGGTTTGGTTCAGTACACCTAGACCCAATTGCTGGTAGACTGAATATGGAAGCAAATTGACACTGGCCCTTAAGTCTAAAAGCGTCTTATCAATGTGAGTATTACCAATGATACATGAAATGATGGGGGAACCTGGATCTTTACATTTCAAAGGTATGGGATTTGATAGCATTTCACTGATATTGGCGGCTAAAAAGACTTTCTTTGGAACATTTATTCTCCTCTTCTTAGTGCATAATTCTTTTAAAAATTTAGCATAAGATGGAATTTATTCAATTACATCTAAGAGAGGAATATTGACCTTCACCTGCTTAAATGTTTCTAGGATCTTCTCCTCCTGAGGAGAGTGTTTCCTCGGCCTGAGTCTATCTGGAAAGGGAGCAACTGGTCTAAATCTATCAAAAGCAGGCTCAGGTTCGGGTTCAGGTTCTTGGTCATCTAAGGGGGGTGATTGTTGAATAGATTCATCAGAAGAAGAAGGAGAAGGAATTTGTATTGGATCAAAAGTTTAACTTGGAGGAGTTCTCACTTGATTATTGACCTGTCTACCTGACCGAAGTGAATGGATTGCATTCACTTGAGCTTCATAGGATGAACTGCATCCTGTGTCTTTAGGGTTGACCACGGGTTGACTCAAAAATTTTTCTTTCTCTCTTTCACTCACGGCACTAGCTAGTTGACCAAGTTAGGATTCTAATCTAGCTATAGCTTAAGTGTTGGAGTTGAGCATTTGTCCAGTTGATTACATGAAGGAATTCAGAGTGCTGGACGTTTGAGTCAACATATTCGTGGTTTGAGTGGAGGCCTTAATTATGGTTTCCAAACCTTTTTCTAAGACATTAAGACGGTTATCCTGATCTGGATTGTGATGAGTTTGAATTACAGCTTGATGAATAGGAGAATGATTTTGATACGGCAGATTAGGTTGTTGAAATCGTGGATGAGAATTGAAAGGAACTGTGTTTCCCCTAGAAAAATGTTGGGTCGAAATAGGAGTGAAGTTTTGAGTTCCGGGAGAATTTCCTTGATTTCATGCAAAGTTGGGATGATTTCTCCAACCTGGATTGTAGATTGGAGAAAATGAATCATTTCTAGGGTGCTGGAATAAAACGTTCATCTGTTCTAATATAGGGTTGTTTCCTAGGAGAGGATATTCATCTGAAACGTGGGTAGGAGACTGACAATTATGACATCCTGGGGTAGAAACATGATTGATTTGAGCTAGAGCTCGTTCCTTAATTTCTAAGACTTCTAACCTCTGCAGAATTGTCGCCATCTTCGCTTCAGAAGTAATGTTTGACTCCAAGGAAAGACCATTAGACTTAGAATGGGGAACTAATGAAATCCTGTCATCACAGTGTTCTTATTACATTGTTTTCTCGGATAGACTCTCTAGAAATTCCCAAGCTTTGTCGGCATTTTTCCTCATAAAACCCCTGTGGCACATTGATTCTAAGGAAGTTTTTGCAGAATAATCTAATCTCTCATAAATTATTTGGCACAATCGCTTTGCAGAATAATCTAATCTCTCATAAATTATTTGGCACAATCGCCATTTTTCTAAACCGTGATGAGGATATTGGATGAGAAGATCTTTTAAACCGTGATGAGGACATTGGATGAGAAGATCTTTAAATCGGTCAAAATACTTCCAAAAAGGTTCTCCTGGGACAATTTTAAAATTCATGATGCTGTTTATTAGCTTCACCGTTTTATGGATAGAAAAAAATTTCTTAAGAAAAACGGTGATAAATTCCTCCCAAGTAGTGATGGAATTTATGGGTAAGCTATACAGCCATTTTTTTACTTTGTCTTTGAGAGCAAATGGAATAAAGCTGAGTTTGATCGCATCTTCTGTTAATTCTCTCATTTTAATCATAATACACACTTCCTCAAATTCCAAGATAAAAATATATGCATCTTCTGTTTCATTTCTAAGGAATTTGGGAAGCATGTTTATGTAATGTGGTCTAAGCTCAAATTTTATTCCATTTGTTTCAGGGAGCCTAATACAAGAGGGGATTACATTTCTAATGGGATAGCACATATCTTGAAGAACGGGTGGATTAGGATACGCCATTTCTATGATTGGTTCAAAGCTAATGGGATAGCACATATCTTGAAGAACGGGTGGATTAGGATACGCCATTTCTATGATTGGTTCAAAGCAAATTAATCGATGTGTATTATCCCTAGGATTAGGATACGCCATTTCTATGATTGGTTCAAAGCAAATTAATCGATGTGTATTATCCCTAATCCACGGTTACATATATCAAAACTATTTCTTTTTTATACTTTTTTTATTATAAAAGTTAGTTTTTTAATGAGGAGAGAATGGAAAGAGGAAAAATCCTAACTAAACAAATCAAAATTAATCACTTTTCAATCACTCTAACTCTAGGGTTAAGCCTAACTCAACTAGACTAGCTCCTAACCAAAAACTCCTAAAGTGAAAAGATTAAAGTTTTACCCGGGTAGTTAGCCAGGTAAGGATAGTACTAGAGGGTGATTAGAGATTAATTAAGTACCTCGTTCCTTGCGGAGCGCTTTACGCAACCCCTAAACCTTGCCTTAGATACCAACTATTCCAAGAAAACTTAAACCGGTTCACTTAAGGATTCTTTGTTCCTTATTGCGCTCGAATCTTTAGGGCCAACGTCTAATGAGTTTTATTAGACTTAGGTGATGTAGTGAGGAATTAGTGATTTTTGGGCTAAGGGAAGGGTGATGAAATCCCTCACCTTATCTTAAATATGGGGTTTTGCCCTTAAAAATATTTTTAAGTGTGTGCCAAATCAAGATGCTCAAATCACTTGGTGAATTCCTACTAACAATATGAAATGCAGCTCTATAAATTAAAAGCAACTAAAAAGGATGGAAAAGAAAAAAATCTTTTTTTTAATTAGGGTTAACAATCAAATAAATGAGAAGGGGGAAATTATTTGAATTTATTATATTGTTAGTAAATGTCAACGTGGAGGGTGAGTTTTATTATGGTCAACAAAAATAAAATCTCTTTTTTTTAAGTCCTAATTGTCTCTAATTGTGAAGAAGTAGCTAAAGGGTGGAATTAAAAAATTCTAGAAAGAAGAATTACCTACAAGCAAATCTTCAAATCCTAGTTCTCAAATCCGCGATCTTCAAGCTCCAAGTGTTTCCTTCACAATAAACACACAAGTTAAAGAACCAAAATAATTAAAACCTACTTAAGCACCTTCCCCGGTAACGACGCTAAAAACTTAATGCAGCATAAATATGTACCAAAAATATTACAAGTACACAACCGTGTTAAGTTATAGTATAAAGATATCGATCCACGAGGAAGGTGTTTTGTAGGAGAAAATATAAAATCGGTTCTTATGTTGTGTGTGTGACAAATAGGAGTGATAAGTGAATGTGATTGTGAAGAGATGAAAATGATTGTGTAAATGAATATATTTGAGAGTGGAAGTGATAATACAAATGTGATCAACAAGGCAAGAAGAAAAAATCAAGAACAAATAAAAATCAAGAATGTAAAGATAGCGGATTCAATTAAAGATATGGGTAATCTAGAATTAAATCTACTTCTTAGAAAAAGGTGATTCCCTAAAGGGTTCTAGCCTCAAGGTGAATAGTACAAGAAATTAAAATCTAACTACAAAATAAATTATAAAATCTAAACTACAAAATAAATTATAAGAATTAAATGTAAAAAAATAAATCTACTCTATAAGCATGAAATAAATCTAATCTATAATCATAAAATAAATCTAAGGCAAGAGGGTTCTAGCCTCTTGGCTATTTAAACAAGAAAATAAAATCTAATTACAAGCATGAAAATAAATCTAAACAAATAAGCAATAAAAGAGAAATAAGAAAAACAAACCTTCAAATTAATCTTCATCTTCATCATCCAACAAAGAGAAGAAGAGAAAAATTTAAAGTGGTGAAAAAATTATTTTATTAATTGTAACAAAAAGTTACAAATTTGAAAGGTCTTCTCAATTAAGAGTAGCCCTCATCTCCAAAAGGAGTTACAAAAATTTTTACCCTCTAACTCCTCACTCTCAACCCCTATTTATAGTAAACATCAGTGAATGAGAGCCCTTGGATCAAACTTGAGCCCCAAGAATGCAATTTCGGTCATTGATGAAATCTGGATGACTTCGCATCGATACAGGCATCGATGCTCGCATCAGTATCGATACTCGCATCGATGCTCCAATAAAAATTCTAACTTCACGGTTGGCTTCGTCTCGTCGAGATAGGTAATTTTTATATATTATATGTTAAATTTCGCCTTCCGGATTGGGAGATATCGTCGTTTCTTTGCGGTCAACTATCTTGAATACATTTTTTTTCATATTTAATTTTTTTATTTTCTCCGACTTCTACAGGCTACTCGGCTTGATTCTGGGCTTGGGCTTTTTGACTCTTGCTTGTGTTCTTCATTTAATTCATGAGTTTTTGTTGAGATAAGAGATCTTGGGCTTTATTCTACACTAACCTACAATTAAAGATAAAAATAATTATTAATAGCATATTTATTCATATAAAATAGATAATGAGGGTATAAAATTATAATAAAATATGATTATCAATATCCTTGGGCAACTAAACGAGCTTTATTCCTAGTAACTATACCAAACTTATCAAGCTTATTTCTAAAAACTTATTTATTTCCAATAATAGAAGTATTATTTGGTCTAGGAACTAACTTTCAAACATTGTTTCTTTGAAAGTTATTCAATTCTTCATGCATAGCTAAAACCCAAAACTCATATTTTAAAGCATCATCAATACGTTTAGGTTCTATTTGGGATAAAAAGGCTACATTACCACATTCGGTTATTGCTTTTGAGTGAGTCAAAACGCCTTTGGATGAACTTCCTATAATTTGGTCCTTGGGATGATCCGGTGCTAATTTACAAGCCTTAGGGAGTTCTTCTTGATTTTGTTCACTTTTACTATCCCCGTCATTTGGTGCTTCCGTTGAGGGTTTGTCATTTAGTTTTTCAAGAGCTTCATTCCTCCCTCAATCTCATCATCATCATCCCTAGACAAACCATCTTACAAACCAATATTAGATTCATCAAAAGTAATGTTTATAGACTTTCAACAATGATTGTTCACTTGTTGAAAACCCTATAAGCCTTACTTCTAGGTGCATATCCCAAAAATATGCCAACATTAATTTTTTAATCAAACATTTACAACCAAAAGTACAAAAATATCCAATATATGGAGTTTTGCCAAAAAAGAGTTCATAAGGAGTTTTCTTAAAAGTAGGTCTAATCAAAACGCGATTTAAAACATGACAAACCGTATTAACTGCTTCGGCCCAAAAATATTTTGGCAATACAAATGAGTTTATCATTGTGCATGTCATCTCTTGTATGGTTTTATTTTTCCGTTCAACAACACCATTTTGTTGGGATGTTCTAGGAGTGGAAAACACATGTGTTATACCACGATGAGCACAAAAATCATTAAAGATTTACTTTAAAATTCACCACCATGATCGCTCCTAATTTTAACAACTTTTAAATCTTTTTTATTTTCAATTCTTTTTACAAAATAAGAAAATTCTTTAAAACATTCATCTTTATTTGCAAGAAAAATTATCCATGTAAAACATGAGAAATCGTTAACAATAACAAAAACATATTGTTTACTTCCTAGAGAGGCAACACACATGGGTCCAAAGAGATCAAGATGCAAAAATTATAAAGGTTTAGAAGCGGATACATCATTTATGGATTTGAAGGAATTCTTAGTTTGTTTACGTTTAGCACATTCCTCACAAGTAGAATCCTTAATATATGTTAGATTTGATAGCCCTCTTACTAAGTTCTTCTTGGATAGCTTAGATATTAGCTCCATGTTAGCATGTCCAAGTCTCTTGTGCCAAATCCAAGGATCCCCATCCACCGCGGCAAGGTATTTTACATCTTGATCTATTAGCTCATTCATCTCAAAAATATAAACATTAGATCTTTTAAAAGCAACAAAAATAATTTTATCATTCATACTAACAATGTATTTATCCAGTTTAAAAGAAATATCAAAGCTTTTGTCACTTAATTGACTAATGCTAAGAAGATTATGATTTAGTCCTTTAACAAATTAAACATCCTCAATTATAGGAGAATGTATCTTACCAATATTACCAATACCTATAATTTTACCTTTTTCACCACCACCAAATCAGACATTACCTCATTCAATCATTGATAGGGTTGCAAATAGTTCCTTATTTCCCATCATGTGATGTGAGCAACCACTATCAAGGTACCAAAACTCTTTACGTTTTGTGCGAGACATTACCTACATATGAAGAAGTTGTAGAACATTTAGGTACCTAAACTTTGGGTCCTTGAATGTTAATATTTTTGGTACCCTTAGGTACCCACATTAACTCATAATAATCAATGTTATTGTTTATCCTACAATGAGTAGAGATATGACCATATTTCATGCAATATGTGCACAAAAACCTTTTCTTGTATGTAGGAGCATGAGATTGATGACACCATTTTCTATCAACATGATGATAACTAGAGTAAGCATGATTAGATTTAATTCTATTATTTTTAATTTCTAATCTCTCAATTTTAGACCTTAGTTGTTTGTTTTCAAAGTCTAGATCTCCTATCATTTCATCTTTTTGAGCAAGAGAGGATTAGAGTTGCTCAAACTTATAGTCACAAAAACATGTAATTTTTTGAATGAAGAATATTCTTTTGCTGATATTTTAAATTCAAAATTTAATTCTTCTAAAGTTGCTTCTAGTTCATATTACAAATAAAGAGATTCACTTTCAGTTTCGAATTGTACCTCATCTTTATGAGCCATGAAACAAATGTTTGGGTCATGAAGAGCAATCTTGGCGCCCCCATCATCGCTATCCGAATCCCTTGGTTCGGATTCATCCCAACCGGTATACATAGCCTTCTTCTTTTTGTACTTCAAATACTTCTCCTTAAGCTTGGGACAATCCTTAGCTAAGTGTCCTGGTTCGTTGCATTCAAAGCATTTTCCTATATGAGAAGGAAATTTGTTGTTAGATCGATTCTTAAAGTTTTTATCATTTTGATTAATTTAGATATCCTTCTAGAGAAGCGTGCCACTTCTCTAGAGACATCAACTTCACTATCCGAGGAGTATGAATCATCAATTGCTCCATTGAGTGCAATAAACTTTGATTTTAGGGTGGCTCCTCGGTTGCTTTTGGGGTTGCTTCTTCATTCTCCTTGATCTTATTTTCATGGACCTTAAACTTGCCAATAAGTCCATCAAGAGTGAGAGTTGAGAGGTCATGAGCTTCTTCGATGGCCATGGCTTTAGGTTCCCAAGCAGGCGTCAAAGAGCGAAGAATCTTATAATTTATCTCTTGATTGTCCAAAACCTTGTCAAGACCATGCAATTCATTTATGATGTTAGTGAACCAAAATCTTGTCAAGACCATGCAATTCATTTATGATGTTAGTGAACTAAGAAAACATAGAATCGATAGATTCATTTGGAAGCATTTTAAAAAGTTCATAATCATGCATGAGTCCACTAATCTTGGACTCCTTAACTTGGGGGGGTTCCTTCATGAGTGATGCATAACTTCTCCCAAATTTCATGTGTGGTTGCACACGTAGAAAATCTCTTATATTCATTAGGGGTAAGACCACAAATTTGTGCATTCATTTCACTACTAGGCTTCTTGATATATTTGTTCTCCACAATATTTAAGATATCAAGGTTAATGTATTGTAAATAAATCCTCATCCTAGCTGTCTAATAGGCAAAGTTGCTACTGGTAAAAATGTGTGGCCTAGTGGTGGATTGTCCTTCTAACATATGCATATTCATTGATGCCTCCATTTAAAGCTTTTCTCTTTATGATTAATGAATATGTAATTAATTTTTTTTTCAACAAACCACAAACAAATATGAAGTGCAATAACAATAAGAAAGAGTAGGGATTATAAATAGTTAGCCAATTGATGACACGAAGTATGTTCACGAGGTTCGGTCCTCTCACCTACATCCCCGCTTCCCACTCTCGAGGAAAAATCCACTAACACACCCGGTTTGGAAGCCGAAACTTCTCTACACAACGATCTCCACCGAGATCTCACAACCACACAATAGATCTCCACGAGATCAAGCTCACAGCAGTTACAAATAGAAGAAAAACTCTCTCTTATAGCAGCCCTATGGCAAGTAGAAGAGATTGCAATTAAAGCTTGGGATGTGGAATTTGCACGTGTGAAAACAGAATGAGAGAATTTGAAAATTGAAGCTCTTTTAAACACAAGAACACAAACTCAATCAATTTCTCTTGTAAAGTTAGTTCATAATTAAATGGGGTAGTTGGGTATATATAGACAATCCTTGGAAGAAGCCAAAAACCCTAGAAAAAGACAAAAAAAGACCAAATCCCAAAATTCTGGAAGCTGGTAGAAACTAGTCGTTACAGTACTGGCGGTCGACCGTAGAGCCATGGGCGGTCGTCCGCGAGAACTAACCGTTACGGAAAAACTCTCTGGACTTTTCACGGTCGATCGCAGAACCAAGTTCGGTCAACTACAAAAACCTGCCTAGCTCCCATCTGGACTTTTTATGGTCGACCGCAGAACCAAGTCCGGTCGACCGCAAACTGACACAAAACATACACAGAGTTTTAAACAGGTTTTGACTTTGAAAATTGTAAAAACTTTATCAAACAACTTTCAAAAATTGTAAAACTTTGGAAAATGTTTTTAAACAAGAAAACAAACTCAATTGACAAAGGATTTTACAAAAAGGTCATTGTAAAAACTTATTGTTTAGAAAAATTATCAAAATATGAGTTTTGAAAGTGTGTGTGTTATCCCAAGAGCTTCAAATAAAATCTATCAAACTACTTGCCTACATTAAACACTAGAGAGAAATAAAAATGCAAATATCCCTCACATATAAGTACATAGATTGAGTCTTGATATTTGCTTGATTCTTGATAAAGCTTCTAATTTGATATTGTGCTCTTTGTTTGGGTGGAAAATTGATTTTATTGACGAGTTCATTATAACTTTAGGCGTTTACAACAAACTCAAAGAAATAGTCTTTTTATAAGACTTTCAATAAAAATTAAAATTTTCTTTCAAATTACACACAATAGTAGTTTATCTCCTATTGCTTGCGTAAGATCTTTGCCGGTGCCGGGGTTCATCCGTGGACCGCCTACGGATCGGATCCAATTAACAGAAGGATTGATCAGAGCTTCTACTTCACAAAGAAAGTATTCGCTGAAGTACTGATATCGACCAAGTGAAATTAGTATTCTTCTCGAGATTAAGGCCAAGCCTAATCTGACGGACCTTCAGATCCTTCGAAAGACTCCTTCTTTATGCCGAAGTTCGTCAGGATCTAGCTAGCCTCCTCTGAAATTTAGTGGCTCCTTGACTCTCTAATCCAGTGGCACTTCGTCCTCTTGATAAAATTCTAGGTCTGCAGAATGAAGCCCCTAGGCTTATATTTATAGGGCCTCAGATATGGTTATTTGGATGAGAATGAGAGATTTGGCCTTATCTTCAGTCAATAATAGCCTACTCATGTGTACAGATGATATCAAGTCAGTTAAGAACCTCTAAAATAGATAAATCCCATAAAAATTGCTTAAAAATAGTCAAAAATACGTTTAAGGCTCGAGACTGTGCGACAGACCACGGTGATCCGCGTGGCCGTGGTCACCTCTTGGTGACCCGCGTGGGCGCGGGTCACCTCTTGGTGACCCGCATTAACCACGTGTCACCTCTTGGTGACTCGCGTGTGCGAGGGTCACCAAGTGGTGACCCGTGCCCCAACGCGGGTTCGGAGGCTTTTTGAGCTTTTGGTGTAAACTGACTTTCCCGGACTTGTAATTTCTATCGTTTTACGTATTTGGTTGTTTTGTTGACTTGTACGCTTTGCTAACTTGATTCATGCGCTCGTTAGCTTCTTTACGGTACTTGAAGCTAACCGACAAGCATGACAGGAACTTGAAGCTGACAGACAAGTGCGACGGATACCTGGAGCTGACCGACAAGCGTGTTGGACACTTAGAGCTGACCGACAAATGCGGCGGTCACTTGGAGTTGACCAACAAGCGCGTTGGGCACTTAGAGATAACCGACAAGCACGTTGGTCACTTAGATGATCCTTCTTGACTCAGATGATGATGTTCATCGTCTTCTTTTCGTCTCGAGCTACGTGCGGACACCTATAGACATTTTTATACGCCTATAAATATCCCTCCAAAGGTTGTCGGGTTATCCTTAAGAATATTATACGTAATATTCTCTAGAAACTTCCCGTCAAGAGTGGGAAATAGTTTAGACTTGTATACCCATTGGAGCATGAAAGTGAGTCCCAAATATACCGGTATGGGCGAAAATAGGCGAAAATGCCGCAAAGATACCCGGGAGTGTGAAAGTGGGTCCCGGGTATACCGAAAGGGTGAAAATATCTCAAAAATAGATTGTGGGCTAACTTTGTATGCGGGCCAGCATTTGGTGACCCGCATGAGTGCGGATCACTTAGTGCTGTCCCGTGTTCGAGCGGGACAGTCCTTGCTGTCCCCCACTCTAGCGGGTCAGCTCTCGCTATCCCGCACAAGAGCAAGTTAGCGGAGAATGACCAGCGTGAGGTGGTGATTAGGGGAGTCGTGGGGCGGCTCTTGGGGCGCTTTTGGCGGTTCGTGGTTCTGGCCAAGTATTCAAAACCCGATCCTCTTCCCTCTTTCAACTTCATAACTTCCTCTCCACTAAGAATTCTTCTTCTCCAAGGATCCTCTTCCCCCAACCTCTTTAAATTCCCCTCAACTCTTGATTTCGGTCTTCGTCTCAAGTTCTAGGGCTTTAGCAAGTTTGTTCTTTGATTTCAAGTTCATCCAAAGTTGGAATTAAACTCTAGCATTGCGTTCTTCCCGACGAGGTTCATCAATCTCAGGTAAGGCTTTTGCTTTCGTGTCCTCCTCTTCTAATTTTTGATTTTGATGTCTTGGGGGTAATGTCGAAACCCTAATTCTTGGATTTAGGGCTTTTTGAATAACATCTAACATTCTCTCTTGAATGTAAGAGGAATTGAAGTCCCTTTGTGCTTTAGAAAATCTTAACCTTCTCCTTGATCGTGTCTTCACCGTCAGGTACGAGCTAGACATGGCCGAGACCCTTAGCTCTTGTTCATAACTATGTATATAGCTTGCAATTTGAGTCAATACTTATGCTTCGGATAAGAGTCATGCTATGATTTTGTATGGATTGCTTATGACTCCTTAACGACTTAGGATTTGTAGATGATGGTTGAATAAGGATCATGTCATTGATGATTCTGACCCTTAGGCTTGTGCTTAGTTAAACATCAAATTTGGGTCTTCGGTTTTAGAATGTAATAAAAACTTCTGATGAGAATCAATCTTTAATTCAATTTCTTGGATCTGACCTGAGCCTTTGAGATGTTTGGTTGTGTATACACCCTCATCTGAAAGATTTTTTTTTGTTTGGTGTTGACGAAGATCGAGATTTAGTTCAATTCATAGTGTGAATCAGACTCTCTTTGTATGACCACCGAGCTTATTGTGGAATCCCTTGGTTTATGTTTGTATAATAATTAGCCTTCATTTGAAGCCTTTGACACGAGTAATGATCATGCCCTTGTGTCGATTCTGGTTCTTGGGCTCGTAGGGAGCATTACGCTTAAAATCTTGGTTGTATGATCTTGACTTGATTTGTGAGCTTGTAAATCTACATGTTGTCATGTCTGAGCCCCTTTGTTGGGCTTTGCAACCTTCGACCTGATTTTGAGAATTTCCTTGTTTCTCAAGCTTAGTTTCCTGTGATGATCCTTCAGGTGATAGCCAATATTTCACTTATGGTTTTAAACCTTCAGTCATGCACGAAAACTAACCTTGTATTCGGGTATGGCCAAGACCTAAGCCTGACTTTGCTTTTGTGCATATTGCACCTTCTCGCTTGGTTTCGTTTGATGACCGAACCTATTCACTTGCTTGATTTGGACCGGACTTGAGATTCGCCCTTTAGCCGTGAACTGAGATATCCGATGCTTTTTAACTTTGAATTGGCGACGTCTTATAGGTTTAATTGGAGTTTCAACCGAAAAATTCTATTTCATAGGATTTTGGCTAAAATTCACAATTTTCCCTTTTATTATTGGATTCATGCACCTTGATTCGTGATATAATTGAATTGCCGGTCTTTGTTACAGATTAGCCATGTCGACGAGAAGATCACGCTTTCCGAGGAGCCGCTCAGCCACTCAGTCTCCTGAGAGGGAGCCTCTATCTTTCACTGGTAAACTTTTATAATTTTCTACTCATGAATTCAATATTTAACATATCATATTACTTATCACATCCCCGCTTTATCCTCCTTGGTGAGGCAATTGGGAAGAGTTAACACCCTCCTTTGTGGGGGTTAATGCTTATCAGATACGTTTTGCTTGGTCAAGACGTGTTTTAATCAATTTTGGGGCGATTTCCTGTTGTATTGTACTCCAGAGAACGGGTGGATTGTCGTGTCATTCACACGACAATGTACATCGTGCTCTGTGTGTATAATGCAGTTTAAATCGTCTCGCCTAACTATCAAAAACTTTTCCTTTTTTGTTGTATTATATCCCCGCTTTGTCCTCCTTGGTGAGGCAATTGGGAAGAGTTGATACCCTCCTTTGTGGGGGTTGATACTTATCAGATATGTTTTGCTTGGTCAAAACGTGTCTTAAGGCAATATGGGGCGATTTTTGCCATATCACATTTCGTAAGATAGGGTACGTCGTTGTGCTATTTGCGTGATAATGTACGTTATCTTATGTGTTTCGTGATATAGTTAAAATTGTCTCGCCAATTATAAGGTAGTGACTCTATCTCATGGGTTAGTGAGAAGAACTCAACACCCTGTGTTGCCTTAATATTTCTTTATAATCACATTTAACAAATATGTGTTATTCATTTCAGTTGAATACCCTGTGACAACATTTTCTCCATTCGAGATAGATGGCCACAGGAGTAGTTATTACACTGCCTTCGACGATCCGATGAAGATTCCACCCACTTCTCAGTTTGCTTCGGACCTCCCAGATGAACTCTCTCAATTGGTACAGGAAGGGGATCGCCGTACCATGTGCCAGCTAATTATTTACGCGCCGTTCACGGATGATATAGATCCTGTTCATCCTCTAAGGAAGAGGAATTATATGTTCGGCGACTTCATGACAGATCCAACCGATATAACCCTCGGAGATGAGTGGTGGTTATATAACGATGGCACATCTTGCTTATACCTCTCTCTATTCCCTCGTCATCGCTCACTGATAGAATTGCTGAGGCAAGCGATGACGCAACAGATGTCGTGGACTCTGACAGAGGAGCACACCAACGTTCATTATGGATACATCACCAGTCGCTCACTCCTGGACTCAAGTGGTAGAAACCATATCATAGGGTTACACCCCGGTGTGATGGGATTGGAGGACCCGCCTAAAGGGGAGTTATTTACAGTGGCTCACATAGTAAAGAATCACCTTGCTATGCTAGGGCGAGAGTTACCTGTCGAGAATTATAGGTGTCACGACTGGTCTCATTCTTTAGATAAATTATAATGGGGGCAGAATGACAGGTTATGTCCTCAACCGATGGGGTACTGCATTGAAGGCGATGGGGTTATATGAAGCTATTCGTGCCATCCAATATGGATTACCTATGAGCATTATCCACTTCACCAGATTAATAGAGCTGTACAATCCGGACACCCACACTTTTCTGACCAGGAATGGAGAGTTAGGATTACCTCTCCATGAGATGCAGAAGGTTTCTAGATTACTGATAGGAGACCTACCATAGCAGGAGTATTTTCCCTCCAACCAGGAGTTACTTCACTTGAAAACCCACAAGCTTGCGTGGTATGACACATTATGGGAACTTAGATGTCATTATCAGATAGCCCTACCTAGAACCAGTCCAATTACGAGGAAGAAGTCTCCTCAAATAAGCCTGAAGCAATTCTCAGGTTATCTATTCAAAAATTTGGAAAAAATTCGACGAGACGATTTGCGAACTGAAACCGCTAACTCCTTCGAAGATCAATGAACTGATTGAGAAGTATGGTACCTGATCCTAAACCATTGCGAGTGTTGGCCTTCTTGTTTTGATGATGTTTAACAAACAATTTACCACTAATGTTGTTTGTCTAGTATTTGTGTTTTCTTATTTATTATAGACAAACAACGTAGTTGGAGGATGGATGGATTGCGCCATAACGATCATATCAAGAGGAGGTTGGCGGAATTGTGGAGTGAAGCATCATACTATTCAAAATTCAAGATTCAAGTTCAAGCTTCATCCGCATGTGTACCAAGTTGAGCTACAATGAAGATCAAGATCAAGCTTGGGTAATCTAGTTTAGATTTTATATTATGTGTGTTATATACTCTAAGCTCAATTATCTATACACACACATTTATTGGTTTCTTCGTATATATATATATAGTCATATATATATATAATATATGTTTTTGGTTTAATAATTTTCGAGTTTATATATGAAACAAATGAATAATTGGAAAATACTATTTTGTTTCATGTTTATATGCCTATATATGATTTCCCTTTTAACAAGCTTATATTTAATGAAATCATATTTAGTGTTTTGAATATGTTGCATAGAATATGAAAATTTATGAAAATATTGTATTTCTAGATTATAGACTTCATAACAACATGTTATATATTTTATAAAGTCTATACAATCATTTCATAAGGTTTCAAAATGTTGTTTAAGTCAAAATATCAAAATATCAATTTTCAGGTTTTCATGTTTTGGACTATTTTGCAAAATGATGATATTTCTCATTTGGGAAGTCTTTTTAGAAAACCAGTTTTTGTAGCATGTGTATTATCATGTCTACAATCATTCCCCAAAGTTTTACATTTTTTGGAATTTATTTGATATTTTTAAACAGCATTTTAAAACCAGCAAAACAGGTTTCAGTTTCTGTCATATCTGTTTTCGGTCGACCGTACCGGTCGACCGAACCTGAGGTCAAAAGTTCTCTGGGCGACAGAAGCTTGTCGGTCGACCGGTCCGGTCGACCGATGAAAATTTTCGGTCGACCGACGAATTTTCCGGTCGACCGACGAGTGTTCCTTCAGCTTCCAACGGCTAGTTTTTTGACCGTTGCCTTAGGGCTGTTTTGTCTTTTGCTCTGGTTTGTTGGCTGAGTTGTGAGAGGGTATAAATACCCCATTGTCTTCAACTCTCAAGCTAACAAAAAAATGTTTTAAAAGAAAAGAAAAGTTTAAGCAAGGGTTTAGGGTTTTACTGTTTGTTTGAGTTTGAGTTTCTGTTTACAAAGGAGGAAGCTTTAACTGCAGATTGAGGGATTCATTCTCAATCCCCTCATCCTCTTCTTTGTGTTCTTAGAGAAGTTTTCTAACTCCTTTCTCTAGCAATTTCATTATTGATTTTTATATATTCTTATTATTGCTAGTTTGCTATTTGAGTTAGATTTCATTTTACTCATTGTTACACACACCCACATTGAGCTTTTAGTATTTACATACATAATATAGTTGGGTGGTGAGAGATTGTAACTTTGAGTTGTGCGTTCATTGTGTTCTCATCTATTGTAGAGAACAAATTTATATTTGTTACATTGTGAGTGTTGTAAGGTTTTCGGTGAGCTAGAAACCGAGTGTGTAGTGAGGTTTTCGGTGAGCTAGAAACCGAGTGTGAGGAGTGACGTTGATCGGTGAGCGTTGAAAACCGATACTGTGAGGTGTAAACGTTATTCGGGTGAACGTAGAAAACCCGGTTGATAGTGGATTTCTCCCCGGGAGTGGGGAGCGGAGACGTAGGACGGAAGGTCCGAACTCCGTGATCATATTGCTTGTTTGAGTGTGCTTTGGCGTTCATTCATATTTATGTTCATATCTTATATCGCCATTGTCATTAGCTCATTATCTATATCATCCACTATCTTGTTTAGATTGTTTACCCCTTGTGTTAGTTTACATATCCTATACATATATCATATTGTATATCTCTTTGATAGGATATATCATCTTGTGTTAGCTCATATATCCTTGCATATATCTCATAGTATATATCATTGCTAGGATATTTACCTTTGTTCATATTGCTTATTCTTGCACATAACTCTTGTATATCTATCTTGCAAGAATATACTTGTTAATTAATTTTAATTGGCACTTAAATCGGATTAGATTAGCATAAGACCCTAATCACCCCCCCTCTAGGGTCTAACAATTGGTATCAGAGCTTGGTGCTCTTTGATTTAAGGTCTAATCGCCTTGAGTTAAAGATCCAAGTTAGCTTATTGTGCTAATCTAATTTTGAGCTTTATTTGTATCTTGCTTGCATATATTTTTACAAATTATGAATATGAATGATGCATCTTGTTTAGGCTATGATTCTAGTGTTGCTCCTAGATTAGACAATTTCCCCTATGCCCAATGGTGTGTTAGATTTAAACTTTTTGTTCAATCTAAACACTTTGATTTATGGGAAATTATAGATGAGGCTTATATTGTGCCCACTTTGGAGAAATCCAAGTGGAATAAAAATGATCATCGCATGTTTACTATGAACAACATTTTGTTAGAATATTTGTTAAATGCTTTTAACTCATCTATGTCTAACAAGTTTGTTCATTTTGATAGTGCTTACACCTTATGGATATTTATAGAAGCACATCAAGGAGACTTGGAGGCGATCCGACAAGCTTTGGAGGATCCCGCTTCAAGTTCATGTGGAGCATCATGCACACGGCCACTAGGCGATAGCCCTAGTGAGGTTTGCGAGTTCGAACCCGATAATGATTTATCTAGTGATGAACTTGCTTGTGCTAGTGAAAAATTATTACATGCCTTTAACAAATTGCAAAATGATTTCATTAATTTACAAAGCAAGCATGAAATTTTGAAATCCGATCATGAGTTGTTAGCATCTAAGTTTGAAACTATTTCTAATGAAAATGTGATCCTTAAAGAAAACAATGAAAAATTAAAATTGGATCATGTTTCTTTAACTTCAAACGTTGCTAGTTTAACTCATGAAAGAGATAATGCCATGTTAGAAGTAAAGAACATACAAAATAATACTGCTTCCTTTATAAATGATTATTTATGTTCTACTTCTAAAAATGCATATGTGCCTAAAAATGAAGATTTGAATCTTATGAAAAATAGTATTTCATCTTTAGATTCAACTTTGAAAATATGCATTAATAACCATAAGAAGCTTATGGACATGTGTGCCAAGACTAAATCAAAATCATCCACTCATTATGCACACATGTATAGCAAAACTTATAAGTGTTCTATTTGCGGCCGTCAAGGTCATTTAGCTAAGTTTTGTTATGATGCACACAAACATAAGAATTCTAATGTTCCTTGTGCATCTCATATAGCTTCTTCATCTTGTACACTTACACATTCACATGCTCATTCTCACAAAGTTCATCATAAGCATGCTAGTGTGTTCAAGTGTGATTATTGTGGTCGTTTTGGTCATTTGGCCAAATATTGCTTTGATTTGAAAAGAAAATCTCATTTGACAAATGCTTCCAATAGACCACATGTTTTTAAATGTGATGTTTGTGGTAGGTTTGGACATCTTGCTAAATTTTGTTTTGATATACAAAAAGCTTCTAAATTGCAATATGTTCCAAATAGACCATTGTTTAAGAATGTTTCTCATTTGCAAAATAATTTTAAAAGAAAATCTTTATTTGCAAATGATTCCCGTGCACGAGCTAATGGTCCACAAAAACAAATGGATCTCTTTCATTGCACAAATTGCAATCGGAAGGGTCATTTGAATGAATATTGTTTTGACCATGTTAGTGCACCATATGTGCCTAAGAGGGTTCATAACCCTAAGGCTTTGAGCTTTAATGATAGGGGTCATGTCCCTAAATCTTTTGGTACCAAGAGTTCTTGGGTACCAAAACAAATTTAAATTTTAAACCAAGAATTGTAGTATTCTTATTCTTCCACTTTCTTGGTTTTGAAAAATGTATTTTAAACTTTTATGAAAACAATTCCTTTTATTGGTCAAATTCCTTTGTTTTCATAATTCCTAGTTTTGATTTTGATGAGAGGTTTGTACTTATATAACCCTCCGGGTTCATTGGGTGTTTATTCCCAAATCAAGTTTACCGGATGCTAAAATGATTATATGGGTTGGAACAAGCTCAAGAGCTTGATATAATTGTTGCCTCTCTTAAAAATTTTGTTTTGATCGGTTGCTTTGAATTCATTATACTTCACTTATATGATGATATTTATGTGTTTGTGCTAATGGATCATCTATTCGTGCTTTATAATGTATTCTATGAGTGGTTTGATCAAGTTATGTAAAGAAAATTTTTCTTTATTGATCAAACATTGTTTTTGAATATAAACTTTGATTTATGAATTCTTTTAGTTGATTTGTTTTCATTTGAAAACTTTTTGCATGATTCTCATGTTCCTCTTCTTTTGATTTCATAAATCTATTCTTTTATATGGTTTTTATATTTTTTGTGTTAATGAGACACTATTTTTGTTTTCATGATTATTGGTTTTGTTTTGACGAGAGGTTTGTTTTATATAACCCCCCGGATTATTGGGTGTTTATTCCCAAATCTTGTTTACCGGATGCTAAAATGTTTATATGGGTTGTTACTAGCTCAAGAGCTAGATATAATTGCCTCTCTTGATTTTTTTTAAAATCAATGATGATTTGATTTTATGCTCTTATATGATTTAATTGTGATTTATGATTTCATTGGTTGATTTGTTTTCATTTGAAAACTTTTTTACATGATTCTCATGTTTCTCTTCTTTTGATTTCATAAATCTATTTTATACATTGGCTTTTATGATAGGAGACAATATGTTCATCTTGATATATTTATATATGTTCTCATTATCTCTTGAATGTGAGTGATTTTTGGCATATTATTTATGCATGCTCACATATGTTTGCCATGATATTCATTGCTTATATTCTATATGGCATTTTGATAGGGGGAGCAATCCCTATATCTTCTTATGCTTTGTACTCACCTATGCTTATTGATAGGGGGAGCTTTCGCTCTCTTAATCCTTTTGTCCCCTTTTTGATGTTGTCAAAGGGGGAGAAATATTGTGAGTATATCTATCTTGTTTGTTTATATGCATGTGAGTTATTATCTTGTATATGTTCATTTCCTTCATGCATATATTCCTTTTTGTAAATTGTTTGTCATCATCAAAAAGGGGGAGATTGTTGGCCTTCTTGTTTTGATGATGTTTAACAAACAATTTATTACTAATGTTGTTTGTCTAGTGTTTGTGCATTCCTATGTTTTGTAGACAAACAACGTTGTTGGAGGATGGATGGAATAGAGCTTCAACGATCATATCCAAAGGAGGTTGGCGGAATGTCGGTGAAGCCTTGCTATTCAAAGTTCAAGATCCAAGTTCAAGCTTCATCCGCGAGATTACCAAGTCAAGCTTATTGAAGATCAAGATCATTGCTTGGGTAATTTAGTTTAGGAATTTATATTATGTGTGTTAGTACTTTAAGCTCAATCATATACACACATACACGTTTTGGTTTTTGTATATATATAGTTATATATATACATATATGTTTTGGTTTGATAGTTTTCAAGTTTTACTATGAAACAAATGAATAGAATTGGAAAATACTATTTTGTTTCATGTTTATATGCCTATATATGATTTCACCTTTAACAAGCTTATATTTAATGAAATCATATTTAGTGTTTTGAATATATTGCATAGAATATGCAATTTTATGAAAATATTGTATTTCTAGGTTATAGACTTCATAACAACATGTTATATCTTTTATCAAGTCTATACAATCATTTCATAAGGTTTCAAAATGTTGTTTAAGTCAAAATATCAAAATATCAATTTTCAGGTTTTCATGTTTTGGACTATTTTGTAAAATGATGATATTTTTCATTTGGGAAGTCCTTTTTCGAAACCAGTCGTTGTAGCATGTTTATTATCATGTCTACAATCATTCCCCAAAGTTTTACATTTTTTGGAATTTATTTGATATTTTTAAACAGTGTTTTAAAATCAGCTCTAAAACCGATTTTTTCTGGAATGTCAGTTTTCGGTCGACCGGTACGGTCGACCGGTCAATTGACCATTCGTCAGTATTTTTCCAGAGAGTCATCGGTCGACCGGTCCGGTCGACCGAGAGCTCAAATCGGTCGACCGACAGAATTTCCGGTCGACCGACGATGGCTTTTACTGTTTCCAACGGCTAGTTTTTGTACCGTTGGCTGGGTCTTTTGGTCTTTTGTTTTGGGTGTTTTTGGCTGAGCTTTGAGTGGGTATATATACCCCATTGCTGATGTCTTTTCAACTAACCAAGAGAGTTTTTAATCAAGTTTAATAAAGTTTTTAACAAGGGTTTTAGTTTGGTTTAAGTGTGTTTAAAAAGCTTTTAAGCAAATTGAGAGTTTGTTTTGGTGAATCAAATTCCACAAGAGCTTGAGGAGATTATCTATTGAAGTTTGAGCTTCCAACTATCATCCCTCCATCTCTTGTTATCAAATTGAGAAGTTTTCTAAACTCAAACTCTAGCTTTACATTTATATACTTGATTGATTATCATTGTTCTTAAGCTAGATTTAATACTTGAGTTTAGTTGATTTGATCTTATTTACTCATTGTTACACACACACCCACATTGAGCTTATTGTATCTTTCATACATAGTATAGTTGGGTGGTGAGAGATTGTAACTTTGAGTTGTGCTTTCATTGTGTTCTCATCTATTGTAGAGAACAAATTTATATTTGTTACATTGTGAGTGTTGTAAGGTTTTCGGTGAGCTAGAAACCGAGTGTGTAGTGAGGTTTTCGGTGAGCTAGAAACCGAGTGTGTAGTGAGGTTTTCGGTGAGCTAGAAACCGAGTGTGAGGAGTGACGTTGATCGGTGAGCGTTGAAAACCGACACTGTGAGGTGTAAACGTTGTTCGGGTGAACGTAGAAAACCCGGTTTATAGTGGATTTCTCCCCGGGAGTGGGGAGCGGAGACGTAGGACGGAAGGTCCGAACTCCGTGATCACTTGATTGTGTTTGAGTGTGCTTTGGCGTTCACTTTTATTTACGTTCATATCTTATATCGCCATTGTGCATTGCTCATTACTATATCATCCACTATCTTGTTTAGATTATCTACCCTTGTGTTGTTTATATATCCTTGCACATACATTGCCTATATCTCATTATTAGGATATATCTTATTGTTCATATTGCTTATCCTAGCACATATATCTTGTTGTAGTTCATACTTGCTAGGATAACTTATTAATTAGTATATAATCGGATTAGATTAGCATAAGACCCTAATCACCCCCCCTCTAGGGTCTAACAGCGAGTGCCCAAGGTAGATTCCATGTGTGGACTAAGTTTAAGACTTTCTTATGGTGCGCTCAGAAGTCCATTCACCCTAAGACTTTGTTGGCTGTTTATATCGTACTTTGGTTGAAGACGTGCGTGGTGCCATACCAGACCTCCAATGTCTTGCTAATAGAGGTGTTACTCCATGCTGTTCAGATTGCCTATGGAAACAGCTTATCTCTTCTGCCAGCGATGGTCACCGACATTCATCGTGGGTTCTATCAAGTGATCACAGCTTTTACTCAAGAGGAGGGTGCTCCATCTGATAAGATCCCTATGGCGAAAGTAGATCTCCCTTACACCTATTTGATGGGGTGGCTAGTTCTTCATCGCCCCGATCTGATGTCAGCCCCAACTAATATGGATCTATCCACTACTTTGTTACAATTACTCAAGGTGTGCAAATGGAGAGCTCGAGACCTTTCAGAAGTTAGGGGGAGTATTCATATCCACCAGGGTTGGGTGTTCAATCCATGCTTCCTCAATTTGCCAGTCGATATAGTGGATTAGTAGCTAACGTGGAGGCACTAGGGATAAGTCAGACTTCTCTCGACGTAGCCCACTTCAGATGGCTGATGAACATAAGGCCATACCGTCTCATCTTCCGAGTGAAGGATCACAACTACCTGGAGCCTTATCTACCATGTCAGTTTGCCTGTCAACTTGGATATGACTAATTATTCATCGGGAACCCGAACCAACAGTTTCATACTCGTGGTGGATTGATAGACGGTGCTCGAGCCTGGGTGTGAAATGTGACGGGTTGTACCGGTGCTAAGTTCAGTCTTCTAAATGCTGAACGCTGCTTAGAGCTGACATATTTATGTTGCAAATGGCTTATGGCAGCTAATGAACTTGTCCCTCTAAGGCCACTCACGAAGTTGATGGCTGAAGTTGCATCGCGAATTGCAGAGAGGATGGCCCGAGAAAATATACAACAATGAAAGAGACGTGACAAGAAGCTTGTTGGTCCCTAAGGCAAAGGGAAGCAGAAAATGGAGGAAGTAGAAGAAGAGTCGTTCGCTTCCGATGAGGAGACCTCTGAAGAGGAATAAGTTGCTGCTGGTGGAGGTATGGAAGTTGACAGCAATTTTGAGGAACATAAGACAAGTTTGTCTGAGTCTTTTTATAAAGAGCTATGGGATCTATCGATCGCTGATCGAGCTCACCGACTTAATGCTCGAAAAAGTATAAAAATTGCCCACTTATAATAGAATAATGGTTGAACTTTCAGATGTAGGTTCTAAGGAAGAAGAGGGGAGAAGTAGCCTTGTTACCCGTGCTCGATCTCAAACCGTAACTCAAACTGGATTGCAAATCAAGCCGCGTGCTATATCAACACATGATAGACCTGTGGATCTTGAAGAGGCTTGACCTGTCAAATGAATGAAAATGATTTTCAAGCGACGTGTTAAACCCCAGGCTTCTCTAATAGGAGTGGTCAGCGATGTGCCCATTGGTGGAGAAAGTAATGTTTCAACCGCTGTTATCTTTCAATCTTTTCATCTACTAAATCTTTAGACTCAACCACTTTTATATTTTTAGGGGGTCATGAAGAAGATGAAATGACATATAATCCTCCTTCTCCTGACTTAATCTTTTTTGGAGGATCCAGCTTCTTGCCACAAACGGTTGAGGCTATGATTGAGGATCCGGCGGGTGCCGAAACAGGTGTGGCTTTGAAATCGGTGAAGATGCCGTTGTAGAACCTGGTTTGTCCATGATGGTCGCTAGCCTATGTACATCTAGTACCGGTAGTACCCCTTTCAGATGGCAATATCAAGCATTAAATGACTCAGAGTCCGTACCTCCCCTAATTGTTTACCTGCTTTTGGCTCTTTTAGAAAAGTTACAGGAGGCTTGTGCCAATGCTGGGATTGTAGAGCCTACCGTTGCCACCGAAGGTAAGTTTAATCCACGTTCATTGTTAATTTTTAACTTCTCTTTTCATATCTTAACACTTAGATTTTTCTACAGATCTTCTGATGAAAGGCCCAAGTGACAAAGGGATATGTAAACTAACACAAGGGGTAAACAATCTAAACAAGATAGTGGATGATATAGATAATGAGCTAATGACAATGGCGATATAAGATATGAACATAAATATAAATGAACGCCAAAGCACACTCAAACACACTATATGATCACGGAGTTCGGACCTTCCGTCCTACGTCTCCGCTCCCCACTCCCGGGGAGAAATCCACTAACACAATCCGGTTTGGAAGCCGGAACTTCTTCTACACACTCGGTTTTCTAGCTAACCGAAAACTCTACAACTCACACTCTTGCAATCACACTCTACACCCACTAAGTGTTGGACCTAGCCGTGTCTCCCTCAAGTGCTCGGTTACAACCTCTCCCTAGGCACGTCAACCGACGCCACTCCTCTTGGGACGATCCCCGACTCTCACCACACACTTCTCACTCAGTGTACAAGTATATTACAAAGTGATTTCACAATAAAGCACAAATACAATAAGTGATTGTTCTCTACTATGGATGAGAACACAATGAAAGCATAACTCAAAGTTACAATCTCTCACCACCCAACTATACTATGTATGTAAATACTATAAGCTCAATGTGGGTGTGTGTTAGAATGAGTAAAATGAAATCTAACTCAAATATCAAACTAGCAATAATAGAATATGAAAATCAATAAAGAAATTGCTAGATAAAAGAGTCAGAAAACTTCTCTAAGAACACAAGAAGAGGATGAATGTGATTGAGAATGAATCCCTCAATCTGCAGTGAAAACTTCCTCCTTTGTAAACAGAAACCCAAACTCAACCAAACAGTAAAACCCTAAACCCTTGCTTAAACTTTTCTTTTCTTTTAAAACATTTCTTAGATGACTAAAAACTGAGATCAAAGAGGGTTTTTATAGCCTCCAAAACCTCAGACCAAAACCCCTTACAAAAAGACCAAAAAACCATCAGCAACGGCTCAAAAAAGAGCCGTTGGGACTCCAACGGTCGACCGATAAAAATCGCGGTCGACCGCAAACAAGTTCAGAAACTCAAGAGACATCCAGAGAGTCCGTCGGTCGACCGGCGAAAATTTCGGTCGACCGGCGGTACTGTAGCAGGTATATCCAAGTTTATAAAATCGGTTAAAAATAGTAAAACAGCTTCAAAAATTATAACATTTTGAGGGACGGTTCTGGACATGTATAAAAACATGTTAGAGAAAGAATATCTGAAAAATCATTTCCCAGTTGAGAGAAATAAATGTTTGAACACAGAAATACAGTTTCTGAAAATCTGCTGTGATACACGATTTTGTAAAATCAATTAGGCATAGTAAATCAACTCCAAAAATAGTAAAATTTTGAGGGAAGTTTCTAAACATGTATGTAAACATGTCAGAGAAAGAATTTTTCAAATATCGCTTCCCATTTGAGAAAACTCATCAGTTTTGTAAAACATGCACGAACATGTGCACGAACGAAAACGTGAATTTGTAAATTCCTTTAAACATAACAAATCAATTCCAAACTTGATGAAACTTTGAGAAATGTTTGCAAATAATATTTTAAACATGTTACAAAAAGAATTTTCTGAAACTTTGAGAAATGTTTGCAAATAATATTTTAAACATGTTACAAAAAGAATTTTCTAATTTGCATTTCCCAATTGCGAAATCTTATTATTTTGCAAAAGTGTTCAAAACATGAAAACCCAAAACCATGCATGTATATATATAACTATATATATACATAGAAACCAAATACGTGTGTGTATATGATATTGAGCTTAAGGTACTTCACACACATAATATAAAATCTAAACTAGATTACCCAAGCTTGATCTTGATCTTCATTGTAGCTCAACTTGGTACACATGCGGATGAAGCTTGAACTTGATCTTTAACTATGAATTGCATGTTGCTTCACTCCACAATTCCGCCAACCTCCATTTGATATCATCGTTATGGCGCAATCCATCCATCCTCCAACGACGTTGTTTGTCTACAATACATAGGAAAACACAAGTACTAGACAAATAACATTAGTGGTAAATTGTTTGTTAAACATCATCAAAACAAGAAGGCCAACAATCTCCCCCTTTTTGATGATGACAAACAATTTACAAAAAGGATATATGCATGAAAGGAAATGGATATATAAAATATAATTCACATGTATATAAATAAGGAATTGTATACTCACAATATTTCTCCCCCTTTGACAACATCAAAAAGGGGACAAAAAGAATAAGAGAGCGAAAGCTCCCCCTACCAATATACATGGGTGAGTATAACACATAGAAGGATATAGGGATTGCTTCCTCTATCAAAATACCTCATGAATGTATGAAATGAAGATCATGGCAAACATATGTGAGTAAGCATAAAATATATGCTAACAATCACTTACATTCAAGAGATAATGAGAACACATATAAATGTATCATTTAAAACAAATGTCTCATATCAAAGAACATAAACATTATGTATAAAATAGATTTATAAAAGAATACATGAGAATCATGTAAAAGTTTTCAAAAGAAAACAAATTACTCAAATGAAATCATAAATCAAATTTTAAGTCCAAAAGCAATGTTTGATCAACAAAGAAAACTTTCTTTGAAAAACTTGATCAAACCGTATAAAGAATACATTATAAAGCATATTTGAAATTTGAATTATCTATTTGTGCTATATAATGAATTCAAAAGAACAAATCAAAATAAGATTTTCATAGTTCAAAAATAAGATTACAAAACGTACTAGAATCATGAACTATGGATAAAAAATCTTTTAGAAGTATAAAATCATGAAGACAAAGGATTTGATCAATTAAAAATTTGTTTTCATAAACAATAGATTTTAAGACATAATTTTCAAAACCAAGAGAAGGAAAAGTAAGAACACTAAAATTCTTGGTTTAAAATTTAAATTTGTTTTGGTACCCAAGAACTCTTGGTACCAAAAGATTTAGGGACATGACCCCTACCATTAAAGCTCAAAACCTTAGGGTTATGAACCCTCTTAGGTATATGTGGTGCACTAACATGGTCAAAACAATAATCGCACAAATGACCCTTCCGATTGCAATTTGTGCAATGAAAGAGATCCATTTGTTTTTGTGGACCATTAGCTCGTGCACGGGAATCATTTGCAAATAAAGATTTTCTTTTAAGATTATTTTGCAAATGTGAAACATTATCAAAACAAAACTTTCCTAAGTGGCCAAATCTACCACAAACATTACATTTATAAACATGTGGTCTACTAGAAACATTTGGCAAATGAGATTTCTTTTTTAAATCAAACAATATTCGGCCAAATGACCAAAACGACCACAATGATCACACTTGAACACACTAGCATGCTTATGATGAACTTTGTGAGAATGAGCATGTGAATGTGTAAGTGTACAAGATGAAGAAGCTACATGAGATGCACAAGGAGCATTAGAATTCTTATGTTTGTGTGCATCATAACAAAACTTAGCTAAATGACCTTGACGGCCGCAAATAGAACACTTATAAGTTTTGCTATACATGTGTGCATAATGAGTGGATGACTTCTTAGACTTAGCACACATATCCATAAGCTTCTTATGATTATTAATGCATGTTTTCAAAGTTGAATCTAAAGATGAAATACTATTTTTCATAAGATTCAAATCTTCATTTTTAGGCACATATGCATTTTTAGAAGTAGAACATAAATAGTCATTTATAAATGAAGCAGTGTTATTTTTTATGTTCTCTACTTCTAACATGGCATCAATCTTAGCATGAGATAAGCTAGAAATGGATGATGATAATTTCTCATTTTCCAATTTTAACATATCATTACTTTCTTTAAGAGCAACATTTTCTTTGGAAATGATATCAAAATTGGAAGCTAGCTTCTCATGATCGGATATAAGTTCTACATGCTTGCTTTGTAAATTAATGAAATCATTTTGCAATTTGTTAAAGGCATGTAATAATTTTTCACTAGCACAAGCAAGTTCATCACTAGATAAATCATTATCGGGTTCGAACTCGCAAACCTCACTAGGGCTATCGCCTAGTGGCCGTGTGCATGATGCTCCACATGAACTTGAAGCGGGATCCTCCAAAGCTTGTCGGATCGCCTCCAAGTCTCCTTGATGTGCTTCTATAAATATCCATAAGGTGTAAGCACTATCAAAATGAACAAACTTGTTAGACATAGATGAATTAAAAGCATTTAGCAAATATTCTAACAAAATATTGTTCATTGTAAACATACGATGATCATTTTTATTCCACTTGGATTTCTCCAAAATGGGCACAATATAAGCATCATCTATAATTTCCCATAAATCAAAATGTTTAGATCTAACAAATAGTTTAAATCTAACACACCATTGGGCATAGGGAAAATTATCTAATCTAGGAGCAATATTAATGGCATAACCTAAACCATGCATATCCATAATATAAAAGGCAAGCAAGATACAATTAAAGCTCAAAAATAGATTAGCACAATAAGCTAACTTGGATCTTTAACTCAAGGCGATTAGACCTTAAATCAAAGAGCACCAAGCTCTGATACCATATATATGCAAGGATATATGAACACAAGGGTAAACAATGTAAACAAGATAGTGGATGATATAGATAATGAGCTAATGACAATGGCGATATAAGATATGAACATAAATATGAATGAACGCCAAAGCACACTCAAACAAGCAATATGATCACGGAGTTCGGACCTTCCGTCCTACGTCTCCGCTCCCCACTCCCGGGGAGAAATCCACTAACACAATCCGGTTTGGAAGCCGGAACTTCTTCTACACACTCGGTTTTCTAGCCAACCGAAAACTCTGTAACTCACACTCTTGCAATCACACTCTACACCCACTAAGTGTTGGACCTAGCCGTGTCTCCCTCAAGTGCTCGGTTACAACCTCTCCCTAGACACGTCAACCGACGCCACTCCTCTTGGGACGATCTCCGACTCTCACCACACACTTCTCACTCAGTGTACAAGTGTATTACAAAGTGATTTCACAATAAAGCACAAATACAATAAGTGATTGTTCTCTACTATGGATGAGAATACAATGAAAGCACAACTCAAAGTTACAATCTCTCACCACCCAACTATACTATGTATGTAAATACTATAAGCTCAATGTGGGTGTGTGTTAGAATGAGTAAAATGAAATCTAACTCAAATATCAAACTAGCAATAATAGAATATGAAAATCAATAAAGAAATTGCTAGATAAAAGAGTTAGAAAACTTCTCTAAGAACACAAGAAGAGGATGAATGTGATTGAGAATGAATCCCTCAATCTGCAGTGAAAACTTCCTCCTTTGTAAACAGAAACCCAAACTCAACCAAACAGTAAAACCCTAAACCTAAAACATTTCTTAGATCACTGAAAACTGAGATCAAAGAGGGTTTTTATAGCCTCCAAAACCTCAGACCAAAACCCCTTACAAAACGACCAAAAAACCATCAGCAACGGCTCAAAAAAGAGCCGTTGGGACTCCAGCGGTCGACCGATGAAAATCGCGGTCGACCGCGAACAAGTTCAGAAACTCAGGAGACATCCAGAGAGTCCGTCGGTCGACCGGCGGAAATTTCGGTCGACCGGCTGTACTGTAGCAGGTATATCCGAGTTTATAAAATCGGTTAAAAATAGTAAAACAGCTCCAAAAATTATAACATTTTGAGGGAAGGTTCTGGACATGTATAAAAACATGTTAGAGAAAGAATTTCTGAAAAAGAATTTCCCAGTTGAGAGAAATAAATGTTTGAACACAGAAATACAGTTTCTGAAAATCTGCTGTGATATACGATTTTGTAAAATCAATTAGGCACAGTAAATCAACTCCAAAAATAGTAAAATTTTGAGGGAAGTTTCTAAACATATAGGTAAACATGTCAGATAAATAATTTTTCAAATATCACTTCCCATTTGAGAAAACTCATCAGTTTTGTAAAATGTACGAACATGTGCACGAACGAAAACGTGAATTTGTAAATTCCTTTAAACATAACAAATCAATTCCAAACTTTATGAAACTTTGAGAAATGTTTGCAAATGATATTTTGAACATGTTACAAAAAGAATTTTCTAATTTGCATTTCCCAATTGTGAAATCTCATTATTTTGCAAAAGTGTTCAAAACATGAAAACCCAAAACCATGCATGTATATATATAACTATATGTATACATAGAAACCAAATACGTGTGTGTATATGATATTGAGCTTAAGGTACTTCACACACATAATATAAAATCTAAACTAGATTACCCAAGCTTGATCTTGATCTTCATTGTAGCTCAACTTGGTACACATGCGGATGAAGCTTGAACTTGATCTTTAACTATGAATTGCATGTTGCTTCACTCCACAATTCCGCCAACCTCCATTTGATATCGTCGTTATGGCGCAATCCATCCATCCTCCAACGACGTTGTTTGTCTACAATACATAGGAAAACACAAATACTAGACAAACAACATTAGTGGTAAATTGTTTGTTAAACATCATCAAAATAAGAAGGCCAACAAAAGAAACTTTTCACAACGCATCCCTCGCGGAGTCGGAAATATCTTTATTTGATCCGATACAAGACCCCTTGGGATCCGGTGATAGGCTATTCGCTGACACGTTATCAGAATAAGCTCATCGTGAGGCTGACAAACCAATCATCAAGGCTAGTTCCTCTACCGGTATAAATTCTATCTCTTTGCAAAGGTTATTCACTTATCAGTTTTACTTAACCGTAGGTGAGTTTTACTTGTAGGACCAGTCATTGAGACTGATGCAGGTACTATTGTTAGGATATCTGATGATCCTGAGGGTCTTGATTTCTTGCTATTGGCAGGAACTATCATAGAATCTTAGTCGTCAGTTGCTCAAACTCAGCTCACAATCCTAATGACTGAGATGACTGTTGCAGCTGCGGGGACTAGCCCTGTTGAGCAAGCCATGAGACCAACTAACGAGGTTGATACGTCAACGACTACGACATCGGCAACAACCTTAATAGTTCGTGAGACCGTACAGGTGGAACCGACTGCGGGGCGTCAACATAAGGAAACATCAACTCAACTGTGGTAAATTTTTACGCCGACACTGATTTAAAACTTTAGCTAAGATTTTAAAGATATTTATATCCTCTTTTCCTTGTAGGGCCATCTTCTCGGCTCAATGATATAGTCATGGCTCTGCTATCAGATGATGACCCGGATAAAGTCCTTCTTCTTTTAGAAACTACTTCCTTCTTCTCATTTGTGAATGGTATGATTGACAAGCTTATCAACAAAGGACTTTCTCCTGGTCTTTTCAAATCATATCTTGATAACCAAGTGGCCTTCATAAGAAATCAAGGACATTCGGATCTGGCATATGCTATTAGCATAGACTTAGACCATCTCGAGCGTGAGTTTCAAAGGTTGAAGGAATTTCAAGCTACTGGTGCTCCTTCATAAGTGGCTGCTCAGATAGAGATCAAGCTACAGGTGTGGCGCGAAGCTCAAACCTCTGCTAATTCTAAGATTCAAGAACAAGAGAGCCGTGTTCATTAGACGAAGGCCATTTTTAATGACAAATTAGCAACCCTTCACGACATTGACTCTTCTATCGTATCAGGTGTTGCCATGATTGTAGGCATCGAAGATTGCCTATAGGTCTCCACGAATAGCTCAGTGTTAAGGAACGACAATGAACGTCACTATCCGGTTCACAGGAGTTCGATTGACGTCGGTGAACGCTTGAAGTGAACCGACGAACTACGTGAGCTGACAGAATTCCGGAATAACGAAGGTGCGGGCTAATCAGGAGCCCCGCAATGTTTACAAAGGGAACAATGCCCTTCGTTTCCCATTCATTCTACAGATAATCCAACCATCGGGGCTGATAGAACTCTTCGTCAGAATTCCAACGCAATTCGAATCACTAAGATCCGAGTTCGGACGAAGAATTTATAGCGGGGTGTCCTAGATTTTTAGGGATGCCCCAGGGGTATCCTAGATTTTTGGAGACGCCCCAGGGGTGTCCTAGATTTTTGGGGACGCTCCAGGGGTGTCCTAGATTTTTGGAGATGCCCCAGGGGTGTCCTAGATTTTTGGGGACGCCCCAGGGGTGTCCTAGATTTTTGGGGACGCCCCAGGGGTGTCCTAGATTTTTGAGGACACCCCAGGGGTGTCGCCTATAAATAGAAGCCTTAGGCTCACTTTTTGGGGATCTGGATTTTTGAAGAATTGGCGAAGCCCTGCTGGAGTGAAGAGTGATCGAGCACTTCAACACAAGAGAGTTCTTCATCAGATCTACATCACCTGCATCCGTTCCTTAGCATTACCCCTCATCGGTAATCCTAAGAAGAGCAAATATCTTGCTTTATCCGAGATAGGCGCTCCAAGTTTCTAGATCTCCTCACGGATCGACGAAGCTCTACCCGATTTTTCTGGATCAGATCTGATTGCCAGGTAGTCCACGGATATCGACGTCCCCGTCACAGGCTAAAGACCCACGCAAGCAAGAGACGACGAACGGATCTTGTGTTTATTTTCAAGAAAGTTGTAATTTTTATTTCTTTGTTGTTTGAATTCATTTGTAACGTTTGAAGTTTTAATGAAATCAATGATGAAGGTAACTTTCGACGAAAACAAGCTGGCGACCACAGTGGGAGCCAATGGCCTCGCTGCCGAGGTCGTCGTGACGCACCGGCCTTCAAGATCCGGGTGAACGAAGAGATCGAATACGAATTCGATCAACAGAAGTTTGAAGAGTACCTCTCTTCCTCCTCCTCCAGATCCGCCTCTCCTGGCAAGCGCATGAGTGCCTCCATCCAAGATCCCCTCGCCGCCGTTGCACTTACTCCCCGCGACGTTCCTATGACGTCCAACGTGGTTGAAGCTGCAGATCCAGATCTGCCCTCCGCCGTAAAGACAAGTGTTGAAGGTGCTCCAGCTTTGTCAAAGAGGGCGCGCCAAAGACGGCGTCAACGCCTTGCGCGACAGTTGGCCAAGGCCGCAGAATCGATGGACGGGATCTGCTATAATGAGGATCTAAAGTCCAGACAGCGCCAAGAGCAACAACGGCGCACAACCAACTCCTCCTCCAAGACAGAAACAAACGAATGGGTTCGTGTCACGAGGACTCGCTCAACCCTCGAAGAGCGAATCAAGAAACGCCGCGCATTACTTGCGCACGCCAGAGTCCTTCTGCAGAAAGCGGAAGAGATGCAGAAAGAAGAAACGGTCAAGAAGCCGTCAAAACACAAGCGGATGTGGGTGCCAAAGGCAAAACTGGCACTAAAGGCGAAAGTGGACGGAATTGCCGTCCAACCTTTATCAAATCCAGATCCCGTTTCCCTTGCCCCCGCACCTCCAGCGGAGTCAGGTAAGAACGTGGGTCCTTCTAGTTCCAGGGTTCCTTTGAAAGGTCGTCTCGGTCCCTTACCGGAGAACCGAGGTAAAGCACCTGTCAAGGAGCGATTAGGACCGTTGAAAGGTCCCCAAATAACGAACCAGATTAGGGGTCGTGTTAATCCCTCTAAAAAAGATAACAAGGGGAAAGCCCCTGTTACCGACCGCATTGGGTTGCGTATCGAAGTTCAAGAACCCGTTAAGTTTTTACGCTCGCAAAAGCGTAGACTTGAACGAGCGACTTTCGAAAACGCTAATAAAGCGTCATATCCCCAGAGGGAAACACATTCGTCCGATGATGATTGTGTTATACCTGGGAAGTCATGCTAACACTCTATGGGTTGCTCCAGTTATCAAACTGATGAGTTGTACTATAGAGATGGGGGTGCGGGTAAATCTCGAAAGAGAGATGCTCGAGACACGGAATCTCACTGTCCGTGTGCCAACATAATCAAGGCGGTACTGTCAGAATGCTGCTGTACTAAAGCCCCAAGGAGAGTTTCGGTATTCGAGAGAATTTCCACCGGAACGTCCGAGACCAAGCCAAGGCGTTTCCGTAGGAAGAAACCTGTCCGCCAAGAGGACAAATTCCTAGAAGTGTCTGTTAATATGACCGGCAGAGGCAAATCGACACGACCCTCTAGCTCAGATCAACTTGCCGAAGCGTCCCAGCGCATGACTCGATTGCGGTCAGGGATCAATAGGCGAAAGAACTACCAAAGGATGCAAAAGGGACTTCCTTCGGAAGAGGAGGCGTCAGATGCTGGTTCAGACTCCTACTCGGCTATAGCATCCGATGACACGGCGTCTAGTGTGGGACAGCCTTACGAATCGTTTATGATCAGCGCCGAACAAGTAAGCAAGATGCTTGAAGATGCCTTGACTAAGCAGAAGGAAGCTTTCAAATTCGAGATGGAGATGGCCATGCAACAGATGAGAGAGATGCATGACCAGCAAATCGCGGCTCTGACAACTCACCGAGGAGAACCCAGTCGTCGCAATAATCCGAATCAAGAGGAGAATGAACGGGGAGAGGATAATGTCAACATAACTATCCCTCCTGTCAACAACAATAATGGAGGCGGTCCTTCGGATGATAATACGAAGGAAGACCACGTTACCTCTCCCAGAAACCACTCGAATACGCAAAATCAATGCGTTGATGAATGCTCAAGAAGTAAAAAGGTCCGGCATACCATGTCCATACCCAAGGGAGTGGGAATCAATTCCGTATCCGGCAAAGTTTAATTTAATCAACTTTATGCTGTTTGATGGAAAGGGTTCCCCTACCCAACACTTAATATATTTTAAGTCTCATTTAGGAATCATTTCTGGGAATGAACCTCTTATGGTGCGGTCATTCGTCGGAACTCTTCGCGGAGCAGCCTTCGACTGGTATCGCCGTCTCAAGCCCGGGAGTATCAGCAGTTGGGACGATATGGAAGATATGTTTCTGACAAACTTCTTCGATGACGACACCGAAATCTCAATCAGTACACTATTCGATGAGAAGCAGAAGAATGGTGAGACGGTCGAAAATTTCATGAAGAGATTCCGAAACAAAGCAATGAACTGCAGGGATCTGGTCAGCGAAGACTTCATCCTCGAGACGTGTCATAATAACCTTTCATTGGACATCCTCGAAGCTATGGGAATGGCACCGCCAAAGACCTAGAAGGACTTAAAGGTATGAGGAGAACGAGCCGAACGATTCCTTAAAAGGAAGAAGACGGAAAGGGGTAAAATAGCAAATAATGCTCTATAACCAAACTTTGTCCCTAAGGGTAAAGGAAAAGCACATGCAAATGCCGTGGATGCGAATCAAACGTTCGAGGTGCAAGCGCAACCGTAACAGCAGCAGCAAAAGGCGCTTCAACAATCAAGGTGGCAACAGCAGACCCAGAAGCCAAAAGCCTCGGAGCCGAAGTTTCCAAAAGTCTATTCGTTCAAAGAGGATGAAGTTCCCGGTATCTTCAAGTACCTCATTGAGAATAACAAGATCAAATTGCCTCCAGTCCAGGATCAGGAAGATGCTAAGAGAATCAATGATCCAAAATACTGCGCATTTCATAGAGCGGTGCACCATCCTACCAAGGCGTGCTATGCCCTTAAGGACAAGATCCAAGCTCTAATCGATGTCGGGGTCATCACCATGAAGCAGCCGAAGGAAAAGAAAGTGGGAGCAAATGCAGTATCAATTAGTTTCGGTTCTGTTCCCTTGAACTGGTTCCAGCATGAGCCAGTAATAAATGCAGCAGTGAAGACGGTGAACGATGATCCTCACAAGCAGCGCCAGAAAGGACTTGTGCCGCACACAGCCCCGAATGGTGAGATTCTTTGGGCTCATCCAGATTTGATTGGAGACAAACAATGGACTGGAGCCTCTTCCAAGAAAAGGTCAAAAGGAAAAGGTAAGTCTTGTTATGGAGCTTTTGCTATTCCAGGAGAAGATGACGAAGAAATTCCCGCATTCCCGCTTTCTGAAGATGAACAGGAGGCCTTTGCAACCCGAAGTGGGAATGAGTATCACTACAAGTACCCGGATGCTTCCGAGCAATTAGGCACCAAAACCGCTCCTTCCAAGACATTGGCAGAACTGGGAATTGCAGCAACTCCCCCAACGCCTGTAAAGGATACAAGGAAAGCATTACAAGAGGCCTTGAGCGACTCTGAAGCTTTCTTAACTCGAATCAAGCCATCTCCTGAAGGACCAGAGCCGTCAGCTCAACACTGCAATCTCGTGGCGCATCATTTTCCATGCATCTCTTTTACCAAAGAAGACATGCAGACGAAGAACTCAAAGCATGATCGGCCTTTGTATTTCACAGGGCACATTGGCTCCAGCATGGTCAACCGGATCCAAGTTGATCCGGGTTCTGCTGTTAGCATCATGCCATTCCGACTGATGCATCATCTCGGAATCCCGACTAGCAAACTAGCCTCCACCGGCACTACGATTTACGGATTCAACACCAGCGGGTCCAGACCCTTGGGGAAGATTCGAATCAAATGCCAGATTGGGGATTTAAAATCAGAAGTTACTTGCTATGTAATTGATGCAGAAACGTCCTATAATTTGCTGTTGGGTCGACCTTGGATCCACGGTAACCTTATAGTCCCGTCAACTCTGCATCAATGCCTCAAGTACGTGGACTCAAATAATGAAGTCAAGACGGTGGTCGCGGATAAGCAACCGTTTAAGGGATTAGAGAACTATTTCACTGATTCCCTTCTATACGGCGCCGAATCCGATACTAAACTATCGGCCTAAGGAACGGACAGTGGGGATGAAGCTGACACCGAAGCTGGGTTTGATTATGATGGTGGTTTTGTACTTAATGACATTGTACCCATTGTAATCAATCTTGACGATGATGAATCATCGGAAAGTAGTTGTAATTGGCAACTTGCCGAAGAACTATCAATAAACGATGATTTAGAGTACTCGATGTGTCTTGATAATGTCACTAAAGAGCTTTATGATAACCCTGACTTGTATATGCCTCTTCAATCATTTTGTATGACGAAAAAGCAGGTACAAGATCCATGCGGAGCAACACTTGTCATCCCCGCGGGAATAGGGGGTGGAAAAGAAGTCGTCTACGGCAAAGGAAAAGAAGCTCCGATACCCGATCACTTCTTAGAAGAAGAAGACGATGAAGATAAACCTGCCCCTCATCTATTTAGATATGACGCAAAAGCGCGCGATCTAATGGAGAAGTATGGGTATGACTTCACACTTGGAGAAGGTCTTTGCTTCGGTCGAGGTCCGCGAGTTTCACCTCGAATGGCCTATGTACCGAAGGGAAAACCCGATGATTATTATCGTCACAAGAGAGGTCTCGGTTATGTCTCCTCATCCGACGACGAGTGTTGCTGGCAAGTCATCGATCAAATTGCTAACAAGGCTAGAAAAGGATACTCTTCTGACTCTTCGGCTTGGGATTCCGACGCTAGCCTTGGTGAAATGTTTAAAAAGCTAATGTCGAACATGGTCACGGTCGATCCTACCACAATAGAGGAAGACGACCAGATGCCGACATGGGAAGATCCTTGGGTTCATCACCTAAACATGCAGTATGGTGATAGGTTCGAACAAAGAGAACCTCCTACCGAAGATCAAGTACTCCAGGTGAATATGGGAACTGAGGAAAATCCTAAACCGATATTCATTAGCGACAGTCTCCTACCCGATGAGAAAGAAGAATTAATCTCTCTTATCAGGGAGTACATCGACGTGTTCGCCTGGAATTATGAAGACATGCCAGGGCTCGACCCAAACGTAGCGGTGCATCGTCTTAATATCAAGACAGATGTTAAACCTGTCAAACAACAACAAAGGCGGTTTCGTCCGCAAATGATGGAGGCGGGTCCTTAAGAAGAACGGGAAGATCAGGGTTTGTATCGACTTTCGAGACCTCAACGCTGCTTGCCCAAAAGATGATTTTCCCCTTCCCATCACGGATGTTATCATCGACAATACGTGCGGGTTCGAGAGGATGTCTTTCATGGATGGTTTCTCTGGTTATAACCAAATAAAGATGCATCCAGATGATGAAAAGCATACCGCATTTAGAACGCCTCTCGGCGTCTTCTGCTACACAGTTATGCCCTTCGGCTTAAAGAATGCAGGTGCTACATATCAGCGAGCCATGTCAAAGATCTTTCAGGAGCATCTCCGAAAGACTGTCGAATGCTACGTATATGATTTGGTCGTGAAAAGTCGTGATAAAAAAGATCACATTAAGGACTTGAAGACCATGTTCGACTTGATGCGAGCCCATCAATTGAAGATGAATCCTACCAAGTCTTTCCTCGGAATGTCTAGTGGTAAATTCCTGGGATTCGTCGTCACCACCAAAGGTATTCACATCGATTCTGATAAGGTAAAGGCGATTAATGAATTGCAGCCTCCGAGAAACCTCAAGGAGCTCAGAGGATTGCAAGGGCGATTAGCTTATATTCGTCGGTTCATCTCGAACCTCTCAGGAAAATGCCAACCATTCTCCAAGCTCGCAAAGAAGGGCGTATCTTTTGTATGGGATGACGCTTGTCAAAAGGCATTCGAGAGTATTAAAGAATATCTCTCGAAGCCTCCTGTACTCGTTACACCGAAATCGGGCAAACCGTTCTTGATTTATGTCAAGGCGACGAGCCACTCATTAAGTGCATTACTTGCACAAGATGACGATAATGGTCATGAGCAGGCTGTTTATTATTTAAGCCGAACCATGGTAGGCGCTGAATCTCGATATCCTATGATTGAAAGAGAATGTCTCGCCTTGGTGTTCGCTATTCAGAAGATGCGACATTATCTGGTTGGACAGACCATTTATGTTATCTCTAAAGTTAACCCGGTTCGAGTATTCATGACTCAACCAGCTTCCATGAGCTGGCGATTAGCAAAATGGGCCTTACTCTTGTCCCAATACGACTTGCATTTTAAACAACAGAAGTCAGTAAAAGGACAGGCCATCTGTGATCTCCTGGCAGACAATCCAACTACGGATACCGCCGAGATATATGACGACCTACCTGATGAAACCCACGAAGTCAACGCAACTTCACACCAACAAGTATGGCGTTTGTACTTCGATGGCGCTTCACGAGCAACTAATGTAGCAAGTGCTCCTGGAAGTTCTAAGATTTCTTCCGGAGTGGGAGTTGTCTTAGTTTCCCCAGGAAAACATGTGATGCCTCGAGCCTCCTACTCGTTAACCGAGTCATGCTCGAATAACGTAGCCGAATATAATGCATTACTCATAGGACTCAGTTTTGCTAAAGAACTGGGGGTGGAGTATCTCGAAGCCTTCGGCGATTCTCAACTGATAGTTAAACAAGTTCAGGGAGAGTACGAGGTTCGAAGCCAAGATTTAATACCATACCATAAGATGGCAGTGGAGATGGCAGAATTATTCGAAGGATTCTTTATCGAACATATTCCACGGCTACAGAATACCTACGCAGACGCATTAGCAGCATTGGCCGTATCTCTGGCACAACCTCCCGAAACAGAACAGTTTGTTACAGTGAGGACTCACCAACTTTTAGTGCCGATCTACAATGAAGATAGCGAAGAAGAAGAGATTAAGGAAACACACTCAACCCAAATTGAGTTTGAACCCCGAGATTGGCGTTTCCCCATCATCGATTACGTCTTACATGGAATCCTACCAGAAAACATGAAAGAAAGAGAGTCAATCCGACGAAGAGCGCCGAGATTCTACTATAACACGGAGAATCGAACGCTATACCGCAGGGGGTACGATGGGTTGCTAGCACGTTGCTTATCAACCAAAGAAACTGAAGAGGTCCTTAGGGAGGCGCATGAAGGAGAGTGTGGCGCGCACCAACCCGGTCCCAAGCTTTATGACCGCATCAGAAGAATGAGATATTTTTGGCCTTTCATGATGAGTGATGCAATCACATACGCCCGAAAGTGTCACGCATGTCAAGTACATGCGAATTATATGCACCAACCTCCGGAGCATCTGCATCCTTCGGTTACGTCATGGCCGTTCGAGACTTGGGGAATGGACATTGTTGGCCCTATAAATCCCCCATCAGTCAAAGGTGACCGGTTCATCCTGGCAATTACCGATTACTTCTTCAAATGGGCTGAAGCAGTTCCACTCAGAGAAGTTAAAACGAGCAATGTCATTGCATTCATCAAGCACCATATCATCTACCGGCATGGTGTACCAAGACGAATCGTACATGACAACGGTCCTCAATTCGTCAGCAACGCCTTCATCAGGTTTTGCGAAAAGTTTAAAATTCAGGACATCTCTTCGACAGCTTACAATCCCACAGCGAATGGACTGGCCGAAGCCTTCAACAAGACTATTATAAAGCTTTTGGCAAAACTTGTGAAAACTAATAAACGAGACTAGGATGACAAGCTTGGCGCGGCTCTATGGGCCTATCGGACCACGGTGCGCACACCGACGGGAGCAACCCCGTATTCACTGGTATACGGATGTGAAGCTGTTCTTCCATTGGAGATTCAAATCCCATCTTTTCGGATCGCTCTTGCAACCTAGATGACGACTGAAGAACAACATCAGAAACGCCTCGAAGAACTCGAGAGGCTCGATGAAAAGCGCCTGGAAGCTCAACAGCATATTGAGTTTTACCAAGCTAGAATTTCTCGAGCCTTCGACAAAAAGGTTCGACAAAGGAGTTTTAAGGAAGGGGATTTGGTCTTAACTGAAAGACGGCCTATGATCCTTAACTCCAAGAAGAAGGGCAAATTTGAACCCAAATGAGAAGGGCCATTCGTAGTAGAAACAGTTTACTCGAACGGCGCATATCGCTTAGTCACCAAGGATGGTGACCGGCTTATGATGCCAATAAATGGCAAATTCCTGAAAAGATACTATCCTTAGTATCTTCAGGAAATTCTTAGGGATAACCCAGTCACTGTAGAAGATGAATAAGAAATCCACGTTCGAACTCCGAACGCCGAAATGTTTCTTCTTGTCAAACTCTAACTCTCATGAGTTATTTTTGTGAGATGAGATCTAATCCTTTGATGGATTAATCTTCCCTCACCAAACTATCCGCTAATCAATTTAATCGACGGTGGATCCACCAAAATTCCTATCTGCCAGTCATTGGTAGTTCTCCGACTCAACATGTTAGGTCCTAATCACTTAACATTGAAGTCTCCTTTTGAGTGATAGTACGATCCGACATTCTCATTGCTACCTGTATTCCACTTTCTCTGCTCCCTTGGTCAAACCTATAAAAGTTAGGGCCACAACCAAAGTCCCCTCTCGATTCCTTCCATGAACGAGAGGTCCACTTTAAATTGAGCAATCAAACCTATAAAAGTTAGGATTATTCCTAATCTCACTTAATCAAACCTACAGATAGTTAGGACTAAGACCGAATCATTCCTTTTCGATAAACGAAAATCTGCTTTTGTTCTTTTTCCACCAAACCTATAAAAATTAGGGTCGAAATTGGGTTTTCTCCTCAATGAATGAGGGATTCTTTTGATTCAAATGACCAATCCTATAAAAGTTAGGGTCGTTTGAACCTTTCTGATTCTCGGAGTGGAGATCCCACTCTTAGTTTCATCATTTCGGATTCTGGGGGTGGAGATCCCACCTTGAGTTTCTTTTCCAACTGAAGATAGAATACAAAATTCTTCCTCTTTGGTACCGGGAGATAGAATATAAAATTCTTCCTCTTCCATTTTCCAGTTCGTCTTTACCCTGAGAAAAGACAAAATTCCTAACTTCCAATCCGTGCACTTTGTGCACGGGGAATTTTATCTCAACTCCTAAATAGAGATAAGTCTACGCCTAACACGCGTTGCCGGTTAGTCTTTCACCGATTACAAAAAGACACCAGAGTATAATTCTGGGGACTTTCATCCCGAATCCTAAGTAGGGATGAGTCATCGCCTAATAATTCTGGGGACTTTCATCCCGAATCCTAAGTAGGGATGAGTCATCGCCTAATACACGGTGCGGGGTCCCTTTTTCCTATAATGAATGGTGGAGTCTATGTATTCAAAATCATAGCATTAAGTCTAAGAGAAGCAATTCTCTTAGCACAACGTTACATGTGAAACGGGTTTTAATAATTCACATGCTAGCCCGATTCAAACGGTAGTCGGTAAAGGCACATCAAACCCGTTGATGGCTGGGGGTTTGCTAAAAATCCCAAAGTCTATGTCTAACACGCATTGCCGGTTTAGTCTTTCGCCGATTGAAAAAGACACCATGGTCTAAGCCTGGGGAATTTTATCCCGAAGCCTAAGAAGGGATAAGTCATCGCCTAATACGCGGTGCGGGGTACCTTTTCCCTATAAAAAATAGTGAAGTCTATGTATTCAAAGTCATAGCATTAAGTCTAAGAAAATCAATTCTCTTAGCACAACGTTACATGTGGAACGGATCTAGACAATCTGCATGCTAGCCCGATTCAAACGGTAATCGGTAAAGGCATATCAAACCCGTTGAGGGCTGGGGGTTTGCCAAAAATCCTATAAATTTTATCATTGCTGGGTTCAAAGTAAATAAAGAAATATCATGAAAGAAGCAAATGCGGAGTCTCTAGTAATAGATCAAGTCAAAAGCATATAATAAAAAGCTCGTTAGCCCGAAGGCAACTGACGGCTAAGAACATGGGACTCTAAACTAGAAAGCCTGTCTACATAGCTCTGCTCAAGTTCTGCCTGCAGACTAGCTCGGACAGAGTCTTCGGAACTGCTTAAGATCTCCGCGGCTTCATTCTTCAGCTTCATCAATCTCTCCTGTGTAGATCCCAGCTTCTCGAGCGTCTGTTCACGAGAACGCTCTAATCCAGCCAGGTCTTCTGCAATAAGAGTAACGGACTCCTCGGCGTGCCTCAAGGCCTCCTTCAATCTAGCCACTTCCTCACGGCCGGAATCCAAAGAGCTGAGTAACTCGGCTCTACCTGTATCCTTCCTCACCACGGTAGCCATCAGCTGCGCAACAGAATGCTCATGTGATCGAAGCTCGCTGCCGATGGAAGATCTTAGGTCGTGCCACTGTGTCATCCTATGCTCCATCTGAGAAGACACGAAGGAAGAAGCTCCACCAGCCTTCAACTCCTTCAACTCTCGGATCTCTGACTCCAGAACAGTGAAATCGGCAGTGAAGGAATCGGCCAACTCTGGATACCCTTCTTCTCTGAACATCAGCATGTGACGAGAAAAAGAACGCCTGAACTGATCGAAACCGTATCCTCGATGAAGAAGTTTCTCGATCATGCCGTTATAAAAGACGGTAAAAAGGCCGAGGTCCGTACGGAAAATGTCTTTGTCGGGATCGGTATCAGCCAAGAGGGCGCGGACACGCTCATATAGAGATGATCGAGATCCTACAAGAAACAGTGTGGAAAGCTAAGAGATTATCGAATACGATAAGAAAATTTAAAGGCAAATTCCGAGCATACCAAGGCCAACGGAGGTCCCCTCAGGCTGAAATCCGACATGTTCCGAAATAACTGCAGGAGTAGTCATGGAGGGTATATCAACCCCTGTAGGCAAATCAGTCATACCTCTCGGCTGTGGTGAGGAAACACCGATCTCAGGCAAACTATCAGTCCCAGAAACTGTAGTGGCATCAGGCACAACGGCTGGTCCTATAGTTGCACTTCTTTATTAGTCAAAATAAAAATTTAGACAAATAAGGAGGATCGGGGTGATAAGGTCATCTTCATACCTGTAGGTCCATCATCCTCAGGTATCCGGGGAATGCCAGGAGTCATAAGAGTACCAGTCCCAGTGGCTGGTCCTATGATTGCACCCATATATTAGTCAAAAGTCAGATAAATAAAGAGGAGTACGATGTCCCTAAATCGTATGCGTACCTGCAAGTCCGTCACTCCGAGGTAAGCTAGATATGCCGGGAATCGATATTGGGTTAATCCCAATGACTGGCGCTGTAATATTAATCCTTCGGTAGTCAGACAAAAGATCAGGCAAGATGAAGGGAATCAGATATATACCTATGAATGAATCACTCTCAAAGGGTGGTCCCACGGTTCTTCTGGTGGCCTGCTCAGCCAACATATCGGCTAATAATCCAGCGCCGGGTCCCGAGGAACCTGGTACAGAGGCACACCTCTGTTCCTCGAAGCCAACATCATGAAAGATCTGATCCTCAGCTGGCTTTCCCATTGCGACATCTGCAGGACAACCTAAATGTTGGAGATATGTATAAGAAGATAAGGAAGAAGGGAAAGCTCAGAAATACCTACAGCAAGAACAGAAGATTCTCTCTCCCCATGTTTGAGGAGGGTATCATCGGATGTAGATATACCTGAATATGGAACGGTGGGCTCAACATTATTCACCTGTCCAAGATCAATGTTTAGATCGATACCCAGAGAACCGTCACGAAGGGCGTCGCACATCTGCTCCATGAAGCTATCCATATTATCAGAACCAGTGAATACGGGAGACAATGGGAGTTCGCCCTCTTCAAAGAACCCTAGAACATAAAACATGATTACGAATCCTAGAAGGTAAGCCATCTTAAAGCAATGAAAACGACGAAGTATTACCTTCCTCCCTGTCGGCGAAGTCTCCTAAATCCACTTCATAGGAGCGTTGACCAACGTGTGGTTTATGAGCGATCTTTTTCTTTTTCGGAATATCACCCCTCATAGAACCAACGGGTCGTTCGTGCGTGGACTGGCCACGTGTATCAACCTGGGTAGGAGCTTGGCCACCAGGCCTGAATCTCGCACGACGGGAAGCGAGCGACTCATGGTCGTCGGCTGTCCTACCTGAAATGATAAGGATTATTTCATTAAATGAACCAGATCTTTCGTTGATATCAATTGAAGTTGAGAAAGAGGATCAAAGAGTATGACAAACCTGCATCAAGTTCTTCTTGGTCGATATCTATATCCACATACCCCTCCTCAGAAGTCTCGACATCATCGTCAGTAGGAAGGAGCTCTTCACCGTCTTTGCTTGAGAGAGGAGGATTGGCAGACTTTTTCTTCTGTTTCTGAGCAAGCTCGGCTTTACGAGCAGCCATCATAGCGACCTGGACCGAGTGCTCAGACTCTAACTCTGAAAGACTCCTCACACCTATGGATTCATTGGCGGAGAGGAACCACTTACAACTGAGGAAAGTAATCATCGGCTTGCGCCTATATGAAGGAAGAGCAAAGTGGGCTCCGGTGCAGCCCACCATAGTCCATAGCCATGCCCGTACGCCATCAATAAGCCCCCCCTCAACCTTCAAACCACGGCTCGGATTCCCAACATATAATTGGTCATAGCCGAACTGACGAGCAAAACAGCAGGGAAGGTAAGGCTCTATGTGGCAATGATTCTTCACCCGGAGAACGAGATACCCAACACGGATGTTCACTAACCAGCGGAAACAACCAACGTCGAGAGCAGTCCGATTAGTTCTGGGTTTCTCCTCATCAGTCAGCACATCACCATAGCGACCCGAAAAGTGGGGAAAACACTTGAAGAACTCCCAGCTCTTGCGAACTTGAAGCTCTCGTTGTGCATCGCCGAATTTCTTCCCGAGCCATCTGCTCCTCTCCAATAGCTGCACGAAAGGAACGGGGACATCAACAACGCTGGGCGCCGACATCAAGTCAGGACGGTGAAGAACAAGCCACGCCATTAGATACGCGTAAGGAAGCTCGACCTTCGGACAAGTAAGCTCGGTCGATGGTTTAGAACCCACCCGTGTAAGACCACTGATCAGATACCTAAGCCCGCAATGGATGCCGGCAACCATCGCTGGGAGAAGTGAAAGCTCCCTCCCATAAGCTAGCTGAACTGCGGGGAAGAGCACCTCGAGAGGTAAGGCGTCTAAAGACCGGTACGGAACAACACACTTCTTCAACCAGAGGGCAATGTAGCCTGCTAGCAGAGTCCGGGGCTCGATGGACTTCTGTGCACGGCGGAGGAACGAACGAAACTTGGTTCCTGCAGGAAAAGCTCCCTCAGCACGGGCAATGGTGTAAGAATGAGCCTCAGCCTTCTCCATCAACTCATTAATGGCGGTAGGGGTCAGGACATCTAACTCACGAAGGGGCTCGCCGGAGTCCCCCTCCAAATTAGGGAACAGATAGACAGCAAACTGTTTCAAGCTGATTTGCCTTTTCTTCTTCGCTGGAGGAGAAATCTTGATCAAGGAGGTATAATAATGACAAGTGATGTCCCAAAGAGTATCATGCATGTCGGGAGTATCCTTCTTCAACCACCCCAACTGCTGGTTCGAGGGAAAGTACTCTTGATATGGACAATCCCCCATTGGAAGACCAGAAACCTGATACATCTCATGTAAGGCCAACCCTAACTCTCCGCCGCTGGTCATGAATGTGTTACTGTCGGGCATGTATGTCTCCAACAACGCCAAGAAATGGCGACAGCTGACCGGAAGTCCGTACATGGTGGCCCGTATAGGTGCATACAATCCGCTGCTCTTCAAATCCTTCTCCCAGCGCCCCAAGACGTAACTGGTCATGCGTGTCCACCATCCCTTGGCTTGTGAGAAAGCCCAACCATAGCATCTGTAATCTGGTGGAGGTAACCTTCTCCCAAGATGAGCCAGACGATTCTTCACAGTAGGAGCAGCTGCTGATACCTCGCCTGGGGGTGCAGTGTCAAGACCCATAATCCCTGGTCGAAGACCGCGGATATCATGATACCCAGTAGAACCAGGAATCTTATGATGAGAGATATATCCACACTGAACTCGCTCAGCATCATAGGTAAGAGGCCAAGACATATGTCGCTCCACGGCCTGTCCCTCCAAATGGGTGAAAGAATATTGACGAGGAATGGAGGGAATATACAGGAGAGCTCCCTCATGAAGATTCAGCCAATGCTCCTCGGTAAGAGTCAACGTAGCAGGATCCTCCGTGTGATCCCCAAACAGAAAACCGGGCTTCTTTAAAGCCTGAGTGGAAGTAGAATCTGCAGTGAAGGAGGCGTCCATAATCAGCTGGCGTAAGTAATGACGCCCTCCATCCCGTATCAAACAACAGGATTCGTCGGAGCGATCTCTGTCAAACTGAGGGAGTGGACTAACGGCCTGCCTGATGGAAGCTGAAGAGAAGACCTCCCGGCTACAACCAGTATTAGCATGAGGAGGAAGGCTGCCCGCGGGGAACTCGACTGCAAGGATAGAGTCAGAAAGCTCATAAAAAGCGAGATAAGATCAGTCACGGGATAATTGGAGAGACGATTTTGAGTGTCCTACACTGGAAGAACGGTATGCATCATCACGTAAATAACGTGGTAACATACACCGACCTATAAGGTGTAGGACGACACAAAATCGCCCCAATATACTAGAAGACTTGAAATAGCCAAGCAAGGCAAGTCCGAAACCTCGACCCCCGCGAAAGAGGGTGTCGGCCCTTCCCGAATGACCCGCGAAGGGGCCAAACGAGGGTATAACAGAACCACCAAATCCGAAACCTCGACCCCCGCGAAGGAGTGTGTCGGCCCTTCCCGAACGACCCGCGAAGGGACCAAACGAGGGTATAACAGAACCACCAAGTCCGAAACCTCGACCCCCGCGAAGGAGGGTGTCGGTTCTTCCTTCATGACCCGCGAAGGGATCAATCGGGGATACAAAAATAAAAAAATTCCCACCCCCAAAAAAGGAAGCTGCTGGAGGGGAGGATGCTGCGGGAACTTCTTCCTCGCTAAGCTGCGAACGGGAGCGACTCCTAGGAAGTCGAGATCGGCGTGGAGGCATCGGAAACCTGCAATGAAAAGCAGCAAGTCAGATACAATCTAAAGCGAAACAATGATTGTTATTTTCGCAGTAAATTTTGGTGAAATACCCAAAATACCCTTCGTGTTCAAGGCTAAATTCGGGTCAAGGACACGCTCGAGTTGGGTCATGGTCATCATATTTGGTCATCTAGCACCCCAATACCCCCAATTTTGGTTAATCTTGCAAATAAACCCTTTTGTAAAACCTAGCCAATTTTGCAAAAAAAACCCTCCACAAATTTCGGTTTGATTTTCACAAAACTTTGATCGTAGTTTTGTGGTCTAAACTTCTTGGTTTTCAGCCTTGGATTTTCTGCCCTTTTTGCAAATAAGTCCCTCTAAAACATTTATGGGCAATTTTGCAAATAAACCCTCAACAATTTGTGATCTCTTTGCATGAAGCACACCTCAAAGTTGTGGCCAATTGTGTCAAACATCCAAGCCTCAAAATTCCAGCCCTTTTGCAAATAAGCCCCCCTATACTTTGTGGATTGCTCTTTCGCAAATAACCCCCTCAAATGGTAGCCCTCTTTTGCAAATAACCCCCCCAAGTTTCGGCCTCATTTTTGCACATATACCCTTCAAATTCATTCCCAAATTTACACAAAACACCCCCAATTTTTCGGCCACGAACAGTAAAATTTTCGGCCGTGAACAGTATTTTTTTTTGGGGCCCAATTCCTCAAATTCCATACTCAAATTCAGTTTTCTTCCAAGATTAAAGAGCTAGAATTGAAATTATCAAGCCATCTCAAATTCCATACTCAAATTCAGTTTTCTTCCAAGATTAAAGAGCTAGAATTGAAATTATCAAGCCATGAACACAATCAATCAAGAAAAATCGGCCACCATCAAGATCCAAGACCAAATTTCGGTTTTTGCTCAAATCCAAGAACTAGGGTTTCAAACATTGAATCAAAGCATGAAGAACTAACTAAAATCAAAGCAAGGGAATTGAAGCCATAAAAGAAAAGAGACTTACCCAAGTTCTAAAGCTTGAAGAAGAAGAAAATCCCTAAACCCTAGCTTGTAGGGGGATGAAGATTTCGGCCAAGGTCAAGATGATGGAACCCTTGGAGAAGATGAGAACTTGGAGAAGAAGGGGTTGAGGCCTTGAAGAAGATGGTCTTGAAAGCTTTAGAACTCTTGAAGAAGAAGGAGTTTGAAAGAGGAGTGGGCGGATTTCCCTGTTGGAACCGAAAAAAAAAAATATAGGGGGGGCGGAACTTCTTGCTGGAACCGGAAACAGAAAAGGAAAAGAAGAAGAGGAGAAAATTAGGTTTTGGGGTTTTAAATAGGTTTGAACCGGCCTGAACCGGACCCGGACCTGAACCGAACCGGTCTGGACCGAACCAGTCTGAACCAAATCAATTGAACCGGACCCATCCTATCTTGTTGATTCACACGAGTGTGGGCCGTGAAATGTGGGCTCGCTCGTGTGGAGAGGTCCGGGGATAATTCATTATGCATTTCGAACCTCTTTTCGGATATTCTTCGATATATTCGACGCCCGTATTCATACTCCAATGAGAATATGAGTCTAAACTATTTTTCACAATGGACGGGAAGTTCCTGGAGAATATTATGTATAATATTCTTAAGGATAACCCGTCAACCTCCGACGGGTACACGAGGCTAAACTAATTCCCGAAACTCCCAGGAGTACACGAGTATAAACTGGTTCTCCTCAGGTTGGTTCGAAACCCTAGGGTCAACGCCAGTCAACGCGTAACCCTAGGTCAACGCCAGTCAACGCGTTGCGATAAAAAGTCAATATTCGACATTCGAAACCCTAGGGTCAACACCGGTCAACGCGTAACCCTAGGTCAACGCCCTTCAACGCGTTACGACATTCGAAACCTTAGGGTCAACGCCGGTCAACGCGTAACCCTAGGTCAACGCCAGTCAACGCGTTGCGACAAAAAGTCAAATTCGACGTTCGAAACCCTAGGGTCAACGCCGGTCAACGCGTAACCCTAGGTCAACGCCAGTCAACGCGTTGCGACAAAAAGTCAATATTCGACGTTCGAAACCCTAGGGTCAACGCCGGTCAACGTGTAACCCTAGGTCAACGTCAGTCAACGCGTTGCGACCAAAAAGTCAACATTCGACGTTCGAAACCCTAGGTTCAACGCCGGTCAACGCGTAACCCTAGGTCAACGCCAGTCAACGCGTTGCGACAAAAAGTCAATATTCGACGTTCGAAACCCTAGGGTCAACGCCGGTCAACGCGTAACCCTAGGTCAACGCCAGTCAACGCGTTGCGACAAAAAGTCAATATTCGACGTTCGAAACCCTAGGGTCAACGCCGGTCAACGTGTAACCCTAGGTCAACGTCAGTCAACGCGTTGCGACCAAAAAGTCAACATTCGACGTTCGAAACCCTAGGTTCAACGCCGGTCAACGCGTAACCCTAGGTCAACGCCAGTCAATGGGTTGTGGCAAAAAGTCAACATACAGTGATCTAAAATCCTAGGTCAACACAATGTGACGGAGGTAGTTCAAAGTCAATTCAATGACACGAGCCAAACTCAATTTATCAGCTGTAGACTCGAGACTCCGACGACGGCCAAGCGATAAACGCAGCGCCGGAAGAACTTCGGCTATTCGTCAAAGCATTGAATAGACCGAAAATCGAAGGAGCCAAGAGTTGAAGCTAACTACAGGTCCTTTACGCCGACTGAAGGCTGGACCAATCACATCCAAAGTATTCCAGCCTCTTCTATAAAAGAAACGAGTCCGGAACGCTTTGGAGGGGGTATCTGTAGGCCTCGAAAATTGCCTATAGGTCTCCACGAACAGCTCAGTGTTAAGGAACGACAATGAACGTCACTATTCGGTTCACAGGAGTTCGATTGATGTCGGTGAACGCTTGAAGTGAACCGACGAACTACGTGAGCTGACAGAATTCCGGAATAACGAAGGTGCGGGCTAATCAGGAGCCCCGCAATGTTTACAAAGGGAACAATGCCCTTCGTTTCCCATTCATTCTATAGATAATCCAACCATCGGGGCTGATAGAACTCTTCGTCAGAATTCCAACGCAATTCGAATCACTAAGATCCGAGTTCGGACGAAGAATTTACAGCGGGGTGTCCTAGATTTTTGGGGACGCCCCAGGGGTGTCCTAGATTTTTGGGGACGCCCCAGGGGTGTCCTAGATTTTTGGGGACGCCCCAGGGGTGTCCTAGATTTTTGAGGACACCCCAGGGGTGTCGCCCATAAATAGAAGCCTTAGGCCTCACTTTTGGAGATCTGGATTTTTGGAGAATTGGCGAAGCCCTGCTGGAGTGAAGAGTGATCGAGCACTTTAACACAAGAGAGTTCTTCATCAGATCTACATCACCCGCATCCGTTTCTTAGCATTACCCCTCGTCGGTAATCCTAAGAAGAGCAAATATCTCGCTTTATCCGAGATAGGCGCTCCAAGTTTCTAGATCTCCTCGCGGATCGACGAAGCTCTGCCCGATTTTTCTGGATCAGATCTGATTGCCAGGTAGTCCACAGATATCGACGTCCCCGTCTCAAGCTAAAGACCCACGCAAGCAAGAGACGACGAACGGATCTTGTGTTTATTTTCAAGAAAGTTGTAATTTTTATTTCTTTGTTGTTTGAATTCATTTGTAACGTTTGAAGTTTTAATGAAATCAATGATGAAGGCAACTTTCGACGAAAACAATGATAGAGTGATTCGAATTGGAACTTAAGGCGGCCAAGGATGCTCAGACAGTTTTGGAAATGACAAAGACCCATGCAGAGGGCGCTGTAGATACAGTGTCCAAGCAACTAGAACTTTCCAAAGAGAAGTTAGCTTTGATGAAGGTAGAGGTTGCATGAATATTGGCTGCTGATGAGGACTCCATGAAGACCACACTGCAGAGTGAACTTGAGCAAGCTTATACTGTAGAATTATCTAAGTTAGAGCAACAAGTTCTTAGCTATAAGCTTCATGTAGATTGATTGTAACTCTTGTATCTATAAACTTAATTTTCATTAATAGAAGATATTTCCTTTTCATTGATTATATCTCTTTTATTATGATGTCTCATTCTATTTGAAACAATCAACCATAATATTTATAGGATTTTTGACAAACCCTCAGTCATCAATGGGTTTGATGATCCTTTACCGACTACCGTTTGAGTCGGGCTAACATGCGGATTGTTTAGGTCCGTTCCACATGTAATATTGTACTAAAAAAGTTAATTCTTTTAGTGCTACAATGTTGAATACATAGGCTTTATCTTTATTACGGGAATAGACTACCCGGCAATGCGTGTTAAGCATTGACCTATCTCTACTTAGGCTTCAGAATAAAATTCCCCAGACTTGTATTCTGGTGTCTTTTTGACTTGATGAAAGACTAAACCGATAACATGTGTTTGATGTAAACTAGGATTTTTGGCAAATCCTCAGCCATCAACGGATTTGACATGTCTTTACCGATTACCGTTTGAATCGGGCTTGCACGTAGATTGTTTAAGCTTATTCTGCATATTACGTTATGCTAAGAGAGTTAACCCTCTTAGTGCTATGATATTGAATACGTTGACTTTGCCATTTATACGGGAATGCGCTACCTGACAGCACGTATTAAGCGCTGACTTATCCCTGCTTAGGTTTTAAGATAAAATTCCACAGACTTGTATTCTGTTATCTTTTTCATTCGGTGAAAGACTAAACCGGCAACGTGTGTTAGATGTAGACTTATCTCTTGTTAGGGATCGAGATAAAATCCCCCGTGTATGAAGTGCACGGATTTGAAGTCAAGAATTATGTCTTTTCTTAGGGTAAAGATAAACCCGATGCTGGAGAGCAATGATTTTATATTCTGTCCCCAGATCTTGTTTAAAGTGAAGACGAACCCAAAATGAGAGAGGAAGAATTTTATATTCTGTCTTCCAAAACTAAAGAGGAAGAATTTTATATTCTATCTCTAGTTGCAAAGGAAACTCAAAGTGGGATCTCTACCCCAAGAATCCGGAAAGGTGAAACTAGGAGTGTGATCTCCAGTCCGAGAATCGAGAAGATTCAAGCAACCATAGCTTTTATAGGATTGGTTTTTTAATCTAAAAAAGAGTTCCTCATTTATTAAGGTGAAATTCTGATTTCGGCCCTAACTTTTATAGGTTTGACTGAATAGAAAAAGATGGAAGCCTTTTGTTTATCTAAAGGGGCATTCTGATCTTGGTCCTAACTATCTGCAGGTTTGACCAAGTAGGGTTGGAAGCCATCCTAATTTTATAGGTTTGATTGCCCAATTTAAAAGTGGACCTCTCATTCATGAAAGAAATCGAGAGGGGATTCTGACATTGGCCCTAACTTTTATAGGTTTGACCAGGCAAGCAGTGGGAGTGGAGTACAAATAGCAGTAAAAATGCTAACTCGTATTAGTCACTCGATGAGGGATCTCGGTGTTAGGTGATCAGGACTTAGCACGCTAAGTTTGAAAACTGCCAAAGATTGGTGGATAGGATTTTTTTAAATGTCGTGTTAGTATATTAACAACGTGAGTGTTAAGTGTAAAAACACGGCAAGAGTTTGAACGGACTTAACCAATAGGAATTTTGGTGGACCCAACGTTAATTGATTTGATCAGTAGGGGATTTTATGGTGAAAGATTATGAATTGTCAAACACCAGTGAGGGTTTTGTGAGGAAAGATTGACCTATCAAAGTGGTTAAATCTTGTCTCAGCAAAATTATTCATGAGGGTTGGTAAATTCGATCTCGATAATAAGATACGTTCCAACCTTGAAGATATTCAGAGTCCAAGTGGGGATTTCTAATTTATCACTTTTGTAGTAACTGGGTTATCTCTAAGAATACCACATATAGTATTCTTCCGAGAACTTCCTGATACATGGGTTATCCTAAATGTACTAAGGGTAGTACTTTTTTAGGAACTTCCCGTTTATCGGCATCATAAGCCGGGCGCCTTCCTTGTTAATAAGGCGATATGCGCTGTTTAAATAGACTATCTCTATCACAAATGGTTCTTTCCATTTGGGTTCAAAGTTGTCTTTCTTCTTGGAATTAAGGATCATTAGCTGTCGGATGGCTAAGACCAAGTCCCCTTCCTTAAAACTCCGTTGTCGAACATTTTTATCAAAAACTCGGGAAATTCTGACCTGGTAGAACTCAATGTGTTGTTGGGCTTCTAAGTGCTTTTTATCGAGCATCTCGAGTTCTTCGAGATGTTTCTGATGTTGTTCTTCGGTCGTTATCTCCGTTGCGAGAGAGATCCGAAGAGATGAAATTTGGATTTTTAATGGAAGAACCGCTTCACACCGTACACCAAAGAATAAGAGGTTGCTCCAGCAGGCATGCAAACTGTAATGCGATAGGCCTATAGAGCTTCACTGAGTTTATCGTCTCAATCTCATTTATTAGCCTTCACGAGTTTCGATAAAAGTTTTATGATAGTCATGTTAAAGGCTTCAGCCAATCCATTTGTTGTGGGATTATAAGCTGTCAACGAGACATCTTGAATTTTAAACTTCTCACAAAACTTGATGAAGGTATTTCTAACAAACTGAGGACCATTGTTATTTATGATTCGCCTTAGGATACTATACCGGTAGATAATATGGTGCTTGATGAATGCCACGACATTACTCATCTTAACTTCTCTGAGCAGAATCGCTTCAACCTATTTGGAGAAGTAATTGGTAATTGCTAGAATGAATCGGTCGCCTTTGATCGACGGGGGAAAAATAGGACCAACAACATCCATTCCCCAAGTCTTGAAAGGCCATGACGTAGCCGAAGGATGCAGATGCTCCGAGGGTTGGTGCATATAATTTGCATGTACTTGACACGCATGACACTTTCGAGCATACGCGACTGCATCTTTGATTATGATGGGCCAGAAATATCCCATCCTTCTGATGCGGTTATAAAGTTTAGGGCCAGGTTGGTGTGCACCACAAACTCCTTCATGTGTCTCTTTAAGAACTTCTTCCGCTTCTTTAGCTGATAGGCAACGGAGTAGCAAATCATCGTACCCTCGCTGATATAATATTTGACTCTCCGTGTTATAGTAGAACCTTAGTGCTCTTCGTCGAATTGATTCTCTTTCCTTCACATCTTTCGGTCAAATACCGTACAAGACATAATCTATGATAGGAAAATGCCAATCTCAAGGTTCGAAGCCAATTTGGGCAGCATGCACCTCTTTAATATCCCCTTCTTCGTTGTCCATATCATAGATTGGTACGAAGAGTTAGTGAGTTCTTACTGTGATGAACTATTCTATTTTGGGGGGTTGCACCAGAGATACTGCTAACGCTACCAGTGTATTTGCATATGCGTTCTGTAGATATGGAATGTATTCGATGAAGAATCCTTTAAACAATTCTACCATTTCGATGGCCACCTTATAGTACGGTATTAAATCCTGTATTCTAACCTCACACTCTCCTTAAACTTGCTTAACTATAAGTTAAGAATCAACGAAAGCTTTGAGATACTCGACCCCCAGCTTTTTAGAGAAGCTGAGTCCGATAAGCAGCGTGTTATACTCGGCTACGTTGTTTGAGCATGGCTCGGTCAGTGAGTAGGCTCGAGGCATCACATGTTTTCCCGGGGAAAATAAGACAACTCTGACTCCGAAGGATATCTTAGAACATCCAGGAGTACTTGCTACATTAGTCGCTCGAGAAGCACCATTGAAGTACAAACGCCACACTTGTTGATAGGAAGTTACATTGACTTCATGAGTTTCATCTGGTAGATCATCGTATATCTCAACAGTGTACGAAGTTGGGTTTGCCACTAGAAGATGACAAATAGCATGTCCTTTGACCGACTTTTGTTGTTTAAAGTGCAGATCGTATTGAGATAGAAGCAGGGCCTATTTGTCAAACCGCTAATTCATGAAGGCCGGCTGCGTCATGAACACCCGGACTGGGTTGACATTAGAGATGACATAAATAGTCTGTCCGACCAAGTAGTGCCGCATCTTTTGAATAGTGAATACTAAGGCGAGACACTCTCTCTCAATCATTGGATACTGAGATTCAGCACCTACAAGGGTCCGGCTCAGGTAATATACAACCTGTTCATGACCGTTGTCATCATCTTGTGTAAGTAATGCACTTAACAAGTGGCTCGCCGCCTTGACATAAATCAAGAACGGTTTGCTCGACTTCGGTGTAATGAGCACAGGGGGTTTTGAGAGATATTCTTTGATATCTTTGAACGCTTTTTGACAAGCGTCATCCCAAATGAATGATACACCTTTCTTTGTGAGCCGAGAGAATGATTGACATTTTCCTGAAAGGTTCGAGATGAACCGACGGATATAAGCCAACCGTCCTTGTAATCCTTTGAGTTCCTTAAGGTTTCTCGGGGGTTATAACTCATTAATTGCCTTCACTTTATCAGGGTTAATGTGAATACCCTTGGTGGTGACGACGAATCCAAGGAATTTGCTGCTGGACATTCCGAGGAAATATTTGATAAGATTCATCTTCAATTGATGAGTCCACATAAGTTCGAACATCATCTTCAAGTCTTTGATGTGATCATTCAACAGTCTTCCGGAGATGGTCCTGGAAAATCTTTAACAAGGCTCTCTGGTATGTAGTACCTGTATTCTTTAGACCGAAGGGCATAACCGTGTAGCAGAAAACACCAAGGGGTGTTCTGAATACGGTATGCTTTTCATTATCTGGGTGCATATTTATTTGATTATAACCAGAAAATCCATCCACGAAGGACATTCTCTCGAATCCGCATGTACTGTCAATGATAACATCCATGATGGGAAGAGGGAAATCATCTTTCGGGCATGTGGTGTTTAGATCTTTAAAGTCGATACAGATTCTGATTTTCCCATTCTTCTTAAGGACCAGGACAATGTTGGCAAGCTATTCATGGTGTTGCTTCTCTCCGATGAAGCCCGAGTCAATAAGCTTTTTAACTTCGGACTCGATCGCCTCCATAATTTGCAGACGAAACCGTCTTTGCTGTTGTTTGACAGGCTTAACATCTGGCTTAATGTTAAGGCGGTGCATTACCATATTTGGATCGAGTCCTGGCATATCCTCATAGTTTCAGGCAAAAACATTGATGTATTCCCTAATGAGGGAAATTAACTCTTCTTTCTCATTTGGCGGAAGGTTATCACTAATGAATATTGGTTCGGGTTATCCTCGTCAACCATATTCACCTGGATTACTTGGTCCTGGATAGAGGGTTCTTTTTATTCAAACCTATCACCGTATTGTATGTTTAGGTGATGAACCCAAGGGTCTTCCTAAGTTGGTATTTGATCGTCTTCTTCGATTGTGATGGGGTCGATCGTAGCCATGTTTGACATTAGTCCTTTGAAAATTTCTCCAATACTAGCGTCAAAATCCCAGGCTGAAGAATCGGAAGAATATTCGTCTTTACCCTTATTAGTTATTTGATCGATGACTTGCTGATACGGGTGTATCTTCTCTTCGAAACTTAGTGATCCTCATGGGAGCTTAAGGATAGATGATTCTCATGATAGCATGAGAATAGAGGTGTCAAGCAGTATAAGGGAATGCAGGAGAAACATGGAATGAGACGACGAGCAAAAGAATCGAAGTATCTAGTTTTTAGCCTATGAGTCGACTCATAACAGTCATGAGTCGACTCATCAGGTTGAGTCGACTCATGATTGTTATGAGTCGACTCATTGCTGGTTTTTGAGTTTTGTCCAGTTTCTGACGAGTCGACTCATCTCAGTCATGAGTCGACTCATCGATGGTTTCCTGGTTCGTTTGGGCTTCTGTTCACACGAATTCCTGTTGGTTTTGGGTCTGGTTATTTACCACTTTGCCACCCTTATTTGTACACATATATAAGGGATTGTTTTAGGGTTTTAAAACAATCAGAGAGTTTAATCAAGAGAGATTAAAGTGTAATTGAGAGTTGGAGAGCTTGTTCTTTAATTCTAGAGTGAGATTGTGAGAGATTGTAAAGTGCATACTCATAATCTAGAGAAGGTATTTTCCTTCGCCCAAAATCTGAGTTATTCTTGTGTTTCTTATTGTTTTCTCCACAACCCACCTTTGATAATTCCGCGATCAAAGGTGCTCGCACGGCAACTCGTATCAAGTTGGTATCAGAGCGGTCAGATCCTATGAAGGGGGCATCCTGTGTATGGTCCTAACTCGATCACAATACAAGAAGCTTGGTGAGATCCTTACTTCCTTGGAAGGAGCCCAAGTTTTAAGGAAGGAGAATATGTCTGAAGCAGATAACTCAACAAGACTTGATGCCATGAAAAAGCAGATCGAGATGATTGGTTCGACACTCAGTCAGCTCGTAGGTCTCATTAACAAAGGGGACAAAAGGGAGGAATATTCTTCGAAGGGTAAGAAGAAACTCGTCGAGTCTGATGAAGAAAACGAGAAGTCTGATTCAGATGGAGGAACTGAGATTGTTAGGGCAGCTTGACATCAAGGGGGTAAAAATAATTACCAAAATTTGAAGATAGATTTCAAAGTGGAGATTCATGTCTATGGGGGTAAAAATAATTACCAAAATTTGAAGATAGATTTCAAAGTGGAGATTCATGTCTATGATGGGAGTGTTAATGTGGAGAAGCTCGATGATTGGATTGAGCGTATGGAGATGTACTTCACTCTCTACAGATATTCATCCAAGGAGAAGATTGTGTTCGCGATGTTGAAGCTTTCGGGGCACGCGTTGACGTGGTGGAAGTCCTATTGCAAACAGGAAAAGAAGGCGGCGTCATGGAACAAATTCAAGGAGCTACTGAGGAAGTAGTTCTATCCTGTGGGGTTCCTCGAAGAGCGTTGGTACAAGTGGTACAGCTTGCGCCAAAAATTCAATCAGACCGTTCAAGAGTATACGATGGAGTTCCAACAGCAGGCGATGGTTCTAAACATCACAACAGAGGAATATTCCATCTTCATGAAATACATGGCGGGTCTGAATCATTACATCTGTAAGGAGATGAAGCTGTTCACGGTCGAGACGTTTGCAGAGGCGAGCGTGAAGGCAATTGCCATTGAGGGCAAACAGAAGAAGGGTAACGAAACGAAGGGAGATTCCAAACAGTCGGGAGGCAAGTCTAGTGGCTCTCAACATAAGGAAGAGAAGAAGAAGGGTGATTCGGGGAAGGCATGATTGACACGCAATCACTGCAAGCAGACATGGCACGTGGCTGATCGTTGCTGGAAGAAGTACCCTCATCTGAATCCGAAAGGGTTGAAGAAGAAGGAGGAGAAGAAAGCATACGTGATAGCGTAGGGTCCGAAAGAGATTCTCAGGATGACAGAGCCCAACAGCAGCCTCAACCTTATGGCGGGGAAAAAGGCTGCGAAAGAAGACGACGACCCGAGGGAGCAGCTCTTTGTTTTGAAGTTGCAGGTCAAGACTAGCTTGGTGGATGCCATTGTAGATACGGGGAGTCAGAAGAACCTGATATGTGAAGCGTTGGTACAGAAGCTGGGATTAAAGATGGTGAGACATCCGAAGCCCTATCCATTAGGGTGGATTCAGAAGGAAGCGGGATTGAGTGTGGTGAACCAATGTACATTCAGATTTGCACTCCATGAGTCGTATATTGACAAGGTCACATGTGACGTGGTTCCGTTGGATGTTTGCTAAGTTATTTTTGGCAATCCTTACTTGTGGGATAGACACGTGGTATATGATCGGCGGCCCCTAAAGTATACGTTCACCAAGGATGGTGCACAATTCATTTTTTGTTCGGCATCTCTTCCACAGGAGATGAGTTTGGTGACGGTGACTCAAGCTAAGAGGTTGGTGAATACGGGCAGGAAGTTCGTTTTGTTGTTCATTCGGCCTTATGAAGAGCAGCTGAGTAGGATATACTTGTCCACTTTAAGCAAGCTTCAGGAGGGAGATCTTGACAGCTTGAAGGCCAAGTATGCGGACTTGTTTTCGGAAATCACGAGGCTACCACCACGGCGAGGTGTAGAGCATGAGATTATATTGATCGGTGAGAGTTCCTTGCCGAACATAGGCCTATACCGCACATCAGTATAGGAGTCCGAAGAAATCAAGAAATAGGTTCAGGAGCTCTTGGAGACGGGAGTGATAGTGCCGAGTTGTTCACCTTGTGGGTCGCCGGTGTTATTGGTGCCCAAAAAGGATGGAGGCTGGTGCATGTGCATGGATTACCAGGCGCTCAACAAGATAACGATCAAGAATCGTTACCCACTACCACGGATTGATGATCTTATGGACCAGTTGGAGGGAGCGAGGTTCTTCACAAAGTTGGATCTGAAGTCTGGCTATCATCAGGTAAGGATTCGGGAAGATGACACTTGGAAGACGGCGTTCAAGACCAAACAGGGCCTGTTCGAGTGGTTGGTGATGCCGTTTGGGTTATGCAATGCTCCGGTGACTTTTATGAGGCTCATGAATGATTTGTTGCGACCTTTCATAGAGGATTTTGTGATTGTGTACCTTGATGATATTTTGGTGTACAGCAGGACCTGGGAGGAGCATCTTTTTCATGTGGAGAAAGTGTTTAGAGTGTTGCAGGACGGACAACTAAAGCTCAACGGGAAGAAGTGTGAGTTTGGGAAAGACGAGTTGGTGTATCTCGGCTTTATCATGGGGAAGGGCCATAGGAGGATAGATCCGGGAAAGGTGGCGGTGATCACGAAGTGGCCGACGCCGAAGACAGTGACTGAGGTGAGAAGCTTCATGGGGGCTTGCCAGTATTTGCGCAAGTTCATTTGACATTTTTCGACTTATGCGGCACCGTTACATGGCCTCACAAAGGCTAAGGTTCAGTTCGAGTGGGGGAGGACGCATGAGGAGGCTTTTCAGTTGCTAAAGAGGAAAATCTCAGAGGCACCGGTGTTAGCTTTGCCGAATTTGCAGCGGACTTTCGAGGTGGAGACTGACGCGTCTAGTTAGGTGTTAGCTTTGCCGAATTTGCAGCGGACTTTCGAGGTGGAGACTGACGCGTCTAGTTATGCGATGGGAGCAGTGTTGATTTAGGATGGGAAGCCAGTGGAATACCATTCTGTGATGTTTACGGGTGCTATTGCGAACTATCCGACCTATGACAAGGAGTTCTTTGCACTTTATTAGGTGATTAAGCATTGGAGGGTGTACTTGTTGGGGAAGGAGGTGGTTGTGCACTCGGATCACAAGCCGTTAGAGTTCTTACATGCCCAGACGAAGTTACAGCAGGCGTGGCATATGAAGTGGATGTCTTATTTGATGGATTTCAATATCACTATTAGGTACAAGAAGGGGGTGACAAACAAGTTGGCCGATATGTTATCTCGTCCGCCGATAAGGGTTTTATTGGTGGCGACACGTATTCAGCCCTTGGTTCCTTTGGAGTATGTACAGCTGTACGCATCCAGTAGAGATTTCGATAATGTGTTCGAGCAGGTGAAGGTTGGTCAAAGGGGGGAGTATGCACTTGGAGAAGATGGCTTGTTGTATTGGGGAACATCACTATGTATTCCGGAGGATGGTGATAGGTTGCAGTGGATTAGAGAGGCACATACTTTACGTGTGCAAGGACATTTTGGAATTCAAAAGACACTTCTCAATCTACGATGACATGTGTTTTGGCCACGGATGCTTGATGATGTGACCAAGTATGTTGGAGGGTGTAAGTTATGCTGTATTTCGAAGCCTTCTAATAGGAAGAGGGGATTGTACCTACCACTACCGGTTCCTTCTAGGCCATGGGAGAGCATATCTATGGATTTTCTAGGAGGGTTGCTAACTACTAAGCGTGGGCATGACTATTTGTACGTTGTGGTGGACCGGTTCAGTAAGATGGTGTTTTTGATTCCTTGTAAGAAGACCGTGACGAGAGCGGGTGCAGCACAGTTGTTCTTCGAGCATGTGTGGAAGCATTTTGGGTTGCCGAGTTCGATAATTTTGGATCAGGATAGCCGCTTTCTCGGCCATTTTTAGGATTCTTTGTGGAGTTTGTTGGACACTAGATTGAAGAAGAGCACAGCCTTTCATCCACAAACAGACGGGCAAACGAAGGTAGTCAACTGGACTATGGTGCATATGTTACGGGGGTATAATTCCAGGCATCCCAAGACTTGGGATGAGAGCTTACCATATTTACAGTTTGCTTTTAATCGGGCGATTCATGGATCTTCGGGAAAGTCACCGTTTGAGGCTTGTTATGGATTCTTACCGCCGAGTCCATTTGATCTCGTATTTTCGAGTGAAGCTACGACGGATGGCAAGGAGGAGAATGAAAGACAATGTGCTTAGTGATTTCTGGAGAAGATTGTTGGCCTTCTTATTTTTATGATGTTTAACAAACAATTTACCACTAATGTTGTTTGTCTAGTATTTGTGTTTTCGTATTTATTGTAGACAAACAACGTTGTTGGAGGATGGATGGAATAGATCTTCAACGATCATATCCAAAGGAGGTTGGCAGAATGTCGGTGAAGCCTTGCAATTCAAGTTCAAGATCCAAGTTTAGCTTCATTCGCAACGTGTACCAAGTTGAGCTCAATGAAGATCAAGATCAAGCTTGGGTAATTTAGTTTAGGATTTATATTATGTGTGTTATATACTTCAAGCTCAATATCTATACACACACATTTATTGGTTTCTTTGTATATATATATATAGTTATATATATATACATCAGTTTTGGTTTCTATGCATATATAGTTATATATATACATACATGTGTTTTGGTTTTTATGATATTACATACTCTATTGTGTTTTAGTACTTATTGCATAGAATATGTAATTTTGTGAAAATATTGTCTTATTAGTTTATAGACTTCAATATTAGTTTATACATGTTTTACTAAGTCTATAAAAATATTTTACAAAGTTTCAAAAGTTGGTTTATGCCAAAACATCAAAATTCAAGTATCTCATATTTTCATGTTTTGGACTATTTTGCAAAATGATGATATTTTTCATTTGGGAAGTCCTTTTTCAAAACCAGTCATTGTAGCATGTTTATTATCATGTCTACAATCATTCCCCAAAGTTTTATATTTTTTGGAATTTATTTGATATTTTTAAACAGCGTTTTAAAATCAGCAAATCAGTTTTCTGCATATCAGTTTTCGGTCGACCGATCCGGTCGACCGCTCAAGTTCTTTTTCATCACTGGGCGACAGAGAGTCTGTAAGTTGACCGGTCCGGTCGACCGAAAGCTCCATCGGTCAACCGCACCGGTCGACCGACGATGGTCCAGTTTGTTTTCTTCGTGTTTTTGCTCTCATCGGTCGATCGACGAAATTTCCGGTCGACCGACAATGTATCCGTTGGCTTCTAACGGCTATTTTTCTGAGCTGTTTGCTGGGGCTGTTTTTGTCTTTTGTTAGGGGTTTTGGCTGATGTCTTGGGTTGTTATAAATACCCCATTGCATTTACCTCTCCCAACTAACAAGAGAAAAGTTTTTAAGAGGTTTACAAGTTTTGTTTAAGGGTGTTTAAGAGTTTTGTTTGTGAAGCAAATTTCACAAGAGCAAGTGGAGATCATCCTTTGGTGTTTGAGCATTCACTCTTCTCCTACTCTCTTGTCATCTTTAGAGAAGTGTTTCTAAACTCATCTAGCAATTTATTATTTTGATTATAATTTCCATAAGCTAGATTTATATTTGAGTTTAGTTTAATTGTTTTATTGATACTCTTTGTTCACACACAACCTATTGAGCTTATTGTATTTACATTCATAGTATAATTTAGGGTTGTGGGTTTGTGACATTGAGAGTGAGCTTAATTGAGTTCTCATATTGTTTAGAGAACAATCAATTGATTTATATTGTGCCTAATTGTGAGGATTCACTTGTAATACACTTGTACACCCAGAGAAGTGTGTGGTGAGAGATGGGGTCGAATCCAAAAGGAGTGGTATCGGTTGACGTGCCTAGGGAGAGATTGTAACCGAGCACTTGAGGAGGAGGACACGGGCTAGGACCAACACTTAGTGTGTGAAGTGTGATTGCATAGTGATTGTATTGTGAGGTGTAAACGTTGTTCGAGTTAACGTAGAAAACCCGGTTGAGATAGTGGAGATCTCCTCGAGGTGAGGAGCGGAGACGTAGGTCGTGGGGACCGAACTCCGTAATCATATTGTTTGTTTGTGATTGCATTGGCGCACTTACTTTTATGTTCATATCTTATATCGCCTTTGTATATTGCTTGTTGTTTATATTGCCCACTATCTAGTTTAGATTGTTTACCCTTGAGTTTATATATCCTTGCTCATATCCTTGTAATATCTCATTGATAGGATATATTCATTTGTATATTGCTTATCCTAGTTCATATATATTGTTGCATTTCATACTTGCTAGGATAACTTGTTAATTAGTTTTTAATTAGCATTTAATCGGATTAGATTAGCATAAGACCCTAATCACCCCCCTCTAGGGTCTAACAATTGGTATCAGAGCTTGGTGCTCTTTGATTTAAGGTCTAATCGCCTTGAGTTAAATATCCAAGTTATCTTTTTGTGCTAATCTTGTTTTGATTGCATTTGTATCTTGCTTGCATATTTTTAAAAAATTATGGATATGAATGATGCATCTTGTTTAGGCTATGATTCTAGTATTGCTTCTAAATTCAATGCTTTCCCTTATGCTCAATGGTGTTTTAGATTCAAAATATTTGTTCAATCTAAAAATATCGATTTATGGGAAAACATTGATTGTGCTTATATTGTGCCCACGTTGGAGAAATCCAAGTGGAGCAAACATAATAAAAAGATGTTTATTATGAACAAGCTTATGTTAGAATTTTTATTAAATGCATTTGATTCATTTATGTCTAACAAGCTTGATTCTTTTGATAGCGCTTATACATTATGGAAATTCATAGAAGCGCATCAAGGAGCCTTGGAGGCGATCCGACAAGCTTTGGAGGATCCCGCTTCAAGTTCATATGGAGCTTCATGCACACGTGCACTAGGCGATAGCCCTAGTGAGGTTTGCGAGTTCGAATCTATTAATGATTTACATAATGATGAACTTGCTTGTGCTAGTGATAAATTATTGCATGCCTACAAGAAATTGCAAAATGATTTCATTAATCTTAAAAGCAAGCATGAAATTTTAAAATCCGATCATGAGTCTTTAGCTTCTAAGTTTGATACTATTTCTAATGAGAATATGATCCTTAAAGAAAATAATGAAAAATTAAAATTGGATCATGATTCTTTAATTTCCAATGTTGCTAGCTTAATTCATGAGAAGAATGATGCCATGTTAGAAGTAGAGTCTATTAGAAGTAAATTTACATCATTTAAAAATGATCATATTTGATTGCATTTCATCTTTAGATTCAACTTTGAAAATATGCATTGATAATCATAAGAAACTTATGGACTTGTGTGCAAAATCTAATGCAAACTCTTCTAAGAATCATACACACCATGCACACTTGTATAGCAAAGTTTACAAATGCTCTATTTGTGGTCGTAAAGGCTATTTATCTAAATTTTGCTATGATGCACAAAAATCTAAAAATGCTAATATCAATGTTTCTTGTGCATCTCATAAGGCTTCTTCATCACATTCACATGTACACACACATATAGATCATCATAAACATGTCCATGTGTACAAATGTGATTTTTGTGGTCGATTTGGTCATTTGGCCAAATTTTGTTTTGATTTAAAGAGAGTTTCACATTTGCAAAACAATCTTAAAAGATCATCCATGTTTGCAAATGTTTCTAATGTTTTCCGTGCACAACCATTCGGTCAACGCAAATTATTTCAACCTTTTCATTGCACTTATTGCAATCGAATGGGTCATTCACATAATTATTGTTATGACCGGACCCGTGCACTAAATGCGCCCAAATGGGTTCATAACCCAAGGGCTTTGAGCTTTATTGATAGGGGTCATGTCCCTAAACAATCCGGCACCAAGAATGCTTGGGTGCCAAAATAATTTTTAAGCCAAGAATATTATTACTTTTATTTTTTCTTTTTCTTGGTCTCGAAAAATGTATTTTAAACTTTTATGAAAACAATTCCTTTTATTGGTTAAAGTCTTTTGTTTTCATGATTATTTGATTTGCTTTCATGAGAGGACTACGTTTATATAACCCTCCGGATTTATTGGGTGTTTATTCCTAAATCATGTTTACCGGATGCTAAAATGTTCATATGGGTTAATACTAGCTCAAGAGCTAGATAGAGTTGCCTCTCTTGATTTTTGAAAATCAATGATGATTTGGTTTCATGATTTAAACTTTGATTTATGATTTCAATTGGTTGATTTGTTTTCATTTGAAAACTTTTTACATGAATCTCATGTTCCTCTTCTTTTGATTTCATAAATCTATTCTTTTATATGGTTTTTATATTTTTTTTGTGCTAATGAGACACTTCTTTCATATTAACATATTTATATGTGTTCTCATTGTCCTTTTGTATGTGAGTGGTGTTTAGCATATTTTTCATCTATGCTTGCTCACATATGTTTGCCATGATCTTCATTTCACATATTCTATATGGCATTTTGATAGGGGGAGCAATCCCTATATCTTTTTATGTTTGATACTTACCCGTGCTTATTGATAGGGGGAGCTTTCGTTCTCTTATTCTTTTGTCCCCTTTTTGATGTTGTCAAAGGGGGAGAAATATTGTGAGTATATTCTTTCTTGTTTATATGCATGATATATTATACCTTGTATGTTCATTTCCTTTCATGCATATATCCTTTTTGTAAATTGTTTGTCATCATCAAAAAGGGGGAGATTGTTGGCCTTCTTTGTTTTCCTATTTATTGTAAACAAACAACGTTGTTGGAGGATGGATGGAATAGAGCTTCAACGATCATATCCAAAGGAGGTTGGCGGAATGTCGGTGAAGCCTTGCAATTCAAGTTCAAGATCCAAGTTTAGCTTCATCCGCAACGTGTACCAAGTTGAGCTCAATGAAGATCAAGATCAAGCTTGGGTAATTTAGTTTAGGATTTATATTATGTGTGTTAAATACTTCAAGCTTAATATCTATACACACACATTTATTGGTTTCTTCGTATATATATAGTTATATATATATACATCAGTTTTGGTTTCTATGCATATATATAGTTATATATATACATATATAGTTATATATATATACATCAGTTTTGGTTTCTATGCATATATATAGTTATATATATACATACATGTGTTTTGGTTTTTATGATATTACATACTCTATTGTGTTTTAGTACTTATTGCATAGAATATGTAATTTTGTGAAAATATTGTCTTAATAGTTTATAGACTTCAATATCAGTTTATACATGTTTTACTAAATCTATAAAAATATTTCACAAAGTTTCAAAAGTTGGTTTATGCCAAAACATCAAAATTCAAGTATATCATATTTTCATGTTTTGGACTATTTTGTAAAATGATGATATTTTTTATTTGGGAGGTCCTTTCTGATAACCAGTCGCTGTAGCATGTTTATTATCATGTCTACAATCATTCCCCAAAATTTTACATTTTTTGGAATTTATTTGATATTTTTAAACATCTCTTTTTAACGGCTCTTTCTCTGAGCTGTTTGCTGGGGTTTTTGGTCATTTTGTTTTGGGGGTTTTTGCTGAGATTTCTAGTGGGTATATATACCCCATTGCTGATGTCTTTTCAAGTGAGCCAAGAGAGTTTAAAAACAAGTTTAAGAGAGTTTTAATCAAGGGTTTATGTTTGGTTTAAGTGTGTTTATAAGCTTTTAAGCATTTGAGTGTTTTGGTTTTGTGAATCACTTCCACAAGAGCTTGAGGAGATCATCTATTGGTGTTTGAGCATCCAACTCTTCTCCTTCCACTCTTGATCTATTGAGAAGTTTTCTAAACTCAATCTAGCTTCATATTTTATATTGTTTGATTATCTTTTTATTAAGCTAGTGTTCATATTGAGTTTAGTTGATTTTATTATCTCTTTGTTCACACACAACCTATTGAGCTTATTGTATTTACATTCATAGTATAATTGGGTTGTGGGATTGTGTAACTTAGAGAGTGAGCTTATAATTTGTTCTCATTCATTGTAGAGAACAAATACTTTGTATTGAGCCTAATTGTGAGGATTCACTTGTAATACACTTGTACACCGAGAGAAGTGTGTGGTGAGAGACGGGGTCGAATCCAAGAGGAGTGGCGTCGGTTGACGTGCCTAGGGAGAGGTTGTAACCGAGCACTTGAGGAGGAGGACACGGGCTAGGACCAACACTTAGTGTGTGAGGTGTGATTGCATAGTGATTGTATTGTGAGGTGTAAACGTTGTTCGGGTGAACGTAGAAAACCCGGTTGTGATAGTGGAGATCTCCTCGAGGTGAGGAGCGGAGACGTAGGTCGTGGGGACCGAACTCCGTAATCATATTATTTGTTTGTGATTGCATTGGCGCACTTACTTTTATGTTCATATCTTATATCGCCTTTGTATATTGCTTGTTGTTTATATTGCCCACTATCTAGTTTAGATTGTTTACCCTTGAGTTTATATATCATTGCTCATATACTTGTAATATCTCATTGATAGGATATATTCATTTGTATATTGCTTATCCTAGTTCATATATATTGTTACATTTCATACTTGCTAGGATAACTTGTTAATTAGTTTTTAATTGGCATTTAATCGGATTAGATTAGCATAAGACCCTAATCACCCCCCCTCTAGGGTCTAACAAAGATTGCGCATATTCATGCCACGGTTGAAGCACAATTGAATAAGTCACAAGCAAAGTACAAGGCAAAGCATGATCAACATCGGGTTCCTTGTAACTTTGGCGTAGGTGATATGGTGTGGCTGAAATTGAGTAAGGAGAGGCTCAAGGGAGAAGGGAAGAAGTTGAAACCGATACATTATGGTCCATTTCGGATTCTCGATCAGATTGGCGACAACACTTTCAAACTCGATTTACCACCTTACTTAGGCATGTATTCGGTGATCAATGCCGAGTACTTGAAGTTGTTTGAGCCTCCATTACTGGATGATGAGGGTGATGACAAGGTGATCTTACCGCATGTTGAAGACTTATGGTTTGATAGATGGGAGCCGCTGAAGGAAGATTGCATTTTGGAGCGAAAGACGACCACGACAAGACGGGGAATGAAGGAGTCGTTTCTCATTGGACGTCAATGTCAAGCTCCTAGCAAGGCTAAATGGTTCAATAAAGAAGGAGGGGCTCGCGAGTTTCCTCAGTCGAAGTTCTAACTTGAACGGGACTTCAAGTTCCTAAAGGGGGGGACCCATAATACGGGTGTATCTTTTCTTCAGAACTTAGCGATCCTCATGGGAGCTTAAGGATAAATGATTCTCATGATAGCATGAGAATAGAGGTGTCAAGCAGTACAAGGGAATGCAGGAGGAAGCGTGGAATGAGACGACGAGCAAAAGAATCGAAGTATCCAGTTTTCAGCCTGTGAGTCGACTCATAACAGTCATGAGTCGACTCATCAGGTTGAGTCGACTCATGACTGTCATGAGTCGACTCATCGCTGGTTTTTTAGTTTTGGCTAGTTTCTGACGAGTCGACTCATTTCAGTCATGGGTCGACTCATCGATGGTTTCCTGGTTAGTTTGGGTTTCTGTTCACACGAATTCCTATTGGTTTTGGGTCTGGTTATTTACCACTTTGCCACCCTCATTTGTACACATATATAAGGGATTGTTTTAGGATTTTAAAACAATCAGAGAGTTTAATCAAGAGATATTAAAGTGTAATTGAGAGTTGGAGAGCTTGTTTTTCAATTCTAGAGTGAGATTGTGAGAGATTGTAAAGTGCATACTCATAATCTAAAGAAGGTATTTTTCTTCGCCCAAAATCTGAGTTATTCTTGTGTTTCTTATTGTTTTCTTCACAACCCACCTTTGATAATTCCGCGATCAAAGGTGCTCGCACGGCAACTCATATCACTTGCCTGCAGCATCGTCATTGGATGAGAAAACATAGCCTAAACCTCTTTTATAGCTATAATAATTATATGGCTTTCCTTTTGGTACATAGGCCATACGAGGCAGAACTCGTGGACCTCGACCAAAACAAAGACCTTCACCAAGTGTAAGGTCATATCCGTATTTCTCCATGAGATTACACGCTTTTGAGCCATATCTGAATAAATGAGGAGCAGGTTTATCATCATCATCATCTTCTCTCAAGAAGTGGTCTGGTATCGAAAACTCCTTCCTTTTACCGTAGACAACTTCCTTTTCACCCCCTGCCTTTGTAGGAACGAAAAGTGTCATTCCGAATGAATCCTGAACATGCTTCTTCGTTATGCAAAATGATTAAAGTGGCATATACAAGTCAGGGTCAGCATACAACCCCTTCATGTTGTTATCAATACACAACGAGTACTCTAAAGCATCATTTATTGATACTTCTTCGGCAAGTTACCAATTACAACTACGGTCCGATGACCCTCCATCGTCAAGATTGATTATAATGGATACAATTATTTTCGTCAAAAGTTGTCATTCTCATTGTCGTCAAACCTGTTACACCGCTTATCGATTATAAGTTCAAACTGGAAGAAAATTTGATCTTTTTATAAGATCTGCTTATAATAAAAAAGTGAAAATTACAACTTTATCCAACAAAACACAACAGTAGTTTATCTCCTGTTGTATTTCGATAGATCTTTACCTGTACCGGAGACGCGTTAGTCCGTGGACCAGCACGGATCAGATCTGGTTGACAAGTTTAATTATGCTCTTGTTTTATGAAGGAAACAATTGTAGCAGCGACAATCACGACCAAGCAAGATTGTGGCTCTTCTCAAGATCAAAACAAAGTTTGATCCAGAGGAAAGAGAGGGAGAGAATATCAAATCTTTCAAAGGATTTTTCTTTATGAAAAAGTTCACATAGATCTGCCAATTCTCCTATGAAATTCTTGGTTTACTGTTCAATTCGATAGCACCTCGCCCTTTGATTTTCAGATCCTCTCCAATGAAGACCCCAGGCTTCTATTTATAGGCTTTTGTCGCCGTGTTTTCTGATAAGATTTGATGATTTCATGTTATCTAAAGTAAATAACCGCTCAACCCACATTAGGGATAACTTCAAAATAGTTAGGGAGGTCCTGGAATGAAAGAATCCTTAAAAAAATATCGAAATCCACATTTTGGGAGCTTTTGGGAGGTCAAAACAGTCGTGGTGGCTCGCATG
>NC_033800.1:122013075-122017907 GCF_001876935.1 Asparagus officinalis
CATGGGTGGCCGAGCCACCATTTGGTGGCTCGCACTCACGCGAGCCTCCTGGCCTGTTGTTGTGTCTTTTTGACCCTTTTGTCTATTTGTATCTGCTTCGTTTTGCTTGTTTTGAACTTGTTTTGCCTTTGTGCACGTTTCGTCGCTTTGTTGACTTTGCACGCTTCACCAATTCACTTTCATGCGTTTGCCAGCGTCGAATAAACTTCCTCAACTTGGATAACGACGTTCATCATTTTCTCTCCTTCTTGAACTATGTTCGGTGATCTATAGGTAATTTTTGACGCCTACAGATACCCCCTCCAAAGTGTTTCAGTCTCGTTTGTTTTATAGAAGATTCTAAAATACTTTGGATGCGATAGGCCCAACCTTTAGTCGGTGTGATAGGACCAATAATTGGCTTCAGCTCTTAACTTCTTCAGTCTTCAATCTACTCAGTATTTTGTCGAATAGATGAAGTTCTTTCGGTGCTACATTTATCGTTTAACCGCTGTTGAAGTCTTGAACTAAAATTAGTGTGTAAGTTTTTGAACTTAGCTCGTGCTATTGAGTTGACTTTGAACTAATCATCTTCGTCGGGAGTTCATATCTAAATGTGATTGAACTCATTAGAATCGTCCTTTAACCCAGAATTTTTTCTTCTTAACTTCATTTTGGCGGGGCTATCGACGCGTTGACCGGCATGAACACAGTTTATACTCATATATTAACTGGAGTCTATACAGTTTAAACTCTTAAGGCATTGAATAGGAGAGGACAAATTTATACTCATATACTCCTGAGAGTTTTAAGAATTAGTTCAATCTCATCTACCCGTCGGAGGTTGTCGGGTTATCCTTAAGTATATTTTGAGTGATATTCTCTAGGAGCTTCCTAATAAGGGTAGGAAATAGTTTAGACTCATATACCCATTGGAGTAGGAATACGGGTGCCGAATACATCAAAAAATGAGCAAAAATGGGCCAAAATGTACGCTATGTGTCCCCTGTTCCCTCCACATGTGCGAGCCAGCATCTCATGGCTCACACGTGTGTGAGTCAGCATTTCACGGATCAAACTCGTGCGAGCCAGCAAATGATGCTTGGCCCGTCTGGTTCAACCCGATTCAAGGCTTGACTTGGGTCCGGTTTTGATGATGATTCTTCTTGTTTTAGTGATGACCGGAATTCTCCATCTAATTTGATTTTAGAATGAGACTTGAACCACTTGACTTCACCCTTAAGAACAGATTTGCAACTTCTTTTCATTGTTGTTTTCTTGCTTGAGAACTAACTTTGGGTCGTGAACTAAAATCATCGCTTGTTTGAGCATCATCTGGGAATTAAGATTGTTAACTCATGTAGACATAGCTGATACCCTCTCCTTATTTGTTGTTGAAATTAGAATTTAAGTGTTTAGCTTCAACTGTAAATAAGAATCGATCCTCTTGGCTTATTTTGAAGGCATAACCTGGCCAAAACTCTTGCTTTGGGGGTTTTGGTGTCACGCACTTAGTTGTGACTGAAATTTCTCAAGCCTTGATTTTCATCATGAACAGTTAAGTAATTTGAATCCGGAACCCTACATGATAACTGCTATATCGGGATTTTAGTGCACACGATAGCTTGATTTGTAGGCACGTTGTGCTTTATTGTTGGCCACGTAGATGACTTCGGCTGGAATTCTGAGATATTTAGCTTGATTTGTTGCCCAATCCTTTTCTATTCAATTCTTGACAAAACTAAATCATTGATTTTCTTTGCAGATTAGTCATGTCGCCAAAGAGGTCATGTGTCCCGAGGGGTCGTTCGGCGACTCAGTCGCCCGAGCTAATGTCTTTTACTTGAACAGGTAAATTTCCATTGCCTCTTTTATTCATGAACTCGATATTAATTTGTCATACTGCATATCGCATCCCTATTTTGTTCTCCTTGGTGAGGCAATTGGGAAGAGCCGCCACTCTCCTTCATGGGAGTGGACGCTTCACAAGACGTGTTTTGCTTGGTCAAAACATGTCTGAATTAACTTGGAGCGATTTCCTATCGCGTTATATCCTGGAGGACCGGTATATTATCGTGTTATCTGTGTGATGATATATTCTGTGCTTCGTCTGTATAGCACAGCTCTTAATCGTCTAGCATAGTTAATAAGCCTCTTTCATTTCCCTTAAAAAATTCATCATGAATATATATCCTGTATGATATCCCCATTTTGTTCTCCTTTGTGAGGTAATTGGGAAGAGCCGCCACTCTCCTTCGTGGGAGTGGATGCTTCACAAGACGTGTTTTGCTCGGTTGAAACACGTTTTAAGGCATATGGGGTGATCTCATATTATATCGCGTTACGCGGGCTAGGGTATACTATCATGTCATTCGCATGATAATATGCCTTGTCCTTTGCGTGCGTGATATGATTGAGATCGTCTCACCGCTTATAAGGTCGTGACTCTATCTCACAGCTCATGAGACGAGTACAACACTTATACTTCCTTAACATAGGTATTTATGACTATATCTAATAATCGTGTATTGTTTATCTCAGTCGAATTTCCCTCGAAGGCGTTTAATGCTCATGCGGTTAAAGGTCGATGTAGTGAGGCTTATGCCTCTACTAATAAGCCAATTCCTATACCGACGGCTCTCCAATTTGCTCTGGGTGCGCTTGAGGAACTTCCCCAACTAGTGTAGAAGGGAGATCGCCATACTCTAAGGCAGTTGATTACGGACATGCCCCTAGTAAAGGACCCAAGTTCTACACATCCATTGAGGAACCCGGACTATTTGTTTGGCGACTCTGTAGAAGATCCAGCTACTACGTCTCTCAGAGCCGAATAATGGTTGCATCATGATGATGGTGTCCACTTATACCTTCCTCTGATTCCTTGTTACCGTTCGCTTACCGAACTATGATGCCAGACTGTCCTACGGGAAATGTCGTGGTGGGTTAATAGAGGAGCACGACCGTGTTCATTACGGCTATATCACCCATGGGGTGAATCTCGGATCAAGTGATCAGAATTGGATAACAGGGCTATATCCGGGGGTCCTAGGATTGAGTGATCCACCCAGAGGTGGGGTCTTTACTGTTGCCAACACTTTTAAGAACCGGCTCGCGAGTTTGGGTCAAGAGATGCCAGCAACCGGTCACTGATGTTATGGTTGGGTGCATTCATCGGATAAGCTTTGGTGAGCTCGTTTGAGCAATTATGTCTTGGACCTGTTTGAAGCGGAGTTGAAGGCTAGTGGCTTGCAGCTTGCACAAGGCTATCTGCGGCACCACTTATAGGCTGACGATCAGCGTTCCTCACTTCCTGGTGCTGTTGGAGCTTTACAACCCCAACACTAACACGTTTTTGACCAAATATGATGAGTTGGGGTTGGCACTGCACGAGATGCACAAGGTTTCCAATCTTCCCATGGGTAACATGATTTATCAAGAATACTTTCCTTCTAACTAAGAGCTACAGCAATTGAAGTTGCGGATGCCCAATCGCTACAACAGTTTTTAGGATCTCGCCTACCACTATTATATAGCCTTGGCAGGTGCTGATCCATTATCCAAGAAGTTACAACTGTAGATAAGTCTGAAGAGGTTTGCGGACTACTTGTTCAGGAATTTATACAGCAGATCGGGTGAGGCGATATATGAGTTGACGTCGCTGACCCCTTCAGAAGTCAATGAGTTGATCGGAAAGTCCAATGCCAAGTCTTATACCACCACTGGCATTGAGGATGATTTTACTGCTGGAACTAAGTTCCAAACATTTTTGTGGCAAGCGGTGAAGCCGATCCGGCCCATGACGTTACTTGCCGATTACCTTTCCATTTGGTTAAAGAAGTGTGTGGTGCTCTATCAATATACTGATGCGCTGCCTCTGGAAGTTCTATATCCCATGGTTCTACTTGCTCACCGGAAAAATCTGTCTCTTCTTTCGACGATGACCGCTGATATTCATAGAGGGCTTCGCCAGATCATGAGTGTGTTCACTCAAGGGGGAGTAAGCCATCAGCTCAGATCCCTCTTACGAAGGTGGAGTTCCCTTACACCTATTTGATGGCTTGGTTCGTCCTCCATCATTTAGATATAATGTCGGCCCTAATTTTCGCAGATCCATCCGTTTCTTTTCTCGGATTAATAGAGAGCTACAAATGGAAAGGACGAGGGTTTGGAGATTAAGAGGCAACTTCAGAGTCAGAAGTGCTGGGTCTTCCCTACTTGCTTCCTACGATTTTTGAGTCAGTATGGTGACTCTCTGGTCGATTTGGAGGCACCGGGTACGTGTAAAACTTCCCTTGATTCTTGCTGCTTCGATTTGTTGATCAATATCCGGCCTGGCTACTGTTGGCCTCTTTGTTTTGATGATGTTTAACAAACAATTTACCACTAATATTGTTTATCTAGTGTTTGTGTATTTCTATTTATTGTAGACAAACAACATGTTGGAGGATACATGGAATCAAGCTTTTACGATCATATCTTATGGAGGTTGGTGGAATAGTGGAGTGAAACAATGCAATTCTTGTTAAAGATCCAAGTTCAAGCTTCATCCATAAGTTTACCAAGAAGAGCTTATTGAAGATCAAGATCTTTTCTTGGTATATTTAGTTTAGGTTTATATTATGTGTGTTGATACTTTAAGCTCAATCACTTACACACATATAAGTTTTGGTTTCTTATATATATATATATATATATATATACACGTTTTGGTTTTTCGTTTTCATGTTTATATAAATATGAATTTGTAAAAATATTGAGTAATTTATTTATAGACTTCATAACAATAGTTTACATCTTTCTTTAAGTCTATAAAATTATTTTATAAAGTTTCAAAACATGGTTTAGCTAAAATA
>NC_033800.1:122020244-122067701 GCF_001876935.1 Asparagus officinalis
TAACATTTGAAGAATCAGCTAAGCGAGGTCTGGCATATGCCAACACTGAGAATAAATGTTCGATAAAGTAACATTTTACAGGGGGCAAGATAAGTCTCCAAAAGGTTATTAACAAATCATCAACCAACAATCAGCACTAAAAGCGAAGACCATCGAAGATAAGGCTAAGAAGTTGTACGTAGTCATGACCCTATCTACAACTCGTGACCCTATCTCTCTCTCTCTCTCTCCAAAAAACGCCCCCAACCCCTCCTCCATCAAGCCCCAAAATCGGTCCGACGGTGAAGTCGTCGTCGAGCTCCCTCTCTCGAGCCCCAAAATCGGTCCGACGGGAAGTCGTCGTCGAGCTCCCTCTCTCGAGCCCCAAAATCGGACCGACGGTGAAGTCGTCGTCGAGCTCCCTCTCTCGAGCTCCCCCAAATCTACAACTCGTGACCCTATCTGTCTCTCTCTCTCTCCAAAAAACGCCCCCAACCCCTCCTCCATCAAGCCCCAAAATCGGTCCGACGGTGAAGTCGTCGTCGAGCTCCCTCTCTCGAGCCCCAAAATCGGTCCGACGGGAAGTCGTCGTCGAGCTCCCTCTCTCAAACTCCCCCAACTTCGCCGACTACCCCCTCCTCCGTCGACTTCCCCCCTCCTCCGCCGACTTCCCCCAACTCATCCGACGCCGACTACCCCAACTCCGCCGACCGCGACCGATCTCCCTCGAGCTCGTTCTCGAGATCCCCCAACTCAGGTAACGAAGTAGCGCATTTGCATTCTTAAGAACTTTTTATCTTTCCAGAAGGAATCATGATCCAGCTCAGGGATTACAAGAGTGGCATTTAAAATCCGAGCAACAACAACAGCATCTGTAATCTGAATTTATAAGTATGATAAGAACCAAAGTAGAAACAGGGAAATCTATTTTCATACTCAGTTGTAAGTTAATGTTCACATATATGTTTACATGCTTAACAGAATCATCTATTGACTGTAAGTTGAAGAAAATTCTCTATATTTTTCAATGGGCCCAAGAATCAAGTTAGTTGCTCAAACTTCGAAGTGTATCTATTTTGTATTCCGAAAAAGTTTTTTGGCTCGCTGTTGGACCGCGAGCCAAATAGCAATGTTCTTTGTATTCCATGGCAATTAAAACCATATATATATATATATATATATATACATGTTTTGGTTTAATAGTTTTCAAGTTTTAATATGAAATAATTGAATACAATTGAAAATATATTTCTTGTTTTATACTTATATACATATATATGATTTCATCAATAGACCTTTGTTTAATGATGTTTCTCATTTGCAAAATAATTTTAAGGTACAATCTTTATTTGCAAATGATTCCCATGCACGAGCTAATGGTCCATAAAAATAAATAGATCTCTTTTATTGCACATATTACTATCAAAAGGGTCATTTGAGTGATTATTACTTTGTCAGTGTTAGTGCATTACATGCGCCCAAGAGGGTTCATAACCCTAGGACTTTGAGCTTTATTAATAGGGGTCATGTCCTTATGTAATCCGGCACCAAAAATGCTTAGGTGCTAAAATAATTTTTAAACCAAGAATATTAGTGTTTTTATTTTTTTTTCTTGGTGTTGAAAAACTTGTTCTAATTTTTTTTATATGAAAATATTTTTTAATTGATCAAATCTTTTGTTTTTATGATTATTAGTCTCGATTTTGATGAGAGGTTTGTGTTTATAGGCTCGCGGTCCAACCGCGAGCCAAATAGCAATGTTCTTTGTATTCCATGGCAATTAAAACCAAATGCATGCGAGCGCAGTTACAAGGCCCACACAGAGTTGAATCATCAGCTAGAAAAATTATACTAGAGAATGTTAGCATTTCAGTTTTAATTTGCATACTTTTTTGAAGAAATTACTTTATTTTTTTAGTGGATGTTGTTCTTATATATGCCATTTCCGAGTATCTTTTTACTTCTACATTTGCAATGAACCGATCAAGAGTGATCTAAAGTAATGGATGCAGGAACTCGCCTGATTATGTTATCATGTTAATTGTGGCTTATTTAATTGAATATTCTGGCCCCGCCCTTGTGTAAATAAAATAAATAAATAAATTTACAGGCAAATTCAGCATCGGGTATCGCGGTGGACGACGAGTGCAAGCTCAAGTTCTTAGAGCTGAAGGCTAGGAGGAACTACCGGTTCATCGTGTTCAAGATCGATGAGGCGGCTCAGAAGGTCATGATCGACAAGCCGTGTTTGATTTCGACTTGTCACTATTGAGAACTGCCAGAAGAGCAAGATCATCTTTGTTGCTTGGTAAGTAATTATATGAGGTGTAAGTATGAGAACTGTGCCTTCTTTTTGGGCTGTGAATTTGCGATGTCTCACGTGTATACAAGTTTTCCATAGTGAGTTTAATTAGATATGAAGATATTTGTTATAAAACGGGTAATGATAAGGAATGTTTAAGTAGGGAAAATAATAAATTTGAGTGTGGAGGTTTAGATTTTTAGGAGGGAAAATAATAGATTTAGGACTTATCGTTCTGTTGATCACTGTTACACCCTTATTTCAGATCTATCATACCCAGCCATTTATATGCATTACTTCTCTAAGAAAGTAAGAAAGAGGAGATTTTACACGTGTGCAAGTCATTAATTAGAAATTAAAGTACATGATTTCTTTTATTTTACCGCGTACTAAAACGATTGTAACTGGTCGCGATAGCTACTCTATTACTTGTTTATCTAAAAATAATGTTCATGTTTACTCCAACTTTCAAGTGTCATTATCTCTGCATCAATTCTATTAAACTTTGTTAAAGTAAGAGAGAGAGAGAGAATCTTGGGTAAATTTCCCTTGAATTGAATATTGAGTGTGCACAGTCTCGATTTTGATGAGAGGTTTGTGTTTATATAACCCTCCGGGTTTATTGGGTGTTTATTCCCAAATATTGTTTACTGGGTGCTAAAATGCTTATATAGGTTAGAACAAGCTTAAGAGCTTGATATATTGTTGCCTCTCTTGTATTTTATCAAAAAATTTGTTTTGATTCGTTGCTTTGAATTCATTATATAGTAAAAATAGATGATTCAAATGTTAAATATGCTTTATAATGTATTCTGTGAGTGGTTTGATTAAGTCCTACAAAGAAAGTTTTCTTTATTGATCAAAAATCGTTTTTGGATATAAAATTTGATTTATGATTTTATGTGGTTGATTTGTTTTTATTTTGCATGATTTTCATGTTCTTTTTCTTTTGATTTCATAAATCTATTTTTATACATGTTTTTTTTTGTTTATGTTTTGAGACGCATTATTTCAATGGTACATCCATATGTGTTCTCATTACCTTGTAGTATGTGAGTGATATTTAGCATATTGCATTATTTCAATGGTACATCCATATGTGTTCTCATTACCTTGTAGTATGTGAGTGATATTTAGCATATTCATCTATGCTTGCTCACATATGATTGCCTTTCTCATTACCTTGTAGTATGTGAGTGATATTTAGCATATTCATCTATGCTTGCTCACATATGATTGCCATAGCACTTCATTTTATATATTCTATATGGCATCTTGATAGGGGGAGCAATCCCTATATTTGTTTTATACTCACCCATGCTTATATGTAGGGGTAGCTTTCGCTTTCTTCATCCATTGTCCCCTTTTTTGATGTTGTCAAAGGGGGAGAAATATTGTGAGTATAGCCTTTCTTATTTATATGCATGATATATTCTAAGTTATATATTTATTTCTTTTCATGCATATATCATTTTTGTAAATTGTTTGTCATCATCAAAAAGGGGGAGATTGTTGGCCTCTTTGTTTTGATGATGTTTAACAAACAATTTACCATTAATGTTGTTTGTCTAGTGTTTGTATATTTCTATTTATTGTAGACAAACAACGTGTTAGAGGATGGATGGAATCAAGCTTTCACAATCATATCCAATGGAGGTTGATGGAATAAGGGAGTCAAGCAATGCAATTCATGTTAAAGACCCAAGTTCAAGCTTCATCCGAAAGTTTACCAAGAAGAACTTATTGAAGTTCAAGATTTTTGATTGGTATATTTAGTTTAGGTTTATATTATGTGTGTTGATACTTTAAGCTCAATCACTTACACACAAATAAGTTTTGGTTTCTTATATATATATATATATATAACTTTTAATATTAAACAATTGAATACAATTGAAAATACATTTCTTATTTCATACTTATATACATATATATGATTTCATCAATATTAATTTTATTTAGTTCAATGAAATCATATTTATTGTTTTTGAAAATTTTGCAAAATATGCAATTTTGTAAAAATATTGTATTCTCAATTTTTGGACTTAACAATAATCATATACATCTTTTATTAAGTCTACAAAATCATTTTCTAATGTTTTAAAACATGGTTAAGCTAAAATATCAAAACTCATGTGTTTACATTTTTATGTTTTGGACTATTTTGTAAAATAATGATATTTTTCATTTGGGAGGTCCTTTTTAAAAACCAGTTTTTGTAGCTTGTTTATTATCATGTTTACAATCATTTTCCAAAGTTTTACATTTTTTGATTTTATTTGCTATTTTTAAAAGAGGTTTGAAAATTAGACTTTTGTTTAAAATAGATAGTGTGCATGTCTTGAGTCGACTCATGAACAGTGTTGAGTCGACTCATAAACTGTTGTGTAGTTTACATTTTGTTTTTGATGAGTTGACTCATAACATCATGAGTTGACCCATCAGGTTGAGTTGACTCATAAACTGTACTGGAAAGTGTGTTTTGTTTCTACTGAGTCGACCCATGACTTCATGAGTCGACCCATGATTTATGAGTCAACTCATGATTTTTATGAGTCGACCCATAAGTTGGTTTTTAGCCTGTAATGGCTACTTATGAGTAGACTCATGAACAGTACTGAGTCGACTCATAATACTGTAACGGCTATATTTTCGGACTGTACTGTTTTTGGGTTTTTGGTCTTTTTGCCTTGTTTTCACTTGGCTTTAGGGTTCCTATAAATACCCCCATATATTCTCAGTTCCAAATAATAAAAGAAATGTTTTAAACAAGTTTAAAAGGGGTTTTAAAGTTTGTTTAGTGTGTTTTAAAAGAGTTTGTTTGTGAAGAAGTTTCTTACAAGTGGAGGAGATCATCTACATTGTTTGAAGCTTCATTTTAATCCATCTCTCCATCTTGTTTTTCAGAGAAGAATTTCTAAACTCAATACTAGCTTTGTATTAATTATTTGTTGTTTATCATTTTCATCAAGCTAGGGTTTACATTGAGTTTATGATTAATTTTCTCATTGCTTACACACACAACCATTGAGCTTGTTGTATTTGTATACATTGTATAATTGGGTTGTGGGGAGTTGTAACAATTGAAAGTGAGATTAATTGAGTTCTTGTCCATTATAGAGAACAACCATTATTGTATTCGTGCCTATTTGTGTAGATCACTTTGTAGTACACTTGTACACCGAGAGGAGTGTGTGGTGAGAGACAGGGTCATCCCAAGAGGAGTACAATAGGTGGTAATACCTAGAGAGAGATTGTTATTCCTAACATTTGAGGGAGACAAGGACTAGAGACTAACATTTAAGAGGGTGTAAAGTGAGCTTACAAGAGTGTGAGATTGTAAAGTTTTCGGTGAACTAGAAAACCGAGTGTGAGGTGTAAACATTATTCGGGCGAAAGTAGAAAACCTGATTATGATAGTGGATTTCTCCCTGGGAGTAGGGAGCAAAGACGTAGGACGGAAGGACTGAACTTCGTGATCATATTGTGTGTTTGTATTGTTTATATTTATCATAATTGTACATTTAGTTTAGATTGTTTACCCTTGTGTTAATTTATATATCCTTACACATATTTCGTCATATACCGCTTTGCTAGGATATATCTTTTTGTTCATATTGCATATTCTTGCTCATATCATATTGTATATCTATCTTGCAAGAATAATATTTGAATTAGTTTTAATTAGCATAAAATCGGATTAGATTAGCATAAGACCCTAATCACCTCCCCTCTAGGGTCTAACAGCTACATGATCTTCCGGGTGCAGAACCACTTCTATATAGAGCCGTACTTGCTGTGTCTGTTCGCACAACAGTTCGGGTATGATCAAATTTATAACAGGAACTCGAATCGACAGCTCTAGACTTGTGGTGGCTTGATAGATGGGGCTCGAGTATGGCTGTGGAGTATAACCGGCTGCACTGGCACCAAGTTCAACCTCTCCGGTGTTGAACGCAAATTAGAGTTGTCCTTCTTACAATGTCGGTGGCTTTTGGCAGCAAATGAGTCTGTGCCCATACGACCGATTGCAGAGTTAACGGTCGAAGAAGCTGCTCGGATCGCTACTCGGATGGTGTATTAGGCCGAGCTCAAAAAACAAAGGGGAAAGAAAGTGCGGGTCCTTCTGGCCAGGAGAAGCAGAAAGAAGCTATCTTTTCTTCTGGTGATGAAGTCCCAAAAACTGATATTACGAGTGGCCGAGAGGCCAGAGTCGGCGACGACGAAGAGGAGCTGGGAATAGGTCTGTCAGATCCTCTCTCCTTAGAATTATTTGAGTTAGTGTTAGCTGATCATGCTCGCTGATCTAACTTGCCTAAGCCTTCGCCGGCTCCGAGGAAGCTGAGGATGCAAGTTTTATTCACTTATCCTAATAAGATATGGGTTGAAATCCCAGGTGCAGCTTCCGACAAGGAGGGAGAAGAAGAAGGGTCTCATCTCATATGTCGGACGAGATCGCAGCCTACAACTCAAGTTGCTTCGGGGTTAGAGTCGCGTTCAAAATCTGCTCATGAATGAGTCATTGATCCGGAGGAGGTTTGCCCTGCTAAGTGTAAAAAACTAGTTTCTAAGTGACGGGGTGGACCCCCAGCTTTTGAAACGGGGCCCACCACTAACATGCTTATTGGTGGAGAAGGTAATGTTTCAACTCTTCGTGATCTTTTGACTCTTCCACTTATTAATTCTTAGGCTTAGTCATTGTTGTATCTAAGGAGGTCGTGAAGAAGGTGAAGAGGCATATGATCCTCTTTCTCCCAGCTTTGATAATTTCAAAAGATCTGACTTCTTGCAACAAATGGATGAGACCATAGCCGCGGAGCTTGCAGATGTTAAAGCATGCATAAATATTGAAGCTGTTGTGGACTCCGGTGCCGGACCTGATACGACGGAGAGGGTTAAAGATCCAGGTACATCTAACACAAGTGATACATCTTTTATTTGGCGGGAATTAAACGATTCGGAATTCATGTCTCCGCTAATCGTCTCTATGCTTCTTGCTCTCTTAGGAAAATTGCAAGAAGCGACCCCGGGTACTAACACTGTGGAACCTGGTGCAGCTGCTGAAGGTGAATTTGACTTTCATTTATCGTAAATTCATAACTTTTCCTCTTTCTTTTTTAACACTTGTATTTTCTACAGGTGTTTTAATGGAGGATCTAGGGGAAGAGGGCACTTTCCGTGATGCGGCCCTCGGAGAGACGGGTGTACCCTCATCCGATCCAATACCTACCCCTCTGGACTCTGATGACAGGCTATTTGAGGATATGCTGTCTGAACAAGCCCATCGTAAGGCTGCCGAACTGATGAGCACAGCTGGTTCGCCTACCAGTATGATTCTTATTCCCATGTTACACATTCATTTGTACGTTTTCATTTAACCATAGGAGAGTTCCAATCATAGGACCAGTTATTAAGACTGATACAACTACTCTTACTGGAAAGTTTGATGAACCTGAGGGTCTCGATTTCTTCCTATTGGTAGGGATTGTTATCAAGGCTCGGTCATCGGCTTCCGAGATGCAACTCCTAATTGCTTCGAGGATGCCTGCTATAGCAACTGTTACAACTATTAGGAGGAGCTTAACTGAACAAGCCACGAGACCAATCGAAGAAGTTGGTAGTTCAACGGCTGCTACCAAGCCACGAGACCAATCGAAGAAGTTGGTAGTTCAACGGCTGCTACACCCATAGTGCTTCCTGCAACTCATGAGGTTGTGAGAACGGAATCGGGTGTGGTGCGTTCGGCTGGAGAAAGTTCCGCTACTTATCTCTAATTAGGGATCAAGATAAGATCCCCTAGGCATGAATCCTGGTATCCTTTTTGTGGCAAAAGATTAACAGTCAACATGTGTTAGATGCAGACTTATCTCTATTTAGGGATCAAGATAAAGTCCCCCATGCATGTGAGGTATGGATTTTAGATGTTGAAAGATTATTTCTTCTCTTGGGGCAAAGACGAACCCGACGCCGGAGAAGAAAAATTTTATATTCTATCTCCTGCCGGCCTTCTCTTAGGGCAAAGACAAACCCGATACTAGAGAGGAAGAATTTTATATTTTATCTCTAGGTCTTCTCTTGGGGTAAAGACGAACCCGATGCTAGAGAGGAAGAATTTTATATTCTCTCTCCTGCTACAAAAGAAGCTTAAAGTGGGATCTCTACTTCGAGAATCTTGAAGGTGAAACTAAGAGTGAGATCTCTACTCTGAGAATTAAAAAGATCTGGATAACCCTAACTTTTATAGGATTGGTTACCAAATCTAAAGAAGAACTTTTTGTTTATCGAGATAAAATTCTAACTTTGGCCCTAACTGTTTAAAGGTTTGACCAAGCTGTTAAAGGTTTGATCATTCAATTTAAAAGTGAACCTCTCGTTCATGAAAGGAATCAAGAGAGGATTTTGGCTTTGACCCTAACTATTTAAAGGTTTGACCAAATGGGGGTTTGAGATGACCCTAACTATTTAAAGGTTTGATCGTTCAATTTGAAAGTGGACCTCTCGTTCATGGAAGGGTCGAGAGGGGATTTTGGCTTTGGCCCTAACTATTTAAACGTTTGACCAAATAAATAGTAGGAGTGGAGGTACAATTAATAGTGGGAATGTTGACTTGTACAAATCGTGCAGTAGGGATTTTTGGTGTCAAGTGGCTAGGACTTAACACGAAGGGGTTTAATAGTTGCCATGGATCAGCAGATTGAAATTTTGGATGTTATATCAAGACTTCAACAGTGAGAGTGTTAAAGGCTTAAACATAGTGGGAGTTTGAATATATTCAACCGTGAATAATTTTGGTGGATCTATCGTTAATTAATTTGATCAGTAAAGGATTTTATACTGAAAGACCATGAATCATTAAGTACTCCACAATTACACCCTGAGAGTTTCGTGAGAAAAGATTGACTATATGCAGTCATTGAATCTCATCTCAATAAAAGAGTGCTCCGAAAGTCACAGTGAGAGGGTTTTAATCATCTTGAAAATAATTAAATAGCCACAATGGGAGGTTCTTAATCATGATTAAGAATGAATTATTCTGATGATTGGTTTTTACCTTGAATAATCAATCGGTTTTGGGTTACCCTTAAGAATACCATGTGTAGTATTCTCCAGGAACTTCCCATTAGAATGCATTAAGGTATTCCACCCCTAGCTCTTTGGCAAACCAGAATCTAATTGTATTCGGCCATATTGTTGGTTTTCCTTAAGAATATTAAGAGTAATATTTTCCAGGAACTTCCCGTTGTTGGAAATAAGGGAAGCAGTTTAACCTCGTATATCTGTCAGAGGAAAGGGAGAAGCAGTTTAAACTCTTGTACTCGTCAGAGTCTTGGAGAAGCAGTTTATACTCGTATACTTGTCGGAGTCTCGAAAGGAGTAGTTTATACTCATATACTTTTTAGGGTTTGGGAGAAGCAATTTATACTCGTATACTTATCGGAGTCTCGGAAGAAGCAGTTTATACTCGTATACTTTTTGGACGATAGGGTTCTCATTCGGATTATTTTGGCGTTATGATGCCAGCATAAACCAAGGCTTGAATACTATTATTGAGTGTGAAGTAAGCCTTGGTGGGATGAAGGATCATCCTGTGGTACGCACAATACTTTAGATCCGAAGTGTTGTTATCTTCCTTCTGATTTATAATAGGTGGTAACTTAATTTTGTTATTTTCAAGGAGGTATTTAAAGATAGCTGGAACCACTTCATCCTTGAACGAGTATTCTTTTTGGAGTCTCAGATATGAAGTCCTTTGTTGCTTCTGAGGTTGCTGTTGTGATATCTGATTAGCGTCAACAGCCGCTACTGGTGCCTTTCCCTTACCACAAGAAGAAAAATTCGAGTTCGGGGAGTTAGTCGGCGGTTGACCTCTCTCAAGCTTTTTTTTTGAGAAAGCACTCGGATTATTCCCCGCGCAGTTTTAATTCTTTTCATGTTGTAGATAGAACGACCCCCAAGGCTTCCAGCACATTAATGGAGAGATTGTTATGATATGTCTGCAAGATAAATTCCTCTATGACAGGATCTTTACAATTCATTGCCTTATTACGGAAGCATTTAACAAAGCTATCAACCAACTCCCCATCCTTTTGCTTCTCATCCAAAAGGGCTCCAATCGACACTTCGGTGTCATTGTCGAAGAAGTTGTTAAGGAACGGGTTTTTCATGTCGTTCCAGCTGTTGATACTTCCTGACTTGAGACGACAGTACCAATCGAAGGCGGCCCTACGAAGGGTGCTAATGAATGATCAGACCATTAAAGGTTTGTTGTTGGGCATCACACCCAGGTGGGACTTGAGTAAATTAGGTGTTTAGTGGGTGAGCCCTTTTCATCAAACAACGTGAAGTTAATTAGATTGAACTTCGCTGGATACGGGATTGACTCCCACTCCCTTGTATAAGGACATGGAATACCAATCTTTTTTACCTCTTGAGTGGACATCAGTGCATTAATCTTGCTCTCTATGTCTTTCATTTTCTCGTCCTCACCCGCATTTTCCTTCGGGTAATTTCGGGGAGGAATAATTGGACCACCCCCAGCATTGTCATCCTCAGTGGGACCACTCCCAGCATTTTGGTCAACAAGATGGGTATCAGTGTTGAGATTTTCATCCATGTCTGAATCGCTATCTACTTGATTAGTAGCATTGTGACGGCTAGATTCACCAATCTGATTTGTTAAAGCTTGAATCTGTTAATCATGCAATTCTTTTATCCATTGCACAGTCATTTCCATTTCAAATTTGAAATTTTCTTTCTTCTTGGCCAGAGCGTCTTGAAGGCTTTTGTCCATTTGTTCAACATTGATTATGAATGCCTCACGAGATTGTTCTATTCTAGACACTATATTATCAGAAGCAATCACGGAGTTGGCATCTGACATTTCATCCTTTGAGTAGTGTCCTCTATCCAGTCTAGGTCATTTAGTTCCTGACCGTAACCAAGCGATGCGTTGAGATGCCTCTGAGAAAGATTCAGGACTATAACGCCTTGTCGATTTTCCTTTATCAACCATATTGATGGTAACTTCTAGAAGCTCATCATCATGAATGACATATTTCTTCTTATAGAAGCGTCTTGATTTAGTTTTGGACACTTCAGTGGAGATTCTTTCAAATACCGAGACCCTCAATAGAGTAGTCTTGGGGCAGCTACACTTTGATAATACTGTCTTGATTAACCTCTCACAAGGCTAGTTAGAGTCTAATTTGGGGTACTTCTCTTTTAAGATTTATTCATACCTCCAGTCTGATAATACAACTTATCAACATTGTAGTCGGAGCAACCTATTAGTTGTTGGTTTGAGTCTCCAGGTATAACATTGTTATTTTCTACAGACATGTTTTCTTCTGAATAGGTAACACCTTATTAGCATTCGCAGGAGTCATGCATTTAGGACCGTGCCCTCATGAGGGTGCGTCCTTAACGGGCTCCTGGTCTTCTGCACGCACCTCCAAGCGGATGGTTATAGAAATGGTCTTGTTGGGAGGTTGTGTATGACCCCCAGTCCAGTAAGTTGTTCGAGGTTCATTCACTAGGCCCAAGCATTCTCTAATCGGAAGTTTGCCTCGATCCCTATGTAAAGGACTAAGGTGATCCGTGATCTTCATCTTGAATCAGGAAAGATCCACGCTAACGTGGGACTTCACTAAAGGTACATGATCAATTGGGGTAGGAGCAGAACTTGACAGAAGTAGAGAAATTGCCACGGGAGCCAGACTAGCTCGACTCTGGCGTGAGTCACCTTGAGGTAACCCGCGGATGGCCGAGTCACCTTGAGGTGACCCGTTGCTGGCCGGGTCACCTTAGGGTGACATGCGTTCCTCGATCTTCTCGGTCGCTATTTTGGGCTTCAGCCTCCATACTTGGCATTGTTTTAGTGGTTTCTTGGTCATCTCTTCCTTATCTAACTTATGTGCATCCCGCACAAGGATCCTTGCATGCGCAAATAGTATGCGACGCTTCTGAATATGCTCCTTGAGAGTCGAACAGGTCCATTTGATACGAACCCATTCATTGGTTGATGGTTTGGAGGAGTGGCCATTTACTCGCTATGGTCGACCGTGAGAAGTCTAAAGACCTCCCCAGGATTGGTGCATGTTTTTGGTCGACCACGACGTCAAGCACGATCGACCGCTGGAAGTCTAAAACATCTCCTGCAGTCTTTTCCTATAATCTTCATGGTTTTGTCCACCTTTGTCTCCTTCAATGACTTCATCCACATCTCTATTCTCAAGATATCATGAGAATCACCTATCCTTAAGCTCCCATGAGGATCGTTAAATTTCCAAGGTATGGTAAAAGATACCCTCGTATCATGCCCCCTCCCCTTAGGAACTTAAAGTCTCATTCAAGTTAGAACTGTAGCTGAGTGAACTCGCGTGCGCCTCCTTCTTTTCTAAACTACTTGGCCTTGCTAGGAATCTGGTCTTGACGTCTGATCGAAAACAGGTCCTTCGTCCCACGTCTCATCGTAGTCACCTTCCGTTCTAAATTGCAACCCTCTTACAATGGATCCTCATAAGAACTTATGCATAAAGCAACAAACTCTTGCTTGCATTCACTAACCTCTTCGCTCGATTCACCATCACCAAGTTTGTCTCCTTTAGAAGAGATGCTGAACGAAATATGAACTTTTCACCATCTTTGGTGAATGTGTACTTCTGAGCCCGCCTCTCGTAGATCGTGTATCTATCCCACAAATAAGAATTACCTAGTATAACCTGACAAACATCCAATGGAACTACATTGCACGTGACCTCATTAATATACGACTCATGGAGCGTAAATCTGAAAGTGCATTGATCAACAACACTCAGTCTCATCTCCTTCTAAATCCACCCTAATGGATAGGGTTTTGGATGCTTGACTGTATTCAGACTCAGCTTCTGAACCAAGACATCGGATATAAAATTCTTCTCACTACCTGAATTAACTATGGCATCAACCAAACTAGTCTTCACCAGCAACTTAAGAACAAAGAGCTGCTCTCTAGGGTCGTCGTCCTCTTTCGTGGTCTATTTTCCCGTCATAAGATTAAGACTATTGTTGGTTTTTGTCATCCCCGGGACTTCTTTTGGAACTTGAGCTATCACGTATGTCTTTTTCTCCTCCTCCTTCTTCAACCCCTTTGGCTTGAGATGAGGATACTTCTCCCAACACTGATCAGCTACGTGGCTTGTCTTCTCGCAATGACTACAAATCAGCTCTGCTTTCTCTGGATCACCCTTCTTCTTCTCCTCCTTAGATTGTGAACCACTAGACTCACCTCCAGTTTGTTTTGCATCTCCCTTTGCCTTATTGCTCCTCTTTTGTTTGCCTTCAATGGCAATAGCCTTCATGCTCGCTTCTACAATAGATTCCACCGTGAATTACTTCATCTCCTTCCAGATGTAATCGCTCAATCCCACTATATACTTCATAAACACAGAATATTCCTCTGTCACAATGTTGAGGACCATCGCCTGTTGCTGGAACTCCGTGGTGTATTCTTGAACGGTTTGATTGACTCTTTAGTGTAAGACGTACCACTTGTACCAACACTCCTCATGGAATCACACCTGGTAAATTTGCTTCCGTGGTAGCTCCTTAAACTTGTTTCATGACACCACCTTCTTCTCCTGCTTGCAATAGGATTTCCATCACGTCAACGCGTACCCTGAAAGCTATAATGTCACGAATACAATATTCTCTTTTGACGAACAATCGTAAAGGGTAAAATACATCTCCCTACGCTCAATCCAATCGTCAAGCCTCTCGACGTCAACACTCCCATCATAAATAGAAATCTCTACTCTGAAATCTATCTTCAGATTCTGGTAAGAACTCTTACCCCCTTGATGCTGAACAGTCTTGACAGCCTCGACCTCCTCATCTGAATCTGAATTCCTGCTCTCTCCATTGGACTCTACAAGTTCCTTCTTGCCTTTCGAAGAAGATTCCTCCTTTTTGTCCTTTCCTTGGAAATGATTGACGAGCTGTGTGAGAATCAAACCCATTATCTCCATCTGTTTCTCTAATGCATCAAGTCTCACTGAATTATCCCCTTCAATCATCTTTTTCTTCCTTAATCTCTGAACTCCTTCCAAAGAAATTAGGATCTCGACTAGCTTCTTATATTGCGATCGAGTAAGGACCATACATAGATTGCCCCCTTCATAGGATCTGATTTGCTCTGATACCTATGAGCCGTCGTACGAGCATCCTTGATCATGGAATTATCAATAGTGGGTTGAGAAGAAGACAATAGAAAACACAAGAACAACTTAGTTTTGGCGAAGGAAAATACCTTCTCTAGATTATGAGAATAATAGATTTCAAATCTCTCTCTCATAATCTCTCTAGAATCAAGAACAATCTCCCAGTTCTCTCTAAACCCTAATATCTTAGTTAGGATCTCACCTCTCTAATTTCTCTGATTGTTTCAAATTCTAAAACAATCCCCTTTATAGAGTTTACAACGTGGATGGCAATCTTGTAATTAAACAAACTAAAATCAAACAGGAAAACAAAGTCCCAAACGAACCAGGAAAGCTCAGGAAACCATCACGGTTGACCGCAGAGGCACGTGTGGTCAACCGAAGCTAACGACTGAAACCAAAACCCTTTAAAGGGTTTGGCCAGTCGACCGCATATGTCGCTACGGTTGACCATGAGAAGTGCAGAGACCTCCCCAGGATTGGTGCACGTTTCCGGTCAACTGTGACGTCAAGTGTGGTCGATCGCTGGAAGTCTAAAACGTCTCCTGTAGTCTTTTCCTGTAATCTTTGTGGTTTTGCCCGCCTTTGTCGCCTTCAACGACTTCGTCCACGTCTCTATTCTAAACATATCACGAGAATCACCTATCCTCAAGCTCTCATGATGATCGCTAAATTCCCGAGGCAAGAAAGAAGATACCCATGTATCAAGTACTCTAAATCATCATTTATTTCTACATCGGCAAGTTGTCAATTACAACTATCATCCGATGATTCTCCACCGTCAAGATTAATTACAAAGGGTTCCATGACTCTTACTACAAAACCTTCATTGTAATCAAGCCCAGCTTCGGTATTAGCTTCTTCTCCATTGTCCATACCTTAGGCTGATTATTCAGTATCAGATTCATCACCGTAAAGAAGGGAGTCGGTAAAGCAATTTTCTAACCCCTTGAACGGTTGTTTATCCACGACCATCATCTTGACATCATTATTCATGTCTAGATATTTTATACACTGGTGGAGAGTGGAAGGGACTATAATATTATTATGGATCAAGGGTCGACCCAATAGCAAGTTATAGGAGGTCTCCGCATCAATCACACAACACTTGACTTCGGACCTCAAATCTCCAAGCTGGCACTTTACTCATATTTTTCCCAATGGTTTGGACCCGTTGGTGTTAAATCTGTAGATAATAATGCTCATGGATGCTAGCGTACTAGCGAGGATTCTGAGATTGTACATCAATCGGTGTGATATAATGCTGATAGCGAAACCCAAATCAACTTGGGTCCGGTTGACAACGCTAGCGCCGATATATCCGCTAAAATACAATGGTCTATCATGCTTTGAGTTCCTCATTTGTATGTCCTCTTTGGTAAAGGTGATGCAAGGGAACTGTTTTGCTACGAGATTGTAGTACTGAACTAACGACTCGGGCTCTTCGAGGGCTGCCTTGATCTAAGTGAGAAACATATTAGAGTCAGCCAGAGCTTCTTGCAAATCTACCCGGGTGTCTTTAGAAAGACGTAGTTACTCATATAGAATTATCCTCGCTGGGATGTTAGCCAATTAGGTCATAACAACAAAGCGATATGGAGTGTTTGCACTTTCTGATTTATCCCTACAAATTGGACGATTGAATCAGGACCGCTTCGGGTTTTGAACCTCCTGGTGCTGGTATTCCTTCTCCTTTTGTTTAGCTACCGCCTCATTTTGTTTGGTACCTGACTACTGCTATGGTTTCTTAGTGGGTGTAGGGGGCTTGTAACCACCCCTAGCTCAGCCAACGTTTTAACATTTGGATCAAAAGTTGTGGGATACTTGTACCAGTACTCGTTCCCGCTTCTGGTGGCAAAGGCTGGTTCTCTGCTGGTTATGAAGGCTTCATGCTCGTCTTCGGAAAGTGGCAAAGTTAGGATTTCTTCATCATTTTTCTCCGGAATTGCTGAGGTGGCATAACAAGACTTTCCCTTGCCCTTGTGCTTCTTCTTAGATGAGGACCCTGCCATTGTTCATCTTGCAGTAGATCTAGATTAACCCAAAGAACTTCATCGTTGGAAGTCGCATATGGCACAAGCCCCTTCTGGCGTTGTCCATGAGGATTGTCAATAACAGTCTTGATTTCCACCTTCGTCACGGGTTTTGGTTAAAACCATCTTAGGGGAATAGACCCGAAGCTGATAGTAACTGTGTTCGTACCCACCTTCTTTTCCTTCGGTTACTTTGCAGTGATGATCCCGATGTCAATCAGGGCTTGGATTTTGTCTTTAAGCACATAACACGTCTTGGTGGGACGATGAACCGCCCTATGGAATGTGTAGTATTTCGGATCTGTAGCCCTCTTAGCTCCCTCCTGATCGGTGATTAGGGTAATTTGATTTTATTGTTCTCCAAGAGGTATTTGATAATACCAGGAACTTCATCTTCCTTAAAGAAATAAACCATTGGGAATTTTTGTTCCGACGCCTTTTGTTGCCTCTGTGGTCACTGTTGCCACTGAGGTTGTGACTGCTGCATTGTTTGCTGCTGTAGTTGCTGTTGTGGTTGCAGTTGAAATGTTTGATTCGCATCTACTGCATTTGCTAGCACCTTCCATTCACCACGGGGGACGAAGTTCTACTTCGGGGGATTCGTTGCCAGTTGGCCTCTCTCAGCATTCTACCTTTTGAGGAAACGTTCAGCTTGCTCCCTACGCACCTTCAAATCTTTCCAAGTTTTGGATGACGCCACCCCCATGGCTTCTAGCACATCCAAAGAGAGATTGTTGTGGAAAGTTTGGAGGATGAACTCCTCCATGACAGGATCTCGGTAATTTATTGTGTTATTTCATAAGCGCTTAATGAAGTTGTCAACCGACTCTCCGTCTTTCTGCTTCTCATCGAATAGCATTCTGATTGATACTTCAGTGTCGTCATTAAAGAAATTAGTGAGAAACATACTTTCCATGTCATCCTAGGTATTGATACTTCCTAGCTTGAGATGGTGGTACCAATCGAAGGCAGCCCCGTGAAGGGTGCCAACGAATGACCAGACCATCAAAGGTTTGTTGCCAGAGATCACGTCTAGGTGGGACTTAAAGTAAATTAGGTGTTGAGTGGGTGAGCCTCTCCTGTCGAATGGCATGAAGTTAATTAGATTAAACTTTGTCGGATATGGGATCAACTCCCACTCTCTTGGATAAGGACATAAAATACCGGTCTTTTTACCTCTTAAGTGGTCATCAAGGCATTGATTTTGCTCTCGAGGTCTTTCATCATTTCGTACTCACTTGTATTTTTCTTCAGGCATTTTTGGGGAGGGACAGCGGGACCACCCCTAGTGTTGTTATTTTCGATAGGAGGACCTCGAGTGTTACTATCTTAAAGAGGGAGGTCAGCATCGACATTCTCATCCACTTCTCGGTCGTTATCTGCCTGATTAGCATTGTTGTGATGGCTATACACACCAATCTGATTTGATAAGGCTTGAATTTGTTGGTCGTGTACTTCCCTCATTCGTTGCATGGTCAGCTCCATCTCAGCCTTGAATTCTTCTTTCTGCTTTGTCAAAGCTTCTTGAAGTAGTTGAGTCATTTGTTCAGTGGTGACCATGAACATTTCATGAGATCATCCCACGCTAGACACTGTATTGTCAGAGGTGACCGCAGAGCAAGCATCCGACATTTTATCATCTAAGGAGTGCCTTCTATTCGGCCTAGGTCTGATAGTTCCTGACCGTAACCAAGCGAGACGCTGGGATACCCCTAGAAAGGGACCAGGAATAGAATGCCATGTTGATTTTTCCTTATCGGTCATATTAATGCTAACTTTTGGAAGTTTATCTGTAAGGGTCAAAAATTATCTATGGGTTTCCACATGTAGCTCGAGACGAAGAGAAGACAATAAACGTTATTATCCAAGTCAAAGAGGATTATTCAACTCAAATAAGATCATCCAATGCTGTAGAGAAGCTAACAAGTATATGAAGCAAGTAAGTGAAGCGTACCAGTCAACAGAAGATGCAAAACGACAAAACAACGAGAAACAACTCAGTTAGGAGCTGTGTTTCGCCCACAACGGGTGAAACACCTTGTGTATCTCACCCACACCAAGTGTGTTTCTCCTAAGGGAAGTTGTAGGTCTCTTCACTAGATTTCCAACACATCTTGAATCATCACATTTCAATCGGATGAGAGAGTTAGAGCCAAAATACCCAAGACAGTACAGACTATTTCACACCTACGAAATACCAATGGTGTCTTGCATATTTTGGCCATGATATGATTCGATTTTGAAGAAACTCAAAAGACAAAAATCGTAGGCCTCTTCGCCATCTTTCCAATGCATCTTGAATCACTTCATTCTAAGGTCAGATGAGAGAGTTAGAGGTAAAACAATGGAGAAACACCTTGTATTTTGCACCTGTAGTGCGAAACACCCTTTGTGTTTCGCTCCTGATGCGAAACACATGAAGTGTTTCACACCTGTCAGGACTCTCAGGATGTGTTTTGGTGGTTTTTGATCTGTTTTGACGATTTCGGAACCTCCCCAATTGCCTTGAGGCTATCCTTAAACGTGGGAGAGTTGTTAAAGTTATTGCCAACCGAAAATAAGGTCAAATCTTGGGTTCTTATCCATTAACAGGTCATCCAGAAGCCTATAAATACAGCCCTAGGGCCCTTATGCATGAGTAATTAGGAATTTCGAGCTTGAGGCGAGTTGTTGACCCTATGTGAGGAGGAGCATGAATTTCAGATCAGAAGGCGAGTTCATGGCGAGCTCTTCGGCATGAAGAAGAAGAGTTCGAGAGATCTGCGGCCCCTTCAGCCATTTCCTTAGGATCGAACTTTGTTTCGATCTTGAGAAGAGTATTGATCTCGCTTTGTCCAGGGATTTACTTCTGCTCTTGTGTCTTTTGTGATATAAGAACTGTTAGCCCCATGGTTATGAGCCTATTCCCTAATCTTATTTTGATGATTACAAATAATTCCTAACATTGTGCGTCGAGTGCTTGCATTTGTTTTGTTAGGTAATCTACACAAATATCTTAATTGGATGTTGGATGGAATTGAGCTAAATGATCACATCAAATGGAGGTTGGTGGAATATCGGTATGAAGCCTATGCTCAATTCAAGTCAATGATTCAAGATCAAGATTCATCCGCAACCAAGTTAGACTACAATAAAGATCAAGATTGATTGGGTATAGTTTTTGTAGTTTAGGGTTTATAATTATGTGTTAATACTTAGAGCTCAATCATATACACACATACATATTTTGGTTTTATAGTTTTTAAGTTTAATTATGAAACAAATATACTTAAACATACATACATGTTTCATATTTATAATTTTTGATTTTGGAAACTATGTGTTTAGTCACATATACATGAATTGAATATGCATATATAAATACATATTCATGTTTATATGCGCTTGTTATGATTTCATTGAAATCAAGTTTTGATTATCATGTCTATTATTTTGAAAGATTGCAAAATATGTGTATTTTCGATGAAATATTGTATTCTTGGTTTATGAACATAATAAAACTAGTTTACATCTTTTGCTAAGTCTATAAACTCATTCAAAAGTTTTTAAAATATTGTTTAAGTCAAAATGTCAAAAACATGTGTTGTTTAGTTTTCATGTTTTTGGACTATTTTGCAAAATGAAGAGTTTTCACTATTGGGAAGTGAAATTCCAAAATTTCTATTTGTAACATATTCATTAGCATGTTTATAAACTTTTTCCAAAGTTTTATATTTTTTAGAATTTATTTGCTATTTTTAAAAGAGGTTTGAAAATCAGATTTACTGTTTGTTTCTGGTTGATAACTTGTTGTCAGTCGACTGATGGATTTTATCAGTCGACTGATGAACTCGTTTGGAAAGTACAAAAGTTTCTGTTTTTGTAACAGATGAGATCATCAGTCGACTGATGAGCTCTACAGTCGATCGATGAGCTATGAGCTGCCTATAACACTCAGCTCATCAATCGACTGATACTGTTCATCAGTCGACCGACGGCTTACCAACGGCTAGTTTTTCTAGATTTTTAGGTTTCTATTTTTTTATTTTTTCTTTGGTTTTCTGTTGGTTTTGGGGCTTTTTCTATGATCCTATATATACCCGATACACTCTAACTTCTGAGGATAATCGAAGAGAGTTTTAAAAACAAGTTTTAGGGTGTTTAAGTTTGGTGTAAGTGTGTTTTACAAAATTTTGTGTGAAGAGGTTTTCACAAGGAGAGGAGATCATCTCTTTGGTATTTGGGCTTCAACTTCATCTCTCACTCTCTTGATTTCTAGAGAAGATTTTCTAAACTCAATTCTAGTTTTACATTTATATACTTGTTTGATTATCCTTTTATTAAGCTAGAGTTTTTATTGAGTTTAATTTTGATTTTTATTCTCTTTGTTACACACACCCACTTGAGCTTTTTGTATCTTCATATATAGTATATTTGGGGTTGTGAGTTTGTATCATTGAGTTAAGCTTAATTGAGTTGTCACCTTATTTAGAGAACAATCATTTATTGTTGAGCGTTAATTTATAAGGTTCACTTTGTATTGCACAAGTACACCAAGAGGAGTGTAGAGGTGAGAGATATGGTCGGTCCCAAGAAGAGTGACGTTGGTAGTAAAGCCTAGTGAGAGGTAGTAATTCCAAGCACTTAAGGAAGACACGTGAGAGGCCAACACTTGAGGTGCTATTTGTGTAGTTGCATTGTGAGTAATTATAAACGTTGAAAATCGATATTGTGTGGTGTAAATATTTTTTAGGTGAGCGTCAAAAACCTGGTAATGATAGTGGATTCTCCTCGGGAGTGGTGAGTGGAGACATAGGTCAGAAGGACCGAACTCCGTGATTATTTTCTTGTAGTTGCATTTGTCTTGGCGTATTTATCTTATGCTCATAATATTGTTATATTGCCAATGTTGTATATTTATATCGCCCTTAGTTTAATATCCTTGTATATATCTCATTGTGTATCTCATTGCTAGGATATTGCATTACTAAGTTTTAATCTGACATTAAATTGGATTAGATTAGCATACACTCTATTCACCCCCCCCCCCTCTAGGGTGCTTAAGAACATCGAGCCTTCATCCCGTTCAACTCGGATTTTATTTCTTTGTGGTCCATAGACTAACGCGTTTCCAGCACAGGCAAAGATCTCACGCAAGCAGCGGGTGATAAACGTCCTCTGCGTGTATTTCTAGGAAGTTGTAATTTTCTTTATTTTATTTGTGTAAGAGAAGTCTTATAAAAAGGCCCACTCTTTTGAACTTGTTTTAAAATGATAAATGTTGTAATGAGTTCCACAATGAAACCAACTTTCGATGCAAACACGCTGACGACCACAGTGAGAGTTAACAACCAAGTCATCGAGGTTGTCGTGTCGAAATCAAAGATCAATATCCCGGTTGATTCAGATGTCGAGTACGAGTTTGACAAAGCCAAGTTCGATGAATATTTCTCCTCATCTTCATCATAATTCTCCTCTCCCTGTAACTATGGAAAGATCTCGTCTTTGAAGGAGGCATATTCACCGATGAAGGCTACAAGTGACTCTGATCGCCATAATTCCTCTCCAGTCAAGGAGTTGTTCAACCAAAGTACGCCAACTCTGACAAAGAGGACTCATTAGAGCCGACACCAACGCAAAGCTCGTCAAATCGCCAAGGCCTTGGAATAAGTCAATGGGGTTCATTATTATGTGGACTTGGAGTCTAGGAAGCATCATATAATCTGGCCGCCTCAACAGCAAGTCGTTGTCAATCCCCCCAATCTAACGACAGATGAATGGATCCATGTCAAAAGGACTCGTTCAACCTGGAAGGAGCGCATCCAAAGGTGTCGCGCGCATGCCGCACATGCTCTCGCATTTGAGTGAAAGACACAAGGCATGAAGAAGAAAGAGATAACAAAAAAACTACTGAAATTCAAGCAAGTTTGGGTGCCGAAGGCCAAAACAACGTCGAAAGCAACTCAGAAAAGTGCTGAAACAACTCCTTCTGGCGCGAAACAAAAAATGTGTTTCGAACCTGGAGTGAAACACACATTGTGTTTCTCACCAGCGGTGAACCACAATATGGGTTTCATACTAGGAGCCAAACACAACTCGTGTTTCGCACCTGGTTCCAGCCCTGAGGCTGTTTCTCAGCCTTTGATAGCCTCCGATCCTACTCCATCTGATCCTATACCTCTAAGGAACCCTCATGGTAGTATAGACCTATCCAAATTCAAAATGAATATGGTAGATCGCCTTGGTCCTTTGCACAAGGATCGGGGCAAAGCTCCAGTTAAAGAACACTTGGGTCTGATGAATAAAACTCGAGTGGCTCCTCAGGATAGGGGTCGTACACGTCCTCCTAACAAAATTCCTATCACCAATCACCTGGGGGTTCATGTCAAATCCCAGGAGCCCATTAAGAATCCACGCTCACATGGGAGTGATTCTGAATGAGCGACTCCTAACAATGCCAACAAGGTGTTACCTCTCCAGAAGAAAACGTTTTCGTCAAACGACAGCGTTATACCTGAAGATTCAAACCAACAGCCAATAGGTTGCTTCAGCCATAACGCCGATGAGTTGTACTATTAGGTTGGGGATACGAACAAATCTCAAAAGAGAAGTATTCCAGAATCGGACTCTCACTGTTCTTGTGAGAGGCTCATCATGGCTGTATTATCAAAATGTACCTGCCCAAGGACCATTTCACAAAGGGTCTTGGAATTAGAGAAAATTGTAACTAAAGCATCAAAGCTCAGATCAAAATGCTTCCATGATATAAAACCCCTCGTGCAGGATGATAAATTCACTGAAGTCACCATTAACATGGCTCACAAAGAAAAGTCTGTTATTGTTTCAAATGGCTCTACTCCTGACTTTTCTCTGGGAAGAAAAGTTAATTCAGGAATAGCCTAACGAATGTTTCGGCTTCAATAGGGAGCCACAAAATTCACGAAGGACTGTCTTCGAATGACGAACTTTTGGATACTTGCTCTGCAATCATCTCTGATGATACCATGTCTAGCATGGGGGAAACCAGAGAGGCATTCACAATCACTCCTCATCTCGTAGCTCAGACACTTCAAGAAGCTCTAGCCAAACAATGAAAAGAGCTTAGAGCCGAAATAAAGACAGAGATAGATATCTATGCATGAGGATCGGGGAAAAGCTCCGATCGCAACACTTTCAACTTATCGACAATAATCAATAGAACGATAGATTCTCAAAGTTACTCTGATCGCAACACTTTTAACTTATCAACTCTAATCAATAGAACGATAGGTCCTCAAAGTTGCTCCGATCACAACACTTTCAACTTATCGACTCTAACAAATAGAACGATAGGTCCTCAAAGTTGCTCCGATCGTAATACTTTCAACTTATCGACTCTAATCAATAGAGCGATAGGTCCTCAAAGTTGATCTGATCGCAACACTTTCAACTTATCGACTCTCATCAATAGAGCGACAAAGCTACAAACTCACCACGTTAAGTTTCTTTCGATATTTAAAGGTAAAAACATAATACAGGGAGGAATAAACAATCACTTCTATGATATCAAAATGACATTTCATTATTTTATGTCAGAATATGATATGAAAAAGAAATAATGAAAAGCCAAAACAACACCACTCTGGTTCAAGGGAAAGCAAAGCATAAGTTAAGTGTTGTTCCTACTAAAAGAATGATACAAAATTAGGTGCATCAATTCATCAAACTAAAAGAGGCAAGTTAGGACTTAATATCAAAAAGTTTCTCTTCATGATCAGCTCGCACCAGCGTCTCAGCCCGTTTCTAAAGCTCATCCTTGCTGGACAACATGGCAGCAACTTTTTTCTTAGCCTCTTCGAGAGCACTAGCTTCTATGTGATAATTTATTAGAGAAGTTTCACTTTTTATGTTGAGCTCAGTAACAATAGTTTCTTCGTGCTTGAACTGGGTTTTCAACTTAGCCAACTCTACTTCAGTGGCAATGATCTTCTCTCGTAAATTTTCTAAAGAAGTATTTGAGAGGGCTAGTTCAGCTTGTTTTTGAGCATTCATCTTCTGCAGTGTTCCACCTGAATCTTCTTCTCAGCTATATGACGCCGAGCTGTTTCGTACTTATTAGCTTCTTCAGCCCGAATGTCCTCGAACGTGGATGCAATCTGCGCTTGGATATTAATACAACCTAAGGCCTCCAAGAACCTTAGTTGTGCCTCTAGGCGTAAGATAGCTTCCGAGCAACACTCAACGACATAGACATCACTCAAAAATTTGAGGTTGTTCAAACTATTCGTGAGCATAGGCTTGAAGGTTTCAAAAGTATCTCGACCAACCAGCACAACCTCAATCACTTTCTTTGCACATCTTGAGGAAATCAGGCACATCCGTTGGACTCGAGACGACGATGGGAGATAGTACTAAAATTTTCAAAGTTGCTGAACCAAGTAAGAGGCCAGCAGGTGACTTCGACGTAGTGGACTGAGAAGGAATGTCGACATTCAATTGATAAGGACTCGAGTGGAGGGCTGTAAATTCCCTTATTCTAGATGAGCTCGGCAAGTCTACAACCTCCGTCGGGGCCAAAGAAATCGTTAATAAAGTCGTCGATGGGAGAGTTGTTATCAAGAGCTCCAAGCAAGGATTCTCTGATACATGAGTTGGTGGTAGTACAAGCTGTTGCATGGGAGAAGAGACAACAATGGTTGCCTCAAGTGTCATAGAATCTGTACAAGAAAATAGTTTAAATACAGAAAGAAAATGAGTCATAATTTGGAATGAACGATGCTTACCAGTGAGAGGAAGAGGAACATAGGCTGACGCCTTATCAGAAGAAGATGGCGGTGGGATATCCCATTCACTAAGATCATCACTGTTATCACCCGAGTTACCATTATTCTTACTATCTTCACCTTGATCGCCACCATCACCTGCGTCGTTCACATCATCGCTATGAGAGGAGGGTTCATAATTTGTAGGCTCTTCTTCATCTATGGATGAAAATGTTGATGGATTCTCGGCGATGATAGGTTTCGACATGACTCTAGTTGTAGGGCTGGGTTGTGTGCCTCCTACAAGTGACAGTAACACAGAAGCAGAAGGAGATTTATCCGCTCCCGAATCTTTTTGGACAGCCACTGTGGATTCCTTGACAGGAGGCCTATCTCCTTCAACTTGAGAAGCAGTAGAAGTAGCATCGTGAAATGCGTCTTTAGGGACATATTCTGCATCCCATGCAAACGATTCGTCTCCACCCTCTTCCTCATTCAATGAACGAGCTGAAGAAACTGGGCCTCCTAAAGCAGGACCAACTGTGGGGAGACTAGGTTGAGGCGAGAGCTCCATAGCGGTAGACTCTCGCTCTTCCTCTTCTCTGTGCCATGCTTTACGAACATCTGACATAAGCTTAGAAGTAGGAGGCTTGAGTGCTAGCTTTCGTCGAGCTCGCTTATCATACTCGGCTTCTTCAGTCAAGTCGAGTGCTCTCTTTCTGGTAGCACATTTACTCCGAGTCTTAACTCTTGAAGGTTCCACCTCATGAGCATCGGGTACCCTAATCTCTTCTTGAAACCCCTCTGGTGATTGTCGTCTATCTTCAGTAATCGCCTCTTCATATGACAAGTATTCAGTAACCCCCTTGCATGGGACTTTTTGGCACTTCTCTTTGAAGCATATCATTTTCGAATGGCTTTCAGGTAGGAAGTATTCATATTATAGGCTAAAATTTGATAAGCAGCCTGATACCATGTACAAAAGCTTAAAGAGGTGTGGACGTTGGGCATTTTGTGTTGTAACTTGAACTTTACCCCGGTACAGCCCGCTACCGAATAATACCAAGCTCTTGCTCATTCATACACATTGCCTGTGTATGTAAGGTTTGGGTTAGGATTGCTGATGTAAATTTGATTATAGCCGAATCATCGAGAAAAGCGATAAGGATGATATGGCTCAATGAACCATTTCCTCCCTTGTCGGAAAATAAGATAGCCCGGGCGAATATTTATGAGCCACCAAAAGGCACCTCTACTGAGTGTAGTGAAAGAGTTACGCATCGGAGTGTCTTGATGGATCTCTCCATACGCACCATCCTCGAAAATAAAAAATTTGCAAGCAATCTCGTAATTATAATCTCACCTAAATATCTCACGGAATTTAACCTGATACCAACTAACCCATCGAGTGGTCTCCAATTGTTGGACGAGAGGGGCCGAGGGGTCATTCGATTCATGCGTTGACATTATTGAAGGGTAGTGTAATTCAAACCAGGATACCAAATAGATATATGGCATCAGCACCCGAGGAGTTGGAGTTTGAATGATAGTCTTCCCATCTGATTCTAATTTCTTGACAGTAACAAATTCAGAGGCTAGCTCCCGTAAGCCACTCTGCAAGCAACACACTATAGCCGAGAGGAGATTCAAAGGTCGTCTATGAGCCAAAAGAATAGCTGGATATAGTACCTCTATTGTGATGGCATCTACCGACCAAGTTAGTACTACGCAACGCTTCAACCAGAGGGTAAGGAAACTGGCGAACAAGGCCATGTCGGAGATTAGGATTTCTACCTGATAATGAAAGCTTTCAAATGTAGTGAAGGCTGAAAAGACGTCTTCCTCTGCTTTGCAAGTATAGTGGGAGGTTGTATCGTTGATGCGCTCGTTGATTTTCCTCTAGAGTACTGACAGCTAAACGAGCTACTTATGTATCCTTATCCCACAAATTTCAGAAAAGATACTCTGCTTATTGCCCTTCTTTTACACCGCTGGCTCTCTTCCTGATAGTTTGTGCATATATCTGAAAATGGCACATCAATTCCCAATAAGTGTCGTAGATTTCTGGGGCACCATGTTTTAGAATCTCTAATTCCCTATTCCCAGGAACAAACTCCTCATAGGGCATTTCTCCAAAAGACAATCCAGATATCTCAAACATCTCATGAAGAACGAAACCTAATTCACCAGCAGGTGTGAAAAAGGTACCGATATGAGGATTATAAAATTCTAACATAGAAAAGAGTTTGCTATAGTTTGGGGAAATCCCGTATCAAGTGGCTATTATTGGAGTTCTCAACTCCGAAATCCTCAAAGGTTCTTCCAGCTCCTCCAAGACAAAGTTTATCATACGGGCCCACCAATCTGTCTTACTTGAATGTACCCATTTTGGGGCCTTGAAATCTTGAGCAGGGAATTCTCCCTTAACTAAGATAAACTTTCTAATAAAGAAATCTGCCTAAGATAAACTTTCTAATAAAGAAATCTGCCAGCTTAGCAGGTTTAATGATAGGAAGTTCCTTTTTTGAATGAACCCGGCTTCAAATCTATAAAGTGATTAAAGCCAGTCGGGTGGGTACCCCGAGGGGTGATATGCTCAGTAGCAACACCTCCTTGATCTTGGACGAGCTCCCAATCTATGAACCGTAGGATAGAAGCACATTGGTAATAGGAAATTGGCTAGATTCACTCTAGCTTTGGCAGGAAAAGGTGACGATTGTTGATGGTCCTCAGCCATTTGTAGTTTCCCTCAAACACCCGTTTGGGGTCCATTTTGATATAGTCTCCAAAAAGGAAAGACGGTTTCCTTAAGATCTCATGTTTTGTGGTTTCAAACTTAGTATCTGTCACCAAGGATCTGAGGGTTTCGAGGAAAGCCTAAGTGATGAATTTCGCCCGCTCTTTGTTTGTGTCTTGGAATATTGGATATTCCAAGAAAAAGCTAAAAATTATATTTTTCTCTGCGCCTCCCGCATGACCAAAGTAATGGTTGAAAGAAAGGTGCTCATTGGAGTAGCACACTGCAAATGAAAAAGGCAATCAGTTATTACAAAACAAATGATAAGTCTGTAAAAAAGGAGCATAACTCAAAAACGCAAGGTCTACACCTACGTCCAAAATTACGGACGCAGGGTCCAGACCCGCATTGAGGATTCCAAATGCAAGGTCCAGACCCACATTAAGGATTCCAAACACAGAGTCCAGACCCACATTTAGGGTTCCAAACGCAAGGTCCAGACCCGCATTCGAAATTCAGAATGCAGGGTCTGAACCTGTGTTGTAATATCGTAAACGGTAGAGTTAACCATGCGTTTCAAATCGAGAAATACTGAGAATGATCTCTATGTTTTAATGGCGGAATGTGAACTTTTACTCAAGGTTGAGGGTAAAGAACTTGTCGAAACAAGTTATGATCGCCCAAACCCAACATTAATCAAGGAAGTCCGAGGCGGCGGCACGGTGGTTGAAACATCCCCGGTGGTTTTGGTCGACGGAGCACCCTGAACTTGGGCGACCTTTGATTTGGATGTGGTTCTCTTCTTGGGAGCCATTCTAACCTCGGCAAAGAAGATAGAAAATGGTCGATGAAGGATTTAAGAACAAGCTTTTCCCTCGTTAGAGCACCGGAGAAGACGAACAAGAATCCTGTTAAGTGGTCGACAGGAGAGCAAAAAGGGAAAAGTCGAATGACTTTTTGATTTGATCTCAACGGTCCATTTATATATAGCTGTAGTTGTCATGTCGATGCAGGATTTTAGGTGAAAATCTCACCCAAAACGTGATTTTCGCGTTTTCAAATAAGTGGTTTTAACCTCTAAACGTGTCACCACATTCTGATGGTTAAACGCACAATTTAACCCTGGGTTTTGGTGCTCAAGCCTCAGGCATGGAGAGAAAAGTTGACAATGGCCATCAAAGTGATAAAGGCCATGAAGAAAGGGGCCTATGACAAGAAGCTATGCAACCCCTTAGATGAGTACAGGAAGATTACAATCAATCAAGTTTGATTAGTCGCGCAACTCATCCTTCTAAATGACATAACATTCCAACCAAAAATGTTGTTGAAATCATTACCCCAGTTGGGATGATCAAAAAGGGAGACAAAGTGGGTTTCTCTGAGGTTACCCTCCTTGCCAAATGTGGGACAAGATCCTCTTCGTATGGGCTTGTGGCTCTCTTTGTTTATGACGATGGATTTGTCCTTAATTTAGGGGTACTCAATCTCATTGAAGATAATCTCATTGATAAGTTTGCAGCTGGTGTTTCTATGGTTGCTTTGTTGCCCTAGGCTCTCTCTTATCCAACTTTTGCAGCTACACCTTGTAGGCGTTAAAAAAATGCCCATAGGTCCTCAAACACAGTGCAAGACAAGGAAAAGACGATAAACGTTATTATCCAAGTCAAAGGAATTCATCCAAAATCAGCAAGGCGACGAAGCGTACGCAAAACAAAGAAGCTGGAAGAATCACGAAACATTGCTTAGAAGCTTGAACAGTGCCGAGTCACCAAATGCTGACTCGCATAGTTCCGAGTCACCAAATACTGACTCGCACTGTTCCGAGTCACCAGAAGCTTACTCGCACAGTTCCGAGTCACCAGAAGCTGACTCGCACAGTTCCGAGTCACCAGAAGCTGACTCGCACAGTCCCGAGTCACCGGGACTCTTGTTGGATACAAAACCTCCCCAAACACGGATTTCAATGATTTTTAAGGATTCTTTCGTCCCAAAACCTCTCCAACTGCTCTGAGGTTATCCATAAACACGTTTAGACAGTTATAAACCGCAGATAACGTTTAAACATCAATTCCTACTAGGAGACACATCTCAAAAAGCCTATAAATAGAAGCCTAAGGTCTTCTTTCAAGGGGATCGGAGATCTGAGATTAAGAAGGCGAGGTGCTGTCAAATTGACCAGTCAACCACGAATTTCAGAGGAGAATCATCAGAGCTTGGCGAACACTTTCATAAAGAAAGCCCCTTCGAAAGGTTTGTGATTCTTTTCCCTTCTTTCCTCCGGATTAAACTTGGTTTTAATCTCGAGAAGAGCCACAATCTCGCTTGGTCGTGATTGTCGCTTCCGTAATTGTTTCCCTCGTGAAACAAGAGCGTAATTATATTGTCGATCGGCTTTGGTCTGCGGTGGTCCACGGACTAACGCGTCCCCGGCACAGGCAAAGATCCCACGCAAAGCAGCGGGAGATAAACTACTGCTGCGTTTTGTTTGATAAAGTTGTAATCTTTATTTTTCGTTGTAAGAAGATCTTATAAAAGATCAACTCTCTTTTCAGTTTGAACTTGTAATCGATAAACGGTGTAACAGGTTTGAAAATAATGGAAAAGGCAACTTTTGACACAAACAAACTGGCGACCACAGTGGGAGCCGACAGCTTTTCTGCAAAAGCTGTAGTGTCGCAACCAAAGATCGTCATACCGATCAACGAGGAGGTCGAGTACGAGTTCGACCAAGCAAAATATGAAGAGTACTTATCCTCCTCTTCCCGATCATCCTCCCCTCGTAGGAATAGGAGAAACTCCACAAGGAAAGGTCGAGGACATTTGGATTTGAAGGTTCAAAATCAAGAACCTCATCCCGCAGCGGTTCAAAAGACTCCTTGTGAAGCTGAAGCTACCAAGGCCGAGCCGACTTTATCCAAGAGGGCGCGTCAAAGACGGCGTCAACGCCTAGCACGCCAATTGGCCAAGGCCTCCGAGCCGGTGGATGGAATCCGCTATGAAGCGGATCTGAAGTCTAGAGGACGCCAACAGGCACAGCAGCGACTTAGCGATTGGTCTAAACCAACGACAAATGAATGGGTCCCCGTTAAGAGGACACGTTCCACTCTTAAAGAACGAACCGAGAAGAGCCACGCTTTACTTGCGCACGCAAGAATCCTGGTACAAGAGGCCGAGAAACTATAAACAAGTACTGCAGATTTTAAACTGACAAAACCACGACAAATTTGGAGGCCAAAATCCAGAACAAAGCCCGAAAAAACCGAGGCACATGCTGCTGGCTCGGCCAAGGCCGAGTCACTAAACGCTGGCTCGGCCAAGGCCGAGTCACTAAAAGCTGGCTCGGCCAAGGCCGAGTCACCAAACGCTGGCTTGGCCAAGGCCGAGTCACCAATTGCTGACCCGCGAGCTAGTTCATCTCTGTCTGCAGAAATTTCCCCTCCTGCGACCAGCTTTAAGTCTCCGACAGCTCCTGCTTTTGTTCCGATGACTTCCTCACCTCCTGTAAAACCCCACGGTAACGTGGACTTATCCAGAGTTAAAATGAGCATAATGGATCGTCTCGGCCCTTTGCATAAAAATAAACCCCGCATGATTTGTCAGAATGGGGGTCGGGAGCGAGTCTCCAGTAACTCAAAAATCCCTCATACAGAGAAAGTACCAGTAACCGCTCGCCTTGGGCTACGGGTAGAAGTTCGAGATTCTGTTGAACCCTCACGCATGCGAAGGCGAGTTTTCAAACGAGCGACTCTTGAAAATAATGACAGAGCGATATGCCCTCAAAGAGAGCTTTATTCGTCAGAAGAAGACGATGATAGAATAAGAGGGTTATGCCAACACAAGATAGGTGGCTCCGATGATAATATCGATGAGCTGTACTATCAGACCCAGACTGGGGGCATGAGTAAACCTCGGAAGAGAAACTCCCGAGAAAGGGATTCTCGTTGTCCTTGTACTAAACTCATCAAGGCAGTATTAGCAGAATGTAACTGTTCCAAGACTGCCTCGCAAAGGATTTCAGTGTTTGAAAGACTTTCTACAGAAACGGAGAGAAACAAATCAAGACATTTCCGTAAAAGAAAGCCACCCGTTCGGGAACGTGAACTCTCGGAATTCACGATTAACATGGCAGAAAAAGGAAAGTCCACGCGGCATTACAACCCTGAGCCCTTCTCACAAATGTCTCCCCGCGAGAACAGGAATACGGAAGGCGTTCTTAACGCTGGGGGTGGTATCAATATCCATCCCCAAAATCGCCAGAAGAGTGAGGTAGGCGAAGATCTTAAGATGAAAGACTTGGAAAGCAAAATCAATGCTTTGATGTCTGCCCAAGAAGTAAAAAAGACTGGCATTCCGTGTCCCTACCTGAGGGAGTGGGACTCCATTCCATACCCACCGAAGTTCAATTTGATCAACTTCACACCATTCGATGGAAGGGGCTCCCCTACCCAACACTTGATTTATTTCAAGTCTCACCTGGGGATCATTTCAGGTAACGAACCTCTGATGGTACGATCGTTCGTAGGAACCCTTCGCGCTGCTGCATTTGATTGGTACCGCCGGCTTAAACCGGGAAGTATCACTACATGGGACGATATGGAAAGCATGTTTCTCGCTAATTTCTTCGACGATGACACGGAGGTGTCAATCGGGACGCTCTTTGAAGAAAAGCAGAAGGATGGAGAACTCGTGGAAAACTTTGTTAAACGCTTCCGGAACAAGGCAATGAACTGCCGAGATCCGGTCACGGAGGAGTTCATACTCCAGACGTGCCATAATAATCTTTCCATAGATGTATTAGAAGCTATGGGAACAGCACCGTCCAAAACGTGGAAGGATCTGAAGGTCCGAGGGGAGCAAGCTGAGCGATTCCTCCGAAGGAAGAAAGCCGAGAGGGGTCAATCAACAACTAAGCCTCCGAATTCTAACTTTGCCTCTCGTGGCAAAGGCAAATCACCTGCAACAGCTGTTGATGCTAACCAGACGTCGCAAAAGCAACTCCGAAAACAGCAAAAGACTTCGGGTCCGAGACTCCAAAAAGAGTACTCTTTCAAGGACGAAGACGTTCCAGCCATCTTCGAATCCCTCCTTGGAAGCAACAAGATCAAGCTACCACCTATCACAAATCAGGAGGAAGCTGACAACACTACGGACCCAAAGTACTGTGCATACCACAGGAAGGTCGTTCATCCCACTAAGGATTGCTTTGCTCTCAAGAATAGCATTCAGACCTTGATTGAAGCCGGCGTCATATCGCTTAGATAAGCCAAATAAGAACGAAAAAACTCCAAAGAGTATACGAGTATAAACTGTTTCTCAATCCTCCAACAGGTGCAAGAGGTTAAACTGCTCCCTGCATACTCCAATAGGTATATGAGTCTAAACTGCTCCCCACTTTTAACGGGAAGTTCCTGGGTTCCTGGAGGATGTTACACTAATATTCTTAAGGATAACCCGGTCAGGTAACTGAGAATAATGTCCGAACCAGTTCCACAGAGGAAGCTGGGGGTGGACGATTTATGTAACGGGAAGTTCCTAGAGAATCATATATTCTTAAGGATAACCAGAACATGCGATTGAGGATAACGTACTCCTCGTTACACCAAGTTTTGTAAGAAAGCTGGGAGTGGATAATTTGTGTAACGGGAAGTTCCCAAAAGAATTTTAATATTCTTAGGGATAACCCGATCGACATGAACAAAGTGATGAACACTAAATCTCTCACCGATCAGACTAATTGACGGTGGGACCGTTAAATTCGATCAAGTTTAATCCCATTCAAATTCTCACCGCGTCTGTGCACTCAACACTCTCATTGCTAGAGTCTGGACATAATATTCAGAATTGGTCAAACCTTTCTACAGTTAGGACCAAAACCAAAATCCCCTCTCGATTCCTCCAATGAACGAGAGGTCCACTTTCAAATCAAGTGATCAAACCTGCCTACAGTTAGGGTCATCTCAAACTCCTGTTTGGCCAAACCTTCCTACAGTTAGGGTCAAAACCATAATTCACTCTCGATAAATGAGAAAATCACATTTAGTTCGGTAATCAAACCTTCTGACAGTTAGGATTATCCAAATTTTTCGATTCTCGGAGTGGAGGTCCCACTCCTAGTTTCATCTTTTCGGATTCTGGGGGTGGAGATCCCACCTCGAGTCTCCTTTCCAGCTGAAGATAGAATATAAAATTCTTCTTCTTCAGTGTCGGGAGATAGAATATAAAATTCTTCCTCTCCCATTTCGGGTTCGTCTTTGCCCCAAGAGAAGACACCACCTTTGTCAACTCCCAAAATCTGTGCCTCACAGGTACAGGGAATTTTATCCCGAATCCTAAGTAGGGATAAGTCAACGCCTAACACGCGTTGCCGGTTTAGTCTTTTTCCGTACAAAAAGACACCAGGGTTCGATTCTGGGGTATTCTATCCTGAAACCTAAGCAAGGATAAGTCTGCGCTTAACCCGCGCTGCCGGTTAGTTCTTAACCGTTAAAAAGAACACCCGTTCACATATTCAACATTGTGACAGGTTGTTATTGAAAAAGACCATGCCTTACACACATGGGGAATTTTATCCCGAAGCCTAAATAGGGATAAGTCAGCGTCTAAAACACGTTGTTGGGTAGCCTATTCCCATAACAATGGCGAAGTCTACATATTCGAAGTTGTAGCATCAAGTCTAAGGGAGTTCATTCCTTTAGCACAACATCACATGCGGAACGGATTAAGACAATTCGCATGCTAGCCCGACTCAAACGGTGGTCGGTAAAGGCTCATCAAACCCGTTGATGGCTGAGGGTTTGCCCAAAATCCTATAAATATGATAGTCACTGACGCATCAGCTTCATTAGTTGGTCTCGTGACTTGAGCATCGAATGACATTTGAAACCCTAAGGTCAACGCCGGTCAACGCGTAACCCTAGGTCAAAGCGGATCAATGCGTTGCAATGAAAGAATCAATACTCCGAAAAGTATACGAGTATAAACTGCTTCTTAAAACTCCAATGGGTATACGAGTTTAAACTGTTTCCCACCCTCGACGGGAAGTTCCTGGAGAATATCGTATACAATATTCTTAAGGATAACCCGGCGACCTCCGATAAGTATATGAGGCTAAACTAACTTTCAGAACTCCCAAGAGTATACGAGTATAAACTGGTCCTCTCTGCTTCAAATGCATGACTTTTGGTCAACGTCTGTCAAGGCGTCACCAGATGGGAATTCCCCAACAACGAGGGTCAACTCAACGTTAAATCAGCGACGCCGTTTAGTTTCAAGATTTCAACAGCGGTCAGACGATAAACGCAGAGCCGTAAAAACTTCATCTATTCGACAGAACTCTGAATAGATTGAGGGCTGAAGGAGTCAAGAAATGAAACCCATGACAGGTCCTTCTGCAAATATAGCCTATCATATCCAAAGTATTTCAGGCTCCTCTATAAAAGAAACGAGACTGAAACACTTTGGAGGGGGTATCTGTAGGCGTTAAAAATTGCCCATAGGTCCTCAAACACAGTGCAAGACAAGGAAAAGACGATAAACGTTATTATCCAAGTCAAAGGAATTCATCCAAAATCAGCAAGGCGACGAAGCGTACGCAAAACAAAGAAGCTGGAAGAATCACGAAACATTGCTTAGAAGCTTGAACAGTGCCGAGTCACCAGAAGCTGACTCGCACAGTTCCGAGTCACCAGAAGCTGACTCGCACAGTTCCGAGTCACCAGAAGCTGACTCGCACAGTTCCGAGTCACCAGAAGCTGACTCGCACAGTTCCGAGTCACCAGAAGCTGACTCGCACAGTTCCGAGTCACCAGAAGCTGACTCGCACAGTTCCGAGTCACCAAATGCTGACTCGCACAGTTCCGAGTCACCAGAAGCTGACTCGCACAGTTCCGAGTCACCAAATGCTGACTCGCACAGTTCCGAGTCACCAGAAGCTGACTCGCACAGTTCCGAGTCACCAGAAGCTGACTCGCACAGTTCCGAGTCACCAGAAGCTGACTCGCACAGTTCCGAGTCACCAGAAGCTGACTCGCACAGTTCCGAGTCACCAGAAGCTGACTCGCACAGTTCCGAGTCACCAGAAGCTGACTCGCACAGTTCCGAGTCACCAGAAGCTGACTCGCACAGTTCCGAGTCACCAGAAGCTGACTCGCACAGTTCCGAGTCACCAAATGCTGACTCGCACAGTTCCGAGTCACCAGAAACTGACTCGCACAGTTCCGAGTCACCAAATGCTGACTCGCACAGTCCCGAGTCACCAGGACTCTTGTTGGATACAAAACCTCCCCAAACACGGATTTCAATGATTTTTAAGGATTCTTTCGTCCCAAAACCTCTCCAACTACTCTGAGGTTATCCATAAACACGTTTAGACAGTTATAAACCGTAGATAATGTTTAAACGTCAATTCCTACTAGGAGACACATCTCAAAAAGCCTATAAATAGAAGCCTAAGGTCTTCTTTCAAGAGGATCGGAGATCTGAGATTAAGAAGGCGAGGTGCTGTCAAATTGACCAGTAAACCATGAATTTCAGAGGAGAATCATCAGAGCTTGGCGAACACTTTCATAAAGAAAGCCCCTTCGAAAGGTTTGTGATTCTTTTCCCTTCTTTCCTCCGGATTAAACTTGGTTTTAATCTCGAGAAGAGCCACAATCTCGCTTGGTCGTGATTGTCGCTTCCGTAATTGTTTCCCTCGTGAAACAAGAGCGTAATTATATTATCGATCGGCTTTGGTCTGCGGTGGTCCACGGACTAACGCGTCCCCGGCACAGGCAAAGATCCCACGCAAAGCAGCGGGAGATAAACTACTGCTGCGTTTTGTTTGATAAAGTTGTAATCTTTATTTTTCGTTGTAAGAAGATCTTATAAAAAGATCAACTCTCTTTTCAGTTTGAACTTATAATCGATAAACGGTGTAACAGGTTTGAAAACAATGGAAAAGGCAACTTTTGACACAAACACACCTCATATGTTTATCAATGCCTACAAGAAAGTCATTGATGATGTTGTTGACATTGATACACCTCTTCACAGGTTGAGTGGGGTATCTCAAGGACCCAGACAAATTCGTTATCACCATCGCTCTTGTTGACTTAACAACAATAACTTGGGCTTTAGCTTGTTTGACTAAGTTCATTGTCCTCGAGGCACAAAAGTTATCTTGTTTGGTTTAAGAAAGCAGAGTTATAATATTCTGATAACCAGGTTCGCGATGTTTTCGAATTAGACAGAGTGAATAATCAATGATATTCTGAGATCTAAAGTATTCTAAAAATTCATCTCAGATAACCGTGAACTTTCGAAAACTTTGGAGGGGGTTCTGTAGGCTGTCTAAAAATCATGACAGATAACTAATACTCATTGAACGCAAAGGAAGAAAGTTACAAATAAATGACATTCATGTCAACAAAAGGAAGGCTACAATTGGAAGATTCTCACATAGATTGAGAAAGGTTATAATGCAATGACCTTTGCGACAGTTGATGAAAAGCTCTGATTCAACAGTCTTTACAATCTGACAACTCTCACACTCTAAAAAAGGCTAAAGCAAAGATTACAAAACAATGATCTTTGTGATGCCATGACAAAAAAGATTACAAGTAAATAATCTCTTCAATCTAAGATGTAGAACTCATCCCTGCATCCCAGAGTTGAAACGCAAGTGATTACGTTCCAGAGTCAAAGCAACGCGATCACTACACCCTCAGCTATCGACGCAACTCAAACGTAGATCAACGCAGCTCAGAACACTACATCAACGCAGATCAAACACTGCATCAACACAGCTCAAATGCAGCTCAGAACATTGCATCAATGCAGCTCAAACGCAGCTCAAGCTTAGACGCTGACGCACCATCCGAAGACATACGTTTGAACGCAGGTTCATGCCCAGAATGCAAATGAAGGCTTTGACTCGTTCAAACATGATCTAAATAGTTCCAAAAACTATTTTTTACCTATGATCTAGGGAGTGGTTTAAGTGGGTTGTTATACCCAATTAATGGGGCAACTAAACCCCCATTAAGAAGAAGATTAAGGGGGCAGTTACACCCCTTAATCCTTATATAAATATCAACAAACTCAACTAAGTTTTGGATCGATGATCTTGGAGGCGAGATCCGGAGTCTTGGCTATTAACCGATTATTCGGTTTAAATGACTCTGTTCAATAGAGTTTCAACTCATTCTGAGTTACAAAACTCATTGAGAGTTCCTTCAATTGTTCCAATGAATCGAGACATGTGAATCATCAATGGAGAGCAAACTCAATGTTATCATTCGAGGGGGGCACTCCATCGTCACCGTGAAGAACCCAGAATTAAACAAAGGGAAGAATTCAGATCAATTCTTTTCTCTTTTGTAATTAGGAAATCCGAATTGTAATTGAGATTGAGAGAGTTGTAAATATTCTTTTTCTAAGCAGTTAGAGAGAATAAAATCACATTCAACTCTTTCATTTTTCATTTCACCAATAGTGCACCACATATGCCTAAACGAGTTCATAACCCTAGGACTTTGAGCTTAAATGATAGGGGTCATATCTCTAACCAATCCAGCACCAAGAATGCTTGGGTGCCAAAATAATTTTTCTTAAACCAAGAATTTTAGTGTTTTTTTTTTGAAAAATTATACTTTAAACTTTTGAACATGATAACAATTTTTTTTTCATTGATCAAATTCTTTTGTTTTCATGATTATTAGTTTTGATTTTGATGTGAGGTTTGTGTTTATATAACCCTCCGGGTTTATTGGGTGTTTATTCCCAAATCATATTTACCGAATGCTAGAATGATTATATGGATTGGAACAAGCTTACGAGCTTGATATATTGTTGCCTCTCTTGAAATTCTTTTGTCAAAGATTTTGTTTTGAATTATTGCTTTGAATTCATTATATTTCACTTATATGATGATATTTATGTGTTTGTGCTTATGGATCATCTATTCGTGTCTTATAATGTATTCTATGAGTGGTTTGATCAGGTTATACAAAGAAAATTTTCTTCTTTGATCAAACATTATTTTTGGACTCAAATCTTGATTTATGACTTCATTTGAGTGATTTGTTTTCACTTGAAAACTTTTTTCATGGTTCTCATGTTTTCCTCATTCCTTTGCTTTCATAAATCTATTTTTATACACTATGTTTTTATAATTGTTAATGAGATACTATTTTCATATTGACATATTTATATGTGTTCTCATTGTCTTTTTGTATGTGAGTGATATTTAGCATATTCATGTATGCTTGCTCACATATGTGTGCCTTGATCATTATTACATATATTCCATAAGGTATTTTGATAGGGAGAGCAATCCATATATCTTTCTATGTGTTATACTCACCCATGCTTATAGGTAGGGGGAGCTTTCGCTCTCTTTCATCTATATGATTTTCCCCTTTTTGATGTTGTCAAAAGGGGAGAAATATTATGAGTATATTCTTTCTTATTTATATGCATTATATATTATACTTTGTATATTTATTTTCTTCATGCATATATCCTTTTTGTAAATTATTTGTCATCATTAAAAAGGGGGGAGATAGTTGGCATCTTTGTTTTGATGATGTTTAACAAACAATTTATCACTAATGTTATTTTCTAGTATTCATGTTTTCTTATTTATTATAGACAAACAATATGTTGGAGGATGGATGGAATTGCGTACTCATGATCATATCCAATGGAGGATGGCGGAATTGTGGTATGAAGCCTTGCATTCAAGTTAAAGATACATGTTCAAGCTTCTTCTGCAAGTGTACCAAGTCAAGCTTATTGAAGATCAAGATCAAGCTTGGGTAATTTAGTTTAGGTTTTTATATTATGTGTGTTGGTACTCTAAGCTCAATCATGTACACCCATACACGTTTTGGTTTTGTATATATATAGTTATATATATACATATATGTTTTGGTTTGATAGGTTTCAAGTTTTACTATGAAACAATTGAATACAATTGGAAAACATATTTTTGTTTCATACTTATTACATTTATATGATTTAATCAATATCAATCAATATCAATTTTATTTAGTTCCATGAAATCATGTTTTAGCGTATTATATATGTATTTTGATAAAATACTATATTCATTATTTATAGACTTCATAACAATAGTTTACATCTTTCTTCAAGTCTATAAAATCATTTTGTATTGTTTCAAAACATGGTTAAGCTAAAATTTTAAAACTCATATGTTCACATTTTCATGTTTTGGACTATTTTGTAAAATGATGATATTTTTCATTTGGGAGGTCCTTTTTGAAAACCAGTTTTTGTAGCACGTATTATCATGTCTACAATTATTTCCCAAAGTTTTATATATTTTGGAATTTATTTGATATTTTTAAACAGGGTTTGAAAATCAGAAAATCAACTTTCAAAACCTGTATTTTAGCATATATTAGTTTGCGGTCGATCGTCACGGTCGACAGCCGAGAGTTCAAAAACATAGTATGACTTTTTCGACCGTGGCTCATCCAGAGAGTTTCGCGGTCGACCGCCACGGTCGACCGTTTGTTGTTCTGAGCTGTAGTTTTGCTGTTTTGTTGTTCGCGGTCGACCGTCGCGGTCGACCGGAGAACTATCAGATCAGTCCAACGGCTAGTTTCTGAGCTGTTTTCTCTTGGGCTTTTTGATCATTTTGTTTTGGGTTTTTGCTGAAGTTTTGAGTGGGTATAAATACCCCCATTGCCTTTAGCTCTTCCATAATAAGAGAGTGTTTTTAAAACAAGTTTAAAGAGTTTTAAAAAAGGGTTTAAGTTTAGTTTAAGTTTGTTTAAGAAGCTTTCAAGCATTTGGAAGTTTGAGTTTGTAAAATCAATTTCACAAGAGCTTGAGGAGATCATCTATTGGTGTTTGGGCATCCAACTACTCTACCTCTTGATCTATTGAGAAGTTTTCTAAACTTTATTTCTAGCTTTACATCTATTTATTTGATTATCATTTTGTTAAAGCTAGTTTTATATTGAGTTTAGTTGATTTGATTTCACTCATTGCTTACACACACCCACTTGAGCTTATTGTATTTGCATACATTATATATTTGGGTTGGTGAGAGTTGTAACAACTGAGCGTGAGCTCTCATTGTGTTCTCATCCATATTAGAGAACAATCATTTATTGTATTGTGCTCATTGTGAGATTCACTTTGTAATACACTTGTACACTGAGAGAAGTGTGTGGCGAGAGTCGGGGATCGTCCCAAGAGGAGTGGCTTCAGTTGACGAACCTAGGGAGAGGTTGTATCTGAGCACTTGAGGGAGACACATCTAGTTCAACACTTGAGAGGGTGTAGAGTGGGATTACAAGAGTGTGTTAGCTGTAGAGTTTTCGGTAAACTAGAAAATCGTATTATGTGGTGTAAACGTTATTCGGATAAACGTAAAAAACCCGGTTGTGATAGTGGATATCTCCTCAAGGTGAGGAGCAGAGACGTAGGTCAAGTGGTTAGACCGAACTCTGTGATCATATCGTTTTGTTTGTGATTGCATTGGCGTTGTCAAGTGGTTAGACCGAACTCTGTGATCATATCGTTTTGTTTGTGATTGCATTGGCGTTCTTATTCTTGTATTCATATCTTATATCGCCTTTGTGTATTGCTCTTCATATTACCCTATCTCTTTTGTAAATTGTTTATTTTACCCTTGTGGATTTTATATATCCTTGCTCATATATTTGTAGTATCTCATTGCTAGGATATATTTATTTGTTCATATTGCTTATTCTTGCTTGTAACATATTGTATATCTATCTTGCAAGAATAACTTGTTAATTAGTTTTAATTGGCATAAAATCGAATTAGATTAGCATAAGATCTTAATCACCCCCCCCCTCCCTCTAGGGTCTAACACAAAGATGGTTTCGTCCGTAAATTATGGAAGCAATCGAGTCTGAAGTTAAAAAGCTAATCGACTCGGGTTTTATTAGAGAAGAGCAACATCCCGATTGGCTAGCAAATATCATACCGGTCCTTAAAAAGAATGAGAAAATCAGGATCCGTATCGACTTCTGAGACCTTGATACTACCTGCCCAAAGGACGATTTCCCTCTTTCGATCATGATTGTTATTATTGACAACACGTGAAGATTCGAGAGAATGTCCTTCATGGATGGATTTTTGGGTTACAATTGAATCAAGATGTACCCGGACGATGAAAAACACACCGCATTCAGGACACCCCTCGGTGTCTTCTGCTACATAGTCATGCCTTTTGGATTGAAGAACACAGGAACCACCTATCAAAGAGTACGGGCAAAGATTTTCTAAGAACACCTCTGGAAGACTATTGAATGTTATGTCGATGACCTGGTCATAAAAAGTCGTAACAAAGATGACCATATCAAGGACTTGAGGACGATATTTAATCTCATGCAAAGTCATCAACTAAAGATTAATCCCACTAAGTCTTTCCTAGGAATGTCCAGCAGTAAGTTCCTTGGATTCATCGTCACCACTAAGGGTATCCACATTGATCTTGATAAAGTGAAGGTGATACACAAATTGCAACCCCTGAGAAACCTTAAAGAACTTAGAGGATTGTAAGGGCGACTAGTCTGTATCCGTTGTTTCATCTCGAATCTATCCAGGAAATGCTGACCATTTTTCAATCTCACGAAGAAGGGCATGTCGTTCATTTGGGATGGCGCTTGTCAAAAGGCATTTGAGGATATCAAAGCATATATGACGAATCCTCCTTTTCTCGTAGCACCAAAGTCGCGTAAACCGTTCTTGATTTATGTCGAGGTAATGAACCACTCATTAAGTGCTTTACTCACACAGGAAGATGACAACGGTCACGAACAAGCTATCTATTACCTAAGTCGAACTCTGGTGGGTGCCAAATCTCGATATCCAATTATTGAGAAGGAGTGCCTCGCTTTGGTGTTCGCTATCTAAAAGATGCGGCACTACCCCGTTGGGCAGACAATCTACATCATTTCCAATGTTAATCTAGTCCGGGTATTCATGACACAACCAGTTTCCATGAACTGACATTTAACAAGGTGGGCCCTGTTTTTATCCTAGTACGGTCTGCACTTCAAATAACAAAACTCGGTCAAGGGATAGGCGATTTGTGATCTTTTGGAAGCTAACCGTATAATGGATGCAGCTGAATTATATGAAGATTTACCGGATGAAACCCACAAAGTCAACACTACCTCTCATCAACAGGTGTGACATTTATACTTCGATGTCCCAAAACACCAATATGGAAAGTGCTCCCGAACATTCTAAATTTTCCTCAGGAGTTGGAATTGTTTTAGTTTCCCCAGAGAAACATGTAATGCCTCGAGCATATTCACTCACCAAACCGTGTTCTAACAATGTAGCCGAATACAACGCACTGCTCATTGGACTTAGTTTTCCTAAAGAACTGGGGTTCAAATATCTTAAAGATTTTGGTGATTCTCAACTGATAGTCAACCAAATTCGAGGAGAGTACAAAGTCAGGAATCAAGACCAGATACCGTACCACAAAGTGTCTATCGAGATGGTAGGTTTGTTCAAAGAATTCTTCATCAAATACATTCCGTGTCTCCAGAACGCGTACGCAGATGCACTGGTGGCATTAACGGTATCTCTGGCACAACCTCCTGACACAGAATAATGGGTCACTATAAGAACTCACCAACTCTTCGTACCAGACTGCTCCTTGGACATCAAGGAGGTGCATTCGACAAAATTTGAACTCGAGCCTCAAGATTAGTGATTTCCCATTATTGACTATATCGTGCATGGTATTTTGCCAGAAGACATAAAAGAAAGAGATTCGGTCAGACGAAGGGCACCGAGATTCTACTATAACACGGTGACCTAAATGTTGTATCATCAGGCATACAACGGTTTGCTACTCTGATGCCTCTCGACCAAAGAGGTGAAAGAGGCTCTCAAAGAAGCACACGACAGAACATGTAGTGCACATCAACTCAGTCCCAAGCTCTGCGATCGACTCAGAAGAATGGGGTATTATTGGTCAACCATGGACAAAGATGCAGTTGACTATGCCCGAAGGTGTCACACGTGTCAAATACACACGAATTATATGCACCAACCTCTGGAGCACGTGCACCCTTCGGCCACTTCGTGGCCATTCGAGACATGGGGAATAGACATTGTTGGTCCTATTTTTGCACCGTCAGCCAAAGGTGATCATTTTATTTTGGTAATTATCGATTATTTCTCAAACTAGGCTGAAACAGTACTACTTAAAGAAGTGAAGACAAGCGACACTGTCAAGTACATCAAACACCACATCATCTACCGATATGGAGTTCTAAGATGAATCATACACGACAATGGCCCTCATTTTATTAGCAATGTATTCATCAAATTTTGTGAAAAGTTTAGAATTTAAGATGTCTCGTCAACGGCATACAATCTCACGGCGAACGGATTAGCTGAAGTTTTCCACAATACAATCATAAAGATTTGTCGAAACGTATGAGGACCAACAAGCGAGATTGGGATGACAAACTCAACGAAGCTCTTTAGGCCTATCGTACCACAGTCTGCATGCCTATCGGAGCAACTCCATACTCTCTAGTGTATGGATGTGAAGCTGTTCTTCTCTTGGAGATTCAAATTTCGTCCCTTCGCATTGCTCTCGCAATAGGGATGACAACGGAGGAACAACGTTAGAAACGTCTTGAAGAACTCGAGATGTTAGATGAAAAGTGCTTGGAAGCTCAGCAACAAATTGAGTTCTACCAAGCTAGGATTTCTCAGGCCTTCGACAAAAAAGTCCAATAATGAAGCTTCAAGGAAGGAGAATTGGTTCTCTTCGTGCAGTGACGAATGATACTTAACTCCAAGAAGAAAGGTAAATTCCAACCCAAATGGAAAGGACCATTTGTGATAGAGACAGTCTACTCAAACGGTGCATGTCGCTTAGTCACCCAAGATGGTGGCAAGCTCATGATGCTAATAAATAGGAAGTTCCTAAAAAATATTATCCTTAGTACGCTCATGATAACTTATTTAACGGGAAGTTCCTGGAGAATACTATACATGGTATTCTTAAGGATAACCCGAGATCAGCTGATTGTTCAAGATGAAGACCAATCTTCTCAATAATTCATCCTTAATCATAAATAAGAAGTGATTAATAACCTTCCACGATAGCTATTCAATCATTTCCAAGATGATTAAAACCCTCCCACTGTGACTTTCTGAGCACTCTTTCGTTAAGATGAGATTTAATGACCTTATTCGACCAATCTTCCCTCATAAAACTCCCACGATGTAATTATGGAGTGCTTGATGATTCACGGTCCTCCACCATAAAGTTCCTTACTGATCAAATCAATTGACGGTGGGTCTACCAAAATTCGAGTTGCGTACTTAACACTCCTACTGTGTTTGCGTACTTAACACTCCTAATGTTAAAGTCCCAACACGGTACTCAAAAGTTCGAGTTGCCGATTCATGGCAAATTAGCAAACCCCTTTCATGTTAAGTCCCTGTCACTTGACGTTAAAAACCCCACCGAGTGGTTCATACAAATTAACATTCCCACTATTATTTGTACCACAATCCCACTATTTCTTGATCAAACCTTCTTATAGTTAGGACTAAAGCCAAAATCCCCTCTCGAATCCTTCAATAAAGAGAGGTCCACTTTCAATTCGGACTTCCCTTTCGATAAACAAAAGGCTTCCACCTAAGTTAAACAATCAAACCTATAAATTTTAGGGTCATCTCAATAACCCCTACCTGGTCAAACCATCAAACGATTAGGACCACAATCGGAATTCATTTTCCATAAACGAAGGGCTTCCACCTTTTCCCCTTCGGTCAAACATGTAAAAGTTAGGGCTAAAGTTGGAATTTCCTCTCAATAAACGAGAAATTTTATTTTTAGATCAGGTAACCAATCCTATAAAAGTGAGGGTTATCTGAATTTTTTTGATTTTTGGAGTGGAGATCCTACTCTTAGTTTCACCTTCCAGATTCTCAAAGTGGAGATCCCACTTTGAGTTTCTTCTATAGCTGGATATAGAATATAAAATTTTTCCTCTTCAGTATCGAGTTCATCTTTACCCTAAAAAGAAGGCGCGGAGATAGAACATAAAATTCTTCCTCTCCGGTATAAGGTTCGTCTTTGCCCCAAGAGAAGATATAATCTTTCAACAACATCATAATCCATGCCTCACACGCATGAGGGACTATATCTCGATCCCTAAATAGAGATAAGTCTGCAACTAACACATGCTGTAGGATGGCCCGTTCCTACGAAAATGACCAAGCCTACGTATTCGATATCGTAGCACTAAGTCTAAGAGAGTTCATTCTTTTAGCGCAACATTATATGTGATATGGACTTAGGTAATTCACATGCTAGCCTGATTCAAATAGTGATCGATAAAGGCACATCAAACCCGTTTATTGCTGAGGGTTTACCAAAAATATGGTTAATTATTCCAAGCAGTATAAGAAATAATAATAAAAAAATACAATGAGCAAAGAAATGTTTGTCATTAATAAGATCGAGTTTGTAGATACAAGAAGTGCAATCAGTCTACATGAAACTTATGGTTAAGAACTTGTTGTTCTAATTTAGATAACTCAGCTGTATAAGCTTGCTTAAGCTCACGCTGCAATTCAACCTTGAAGGATTCCTCGCTAGAGGATAATGTTTTCGCAGCCTCTTCCTCCACCCTGGCTAGCTTCTATTCTGAGAGTTACAGCTTTTTGTATATCATGGATCGAGCACGCCCATCATCAGTCTTTGCTAATTCCAAGATGGTCCGAGCCTCCTCCTTTGCTTGAAGCTCTTGCCTCAGCCTTGCTATCTTGGTGTCACTTAATGCAAGAGAGGAATCGTGATCGTGCAAAGTTACTAATTTCTAAATGAGGGCTATCCTCATCCGATCTACCCGATCTCGTTGCATTTGAACCTCGAATCCAGCAGATGCTCGGGCCTCGCACCATATTTGCATTCGGGACTCTATCTGAATGGCTATGTAAGCAGGAGCACCTGTAGCTTGAAACTCATGTAGCTTTCAGAATTCGTGTTCTATCCAGTCCAAGTCATCAGCAATAGCCTTCGCTAAATCTGGCGAGCCTGTGTTGTTTATCGAGACCATTTTGAGCTTGAGAAATAGCCTGAATTGATCAAAAGAAAGCCTCTTCTGGAGAAGTTTGTCGACCATCGTGCTCACGAAAGAAAAAAGTGGCTGACTTCCATACAAAGAATAGTTTGATCCGGGTCATCATCCGATAGTAGCGCCTTGATAAGATCGTGAAGCTGAGATGAGAGCCCTACGAGGAAGAGAAGAGATAAATATTCTAAAATACTTCTAAGTCAAATAACAGCATGGAACTTACCAACACCTGTAGATTTTTCTTTAGCTGAATGCCCTGCACTCGGTTCTGCCTGCCCAACTACATGAGCCGATGGAAGTACTGTAGTTGTACTAACCATTGACGCACCAACTTCTTCAGTTAGTCTCATGGCTTGTTCAGTAAAGCTCACACCCGTGGTTGC
>NC_033800.1:122068189-122069687 GCF_001876935.1 Asparagus officinalis
CTCAGTAGCCGATGACCGAGCCACGATAATAATCCCCGCTAACAGTAAGAAATTAAGACCCTCAAGTTCATTAGACTTTTCGATAAGAGTAGTCATATCAGTCTCAATGACCGGTCCTACGATTGGAACTCCCTATGGTTAACTGAAAACTGACAAATAAATGATTGCAACACAGGAATAAAACTCATACCTGTAGGTGAACCACCTATACTAATTAGCTCGGCGGCCTCATGTTGGGCTTGTTCTGACAACATATCATCGAACAGCCTATTGTCAGAGTCCGGAGGGATCTGTTGTCGGATCAAATGAGGGTGCAATCGACTCTTTGAGGGTCGCATCACGAAAAGTTTCTTCATTGTCTGAACCCTCCATCGAAATATCTGTAGGAAAATCTAAATGTTAAGACACAAAGAGGAAAAGTTGAGAATTAGCTAAATTTGAGTTTTAAACTTACCTCCGGTAGCGGTAGTAGGCTCCGCGATCCCGATACCTGCGTTCGCTTCTAGTAATTTTTCTAAAAGAGCCAGAAGCATGGAAATAATTAGGATAGGTACGGATTCTGAATCATTCAATTCCCAAAATTGTCATTCAAAAGGTGTATTACTAGTGTTAAATATACCTGGACTCTCGACCCTTTCAGTTGTGCCAGGTCCTACACTGACACCTGTAGGTGTAAATTTTGATTTCCCGAAAATAGGGGACTTCATTTGTATTTATAAGAATAGCTTATTACAAACTAATGAATCGAAAATTACAACAGAAGCGGAGGTAATGCCCTCCTTGTTTAACGTGGGAACTTTCGGTAGCTACAGGATGCTTCGCTCGATTCTCGCACCAAGTCTGCTTCCCTTGGACGGTTCAACCGAGGTTGCTGGCGAGCTTCAGTATGCAGTAGAAGCTCGGGTTGATGGAGTTCGAGTCTCCGAGTTCGACGGTGATCAGGGCCTAGAACTGGGAGAGGACGCTACAATGCAAAGGTTATGCAAAGATCTTGTCGTCGACCTGGTTGGGAGTCGAGAGCTAGTGGTTCAGTTAACTGATTAACTTAATAATTATGAGGACCGCAGAATGCTGAACCCCTTCTTCGTGGCTAGAAGAAGTTCTTAAATAGAGAAGAGACGGCGTGGCCGCTCCTTGAATCATGGGATATGACCATGTATCGTCAGGAGGTATCATACCTTGGGTTGTACTGTGAGCGGCTGCTTGATGGGTTCAGAGTACTGTACTCCTTCCCTTCACGTCATGGGGAGTGGGATGGCCCCTCTGTGTACATGAGATGGTGGTTGCCCAGTACTCGAGTGGGTTTAGCCAGTTTGCCGTTTGCGAGCGGATTCGGCTCTCGACTTGGGCAGGCGAGGCCGGCTTCCTGCTAGCGGATTTAGCGGTTGACTGGTTACTCGTACTGTAAGCGGATACTTGAGGGGTTCGGAGTACTATACTCCTTTCCTTCACATCGCGCGGGAAACGGTGAGGCCCATCCCTGTACACAGTGTAGCGG
>NC_033800.1:122069844-122089862 GCF_001876935.1 Asparagus officinalis
TTCGTGGGGGTGAGTCGGGCAAGCAGGTGAATCTTGATGATCTCGACTCATGCGGGCGAGTTGATCACGCTAGCGAATCTGAATGACCCTGACTCATGTGGGCGAGTTGGTCATCAGGCAAATCTGAACGACCTTGACTCATGCGGGCGAGTCGGTCATGCAGGTGAATACTTAATCAACAATCACGGACGAATTCGGGGTCCATGCGGTTTGGGTTTGTGCTAGCGAGTCTAAACCCGTAGACGAGCCCTGCCCTTAATTTGAGTGGGCGACCCTATCTCGCAGGTGAATTTATGTACAAGTTTGCGGAGGTAATTTTTACCATCTACAAGACCCCCTTCAAAGTTTTCAGACCTAAACCAATTTGTGTGTGGTCTGGAATACTTTGAATAAAGAAGTTTTTGGTGAGTCAGGTGTATTTGATTCCCTTTAGGATTTTTAGCAAACCCTCAGCTATCAACGGGTTTGATTTGCCTTTACCGACCACCGTTTGAATCGGGCTAGTCATACTATTCCCCACAGTATGATGAGTTGTCGAATGGTTTCTCTTAGGCTCAATGCTAAGATTTCCACTCTAACCCTTAGCCGTCTGAGGCGTGGGTTTGGGGTGAGACCATTTCGTCGGTGGTTCCTGACTCTAGACGAGTCGTGTCATCTGTTACCCGTCCTCAAAGGCGAACAAATTGTTTGGGTGAAATTCATGTTCGCAGGTGAAATTTTGAATTTGTGGGTTCGAGCCAGGCTTTTGCAGGCAAAATCCTTCCTTTGGACGGAATTAGATTCGGTAGGAGTGAGCCACGTGTCCACCGATGGGGCTTCGTGCTTTCCAGCTAAGGCGGCGTGGTTCTGTCAGGTCGCATCAATTGCGATTCGACAGTCTAACGTCAGCTTCATGCGCCTCATTCGAATCGTGGCCGTGGTTTTCGAATCCAACCGTTAGATCCAGCCACCGATTTTAGCTCGAGTTCCGGGTTTCGACCGTCCTGTTTCCTGCTTCGACGGTTCCTTCGAACTGTTGGGAGCCATCTAGATCGTTGATTTCGATCGTGGCCACGTCTCTCATCCGCCAACGTTTCGCCTCTTGAGGGCGATCGTGGGCACGTAGGCAACTCCGCCTTTAAATAGGCTTTGTTCCCTTCCTTTGAGAGCTATTGTGCCTAGGAATCTTGAAAATTTTCTATAGAGAGAGAATTCCTGCTTTGTCCCCAATGGCGCCGAAATCTAAGAAATGCGTTGCGAAGGGAGGAGGTCCTGGATTCTATTCCGACCGCCTCACTGCAGGTGCACTCGCCAGCATGCCTGAGACACACTTGGGTAAGTCAAAGGATTCGTCTGATGACCTTGTGTTGGTTACAGACGTTGGGTTGGGAGGATGAGCATCGCTCGTCTTCCCCGGTGGATTCTGTCGTCTTTTGGCAGTTTCCTTGATTTGGAAAAAAAATGGCCCTTTTTAGGCGGATTTTACATTTATTCGTAGAGGATGATCTCTGTCTTTACAGGCGAAATTAACCTTTATCGAGTGAAGGCGAACTCGTTTTTGATAGGCGAGTTTGACTCTTCTCTGGTAAAGGCGAATACTGTCTATACAGGCAGATCTCGTTCTCGTCAAATGGATTTCACTTTCTGACAGGCGGATTTATATTCGCCCGCCTTGGCTTGATAGGCAGATTTTCCCCTAGGCCGGTACCAGTGTTTGCCGTCGATAAGCCGGAGGGCCTGACAAAGAGAGTTACCGACGGGCACCATCTGACGCTGCGTGAGTTGACCACTGACGCGGTGTTGACAGACGAGGTGAGAACAGAGGTCAGAAAGCCTCTGTTTTTGTCTGGCGATGCCGTGACCGATCCTTCAGTTCTGTTGGTCAAAGAGAGCAGGTGGCTCCGTGCGGTGGATGGGGTCCCCTACTATCTTCCTAGCATGCCGAGAGGGTTCTCAATTGTCGAGTTGTGGTCTCTCGCAGTCCCAAGAGTGATGAATTGGGATTTTACCCGAACTCAGGACGGGGTGACTTGCGGTGTCTTTACGGGCTCCACGGCCGGGTATGGGGTTGAAAACTCCAGCAAACGTGTGATCGCCCTACGTCCTGGCCTACCGTTTAATGAGTTGCCTGCTGGGGAAACGACAGTGGTCACAGAGACCTTCCGTCATCGTTTCTTCCAAGTTGGTGGGAGATTTCCTCCAAAGGACTTCAGAGCCCCAGGGCAGATCTACTCCGCGCCTGGTAGCAGCACCTGGTGGTCCAAGATTATTGACTATGTTTTGGCCGAGAATTCTGACCTCATGGACTCGGAGTTGTTTGTGGCTATTCAGGCCACCCATTATGGTCTGAAAATCAACGCTCCTCAGTTCTACAGCGTCTTGGAACTGTATTGCGCGGACAGTAGCACATTCTTCACCCCCAACGGTGAACTCGGCATAACCCTTCACGAGATGTATGACGTGTTAGGGCTGCCCTTGGGAAACTTCCCATATGAGGAGTACATCCCGAGTCAAGACGAGATCGACCAGCTTTCCGACCGCTCCCCCTTGGTGGTCGAGACTCTATGGGAGTTGCTCTGCCACTACCATATATACATCAATACCTTAGGGGCGGTAGACCACAAAGGGAAGAAGAAGAGGGATCCGAGGATCAGCTATAAGAACTGGGCTGATTATTTATTTTCGGGGAATGACATCAAAGGGAGGCCTACTCTGTCGATGGGTGAGTGTGACCAGGCCGAAGTGGAAAGGAGGACAGTGGAAGGGGGAGACACCGTGACTCTTGAGCATGACGAGGGTGGATTCGGGTTCGGGATGGTTCTACACTCGTTCCATCACCAGGCCAAATCCCCTATATCTGGAAAGGCTTTACTCGCGGGGTACCTCATGTTGTGGCTAAAGAGGTGTGTGGTCCCCACTCATTCTTTCGGCTACTATAACTTTCACCGGTTCTTCCCCTACTTCAGCGAAGGAGGATATGGGGAGTCTCTCAGGGATGTATCGATGGTGGATTATCACACTGTTCTCTCCTGCGGTGCTTTTTGATGGTTGGTGAATATTCGACCGGGGTATCACATCCTACGGACAGGCTCTGTGTGCTACCTCGAGTCGTACCTCCCTTGCATGTTCGCCCGCTAGTTCGGGTACGACCAACTGTACGTGGGAAACGTTAATCCCCATTTACACTTTGAAGGAGGTCTAGTGGATGGTGCTCGGGGATGGTTCTAGACTCATGCTGGCAGTACCCATGCCCACTTTGAGCTGCCTATGAAGGATCATGATTTGCACCATACGCTCCTATACTGTCGGTTGTATCAGGGCGCTAGCACCAATCCTGAGGGCTTTCGGTTCCAGAGTTCCTGCTTGATGGAACACGGGCATCGCCCTAGAGGAGCTCCTCGTACCTCGAGGTGGCGGGGCCACCAAACTGCTAGAGAGTGGTTTTCAGAAGATCAAGCCAAAGACTGGTGACTGGTGACTACTTCCACATCCTCGGTGATCGTCGGTGTTGCGGTCGATATTCCAGTGACGTCAGCGGGTGCTTTGATTTCTACCCTTTCTCCTTTGGAGCGTTTGCACCAGAGAAAGGTGGCTCGGACACTCGCTAACTTCCAATACACCCTCACGGATTGTATCAAGCTCACCCTGGAAGAGAGCTGCCCCCTCGAGAAGTTCAAGGATGACCTCGATCATGATATGGTTTTCCTGATCAAGAAGCTTGGTGCTACCGTAGCTAAGCCGTACTTCAAGCATTTGGAAGAGGTAGAGCTGGCTATCCAACAGTTGCTTGCCCTTCGCGCGAAGAGTTCCAAGATCATTCATCTCACGTCCGACGAGGTTCAAGCAGCATTGGAGGAGCGCGGCCGCAGACTGAACGAGACCATGTCGTTGGAGGCTAGGTTGTCAGCGGAGTTGGAGCAGGTCAAGGCCGAGAATGAACGAGTGACCTACGAGCAACAGAAGGCTGACAACCACCTTTCTCACCTGTCTTCGGAGATAGTGAAGCTGAAGCAAGTCATTGCTAATGCACAGGCCTCCCTAGCCATTCAAGAGAAGGCTCGTGAATAGTTGGCAAAGGAGTTGGAGGATATTGAGTCTCGTCGGCAACTGGTCGCTGGCTCTGTTGAGGAAAAGGACCGAGCCCTCAAGGAGGCCAGACACACCGTCCAGGACTTGGTCTCGCGTACTGAGGAAGATCTTTGCCGAGAGATCCTGAGAGGATTCGAGCTTCGTCACGCTGGGGAGATTCGTGAGGTGGAGTTGCGGTTGAGAGCTTTGTAATTTGCCTTTGATTCCCCCGTTGTACCAGAATTTCCCTAAATGAATTAAATTATCCCTTTATTTCTAGTCATTACTTCTTTTATGTGTGCTCCGCTCTTTTGTTTCTTTTGCCATTGTTCAACATGGGTTCGCAAAGGAATCCTAGCTGTAGGGGGATTCTAGCTGTCGGCGAATTCCAAATGCAGGCGTGTTTAATCTGTAGGCGAATTTTGTCTGCAGGCAAAATCATGGCTGACTCGAATTCCAGAGTGGTATGTGAGTCCTAAATTGCTCACATGTCAGACGAGCTCGAGCATTATGAGTTTAAACGACGAATTCGACCCGCGTGCGTGCTCCGCTTTAAGTGGGCCACGTGTTAACTTAAGCATTAATACACTCATTAGTTAAGATGATGTGGGCGCGCCGCTTCACATTAAAGTCTGCGTAGGGGGCCTCTTCATTCCCCATGCCCAATTTGGGCCGTTGGTTGAAGATCGTGCTTAGAAACTGCCAGATCCTGGCCGCTCGCGTGAGATTCCGAATTGTTCGGCCTTACTCTCGACTGTTTGGTTCTGGACGATCCAATCAAGCGGTGGGCAACCGTCTTGGCTTGAGTATTTAATACCCCTCCTCCTTGTTAAGGGAGGTTGCAGTTTCTTTGTTGTCTTCTTCGGAGAAAATTTGAGTTTCCTCACGTTGTACTCGGAATGGCGCAGAAGGTGAAGAGAGTGGCCTCGAAGAAGAGGAAGGAGGCGTCCTCTTCGGGTGCCGCCGAGGTCAATGCTGCTGCAGGTACCCTTTTGTCCCGATTTTCATGCAGTTCGGCTAAAGCGTCTTAAGTCGAGTAGGTACTTCTCGCCTAACTCTTTCCTGTGTTGTCGTTGTGTTATGCAGCTCCAGAAGAGGTGCCGACTACCGAAGAGCATGCGGTCGAGCCTATTTGATTTTCGATGACGAATCTGAGGGTACCACAACTTCCTCCACCTCAGACTCTGTTCCTCAGCCTGGAACTGAACCCTGTCTTGAGGTTTCACCCATCGCGGCGCTCGCTCCGGGTCAAGAACCTATTGCCTCAGATTCCTTGTCCTTACAGGCTCGTGGTTGAAGAGTTTAAGAACACCGTGAAGCAGGTGATTTCTCTTGTCAGTCTTGGCATGGGAAGCTACAACGGCTTCAAACAGTCTCTCCTAGATCTTATGGTTGACCTCAGGCGGCTGGGCGAAAACCGGCTTGCTACGCATTGCATGCAGAAGCTCCTTTTTCTAGAGTCACGCTTGATGAGACTAGAGATCTTGCTGCGGGAAGGTCCGGAAGCAGATGTGGAGTCCTTCCTGTCCCGCATTAGACGTCGGGAGGCCTGGGAGCAGGAGATCCGCTCTAGAGAAATAGCAGACCTGGAATCCAACGTTGCCTTCTGGGTGGGTTAGCAGCGCTCACTGGAAGAACTTCACTTCCACCATATCTCGCCTGAGAGTTGAGCTGGAGTAGGCGGAGGCGACTCTGAGGGGGCTTCAATCTGAGAGCGTAAAGGTTAGCAAGACTGCTGAGGAGGAAACTCGAAGCCTCCAAGCCTTGCGTCAGGAAGATGCTGCCGCCAGGTCAAGCTTTGAAGACCGGGCGAAGACCGGGCTCGGAGGGAGGCTGAAGACAAAGCCCGGGAGGACCACGCAAGGACGGTGGTTGCGGTCAAATAAGAGCTTACATTCTTTAGTTTGTTGGACTAGGGCCTCAGGTCTAGGACCGTGTTAAGACATTTTGCCTGTTTTGCTTTTGAAACCATATCGTGACTTGTTTGTTTGTGAAATCATAACTTTGTTCAGATGCACTGTCTTAAAACTGAATGAATATTGCGCTCTTTAGGTTTCCCCTTATGTTTGTGCGTGTATCTCTCCTCGTCGCTGTTGTCTTTCATTTTATTTTATTTTTTCTGTGAGGCCGTTGCAGGTGGACCTCTACTTACAGGCGAGTTTGAACCACAGTCGGGTTCTGGATACAAGCGAATTAAAATCACCAGTGCATTCCAACTACAGGCGAATTCAAGCTGTAGACGAATTTGAACCGTGGGTGAATTCTAACCGTAGTCAAACTGTACTGAAGATGATATTAATGCGGATCCAGGGGAAGGCCACGCGTCTGACCGGGGTCTCGAGTGTCCGCTAGCTGGACTGACATCGGCACATCATCTCACATTAAGGCGGTGTAAATGGTCTCGTCTCTCTCCACACCCGATCTGGGTCGTTGGATGTCGGGCACGTATTTGGTCCGTACATCACACATTGCCCTTTTTTCTTGTCGGAGGGGGCACCGTGTTGATTGTTTTCTTCTTGTTCAGGATGGCACCGCGAGCGAAGGCGTCTAGTGCAAGGAAGATACGGGCTGATGCTTCTCCTTCGGCTCCCGCGCCTGATCGCGATCCGGAGTCTAAACCCTAAGGCTCCATTCTGGCTCAGTTAGAGGAGTTAGAGAATGCTGAGAACCAAGTGATCTCGCTCGTTGAGCAGGCTTGTGGTTACTTCACGGAGCTGAAGCAGTCCCTCTCGGACCGTGTGGACCGCCTCGATTGTCAGGGCGACTTGATGCTTAGGGTAAGATGCCAAATGAAGCTCATCGACTTAGAGTTGCTTCTGACAAGACTGGAGGGCTTGCGACATGCGGATTTGGATTCTGAAGTGAAGCTATTCATGGTTCCAGTCCGTCGCTATGCTTCGTGGCAACAAGAGTGTCGAAGGCGAGACATAGAAGACAAGGAATCCCTTATTGCCCATATGGATTTTCAGTGCCGCTTATTGCAATTTGATATGGAGTCTGTCATTTCTTCCATCTTTTTGGGTACGATCCTACGTGCAGAAGGGGAATCAACCTTGACAAGCCTGCGCATCTAGAGCTAGACGATGGAAGGTGATCTTGCCAGAGAGAGGCGTACTCTTCCACTGCTGCTTCAGGAGGATGCCACTGCTAACGCTTCCTTTGAAGCGTGGGTTCGGCAAGAGGCAGAGGAAAAAGCTCGCGCCATGCGTGCAGAGCATATAGCCGAAGTCAGGGCTAAACTTGCATCCTTCAAATTCCTAGAATAAGCCTATAGGATAGGAGCAGATTCTAGGTGTTATGTTTCATGTTTTGCTTCTTGAATGTAATGTTATGACTCTCTTGGTTGTAAAGTCATAACTTTGTTCAAATGTACTGTCTGGAAGTATCCAATGAAGTTCGTACTTCCTCGTTTTTCATATATCACCCTTCAATGTCTTTCTCATATAGCCAGTGGTGATTTCATGCCGTAGGTGAAGCTCCTCGAGTGATGGCGAGTTTGCGTCTAAAGCTAAACTCAAATATTGGCGAGTTCACGTTGCAATCGAAACTCACGTGACGGTGAGTTTGCGTTGAAAGCTAAACTCGAATGCTGGCGAGTTCACGCTGCAAGTGAAACTCACTTGATGGTGAGTTTGTTTTACAAGTGAAGATTTAAACGCAGGCAAACTCATGCCACGCGTCGCTTGTGGGACCAAATGCTTGCCAGCTAAGGCGTTGTGGGCGTGTTATTCTCATTAATGGCGAAGTGACGGAACGCTTCGCCTCTCGCACTCAATCCGATCGGTCTGAACCGCGTCCGACTTGCTTGGCGCACACGAATCCTCAGGCCGTTGGGACTTCGGCCTATATATGATGCACTCGCCGTCCTCTTGGCTAAACCCTCACGTCTACGAACCCTCATCTTAAGAGTAAAGACAAAACTATAGAACATGCTCTACCCCATGGCCTCCGAGAGTGTTGGCTCTTCTTCCTCCGTCGTCGGTGCTGGAGCGACGCCGTATCAGGCCGCTGGTCCGGCTCAAGGGAACCGACCTCTGTTCCTAATCCGGTGTTTGTCCTCCTTCGAAGACTGGAGGATGCCATCAGTAGGACTACCACCATCGTAAGCGAAGGTGCTAGGTGGTACTACGACATGCTCTCCTTCGTGGAGGAGAGTTTGGATGAGATCCGCCACGTAGGCGGTGTTCAACTCGCTCGGCGGTGTGAGCGAGAGCTCTACCGTTTGGAGGAGTTGATGTACCACCTAGAGGAGTTGGTGCAGGCCGACCCTGAACCCGCGCCTCTTGTCATGAGCGCTCTGTTCGAGCGCGAGGACTTGGGGAAACAAATCCTGAGGCAGGAGGCCCTGCTCGAGCATCTGCGCAGGTGACATCAAGCCATACTGGCGAAGATGGACGCTTACATGGACGACAGCTTCTTCTTGGACGCCGGCTCTCTCAAAGACGAGGCGCGGCTAAAGCCAGGCGTACTAAGCCCTCGAGGCAGAAGAGAGGGCGCTCCAGCTCCTTTGCCAGGAAGAGGAGACAGGCGAGGCTACTTTCGCCAGACTTCGACAAAGGCAGGAAGAGAAGGCGAAGGCTAGGCGCGCGGCGGATCTTGCAGCGGTTAAGGCCAAGATTGCTGCCTTCAGCCTGCTGAAGCTCATCTAACGCCTATTTGGTTTAAGCATTCTCCTTTTTTTTGTTCTTTTTCTTTTGTAACTTTGTTGATGCCGGCAACATCACAACTCCAACAAAACTTTATGTATGTAATTTTGGCCCGTAATGGCCTTTTGTTTTTATTTATCCTCCGCTTTGCATACACAGTTTTTCTTTTTCTTTATTTTCTGGTGTTGATATGTGTTTGATCTGTGTCTTATCTTCATGTTGGATTTGCCTGCGCTGTTTGGCGCTTGAGTTGAGCTATTCATGCCATCTCTAGTAATATGGCGAGCCTTCGACTAATCTATCTTAGACTTAGTCGTTAGGCTCTTTTTTTGCCCTCGGCTATTCTTGGCGTGTGGTCGGGTTAACTCTGACTTCCGCGTTGCAGCTCAAGTGGAACCGAGAGGGTAACACTTAGCTCAAAACAAAGAGCAGTTGCTCGTGCATGCGACCAACTAAAGAACCCAACTTTGACTTGCCATTTAGCGAGTTGTTGTTTGGGAGAATAGTGGGGTATGTCGCCTGTCGAGCCGCCCTTGATAATCATCACCGTGTAGGCGGGCGACAACATAGATGATAATCGAATCGTTCAGGGATATAGGAATATAACAATCGATTGTTGTAGGGGTCGTCGCGTGGTAGGCTACTACCCATCGGTTATCCTAAGAGAATGTTAGGATATCCGGAATAGGTCAAGTAGTTCGGGGACGTAAGAGTGTGACTATTGACCGAAGTAATAACACGTCGCGTGGTAGGTTATTACTTAGGCTATGTTACTCATAGGAATAACAGCGCCGATCATCAGAGGTGATCATTAACCTGATGGAGCTTTGTTACGATTGGAGCAACTATGAGGACTTATCATCCCATTGGAAGGGATTGATAAGTTGATTTTGTTCGATTGGAGCAACTATGAGGACTTATCATCCCATTGGAAGGGATTGATAAGTTGATTTTGTTAGAGGTGACAGTTAACATAACAGAATTGTCTTATCATCCCATTGGAAGGGATTGATAAGTTGATTTTGTTAGAGGTGACAGTTAACATAACAGAATTGTCTGTCACGATGTGAGCGACTTTAGTGGGCTCACCATCCTATTGGAGAGGATTGGTAAGTTGATTTTGTTAGAGGTTTGGTGTTAACATGACAGAAGGAGTTTTGTTACGATTTGAGCAACTCTGTGGACCTACTATCCTATTGAAGAGGACTAGTAAGTTGATTTTGCCAGAGGTGATAATTAACATGACAGAATTATCCTGGTCCTGACTATAAGAAAGTTGGACCAACCAGCGATCTAGGTCACGCCTAAGAACACCGTTAGTAGCGTCTCATATAGGGTTTCCTGTTGGAGTATATGAAATAGGAACAGTTTAGTCTCGTGTACCAGTTGGAGGGTGGTGAGAACCAGTTTAGACTCATACACTCGTGGGAGTTTTGAAGAAGAACTAGGGGTAGTACTTCTTCAAGTATTTTCCGTTGACGGGCATCATGATCTTATCGCCATTCGGTTTGACGAGGCGATAGGCTTCATTCGAGTAGACTGTCTCCACCACGAACGGTCCTTCCCATTTGGACTGGAACTTACCCTTCTTCTTGGAAGTAAAAATCATTAGTCGTCGAGCGGCTAGTACCAGTTCTCCTTCTTTGAAGGATCGACGCTTGACCTTCTTGTCAAAAGCCTTGGCCATTCGAGCTTGATAGAACTCAATGTGTTGTTGAGCTTCCAGTCATTTGTCATCCAATGCTTCGAGCTCTGCGAGGCGTCGTTGGTGATTATTCTCAGCCGTCACCCCTGTTGCCATGGTAACGCGGAGGGATGGAATTTGAATCTCTAATGGTAACACGGCCTCACAACCGTATACTAATGAGTAGGGCGTGTTGCCAGTCGGTGTGTGAACCGTTGTGCGATATGCCCATAAGCTCTCACCCAGCTTCTCGTTCCAATCGCATTTGCTATTAGAAGTTAGCTTGGTCAAGATCTTAATAATTGTTTTGTTGAAGGCCTCGGCCAAGCCGTTCGCCGAAGGGTTATAGGCCGTGGAGGAAAGGTTCTGTATTCGGAACCTATCACAAAACCTGGTGAATCCATGACTAACGAATTGTGTGCCGTTATCATGGATGATAAGTCGAGGTACACTGTATTGGTATATGACATGATGTTTGATGAACTTGATCACGTCATTGGTCTTGACCTCTCTTAAGGGGACGGCTTCGGCCCACTTAGAGAAGTAGTCGGTGATCGCGAGGATGAAGCGATGGCCTCTTGCCGACGATGGGGATATTGGTCCGATTATATCCATCCCCCATGCCTCGAAAGGCCATGACGCCTTTGTCGGGTGCAGGTCTTTGGGAGGTTGATGCATGTAGTTGGTGTGGATTTGGCACGCGTGGCAACGCTTTGCGTAAGCGACCACATCGCTAACCATCCCAGGCCAAAAGTAACCTATCCTTCACAAACGATCCTAAAGTTTGGGTCCGGGCTGGTGAGCCCTGCAAACGCCGTGATGGGCTTCGCGCAGAGCTTCTTGTGCTTCTATCTTCAAAAGACATTAAAGTAACAAGCTATCGTACGACCTCCGATACAACGTTTTGGTGGTCGAATCGTAGTAGAACCTCACGTTACGTCGCCAGACAGACTCTCGCTCCCTCGCGTCCTCGGGCAACATGCCATATAGGACGTAATCGATGATCGGGAGACGCCAGTCTTTCAGGTCTGCTCCGAAACTTGATGGCTGGCATTCGCTTCTGGGACATCTTTTAGTCGAAAGAGTCTTCGGCTTGCCACAGTGACCCATTGGGTTGTCCCTAATGGCTAGGCCAGTTTAGCCGCCAAGGATGCGAGGGCGTCCGCATGCGTGTTCCTAGAATGGAGCACGTGCTCGATGCGGAAACTCTCGAATGACTCCACTAGCTTGATAGCTGCTTTGTGGAGCGGGATCAAATTATCGTTTCTAACTTCGTACTCGCCGGTCATCTGCTTGACGATGAGTTGAGAGTTGCCATAAGCCTCAAGACAGTTTATCCCTAACTCTTTTGCTAACTCGAGCCCGATGAGTAGCGCATTGTACTCAGCCACGTTGTTGGTGCATGGCTCTATTAAAGAAAAGGCTCGGGGCAACACGTGGTTATGTGGAGAAGTGAGGACCACCCCCACTCCTGCAACAATAGAGCCGCTCGTGCCTACGCGAGACGCACCATCGTAGAACATTTGCCAAACCTCTGGTGACGAAGTCGTGTTGACCTCAGGGGGCTCATCTGGCAAATCTTCGAATAGGTCAGTCTTTGCCCCTAGCGGATGACTAGACATAAGGTCACAGATAGCCTGTCCTTTGACTGACTTCTGTGGCATGAAGTGAATGTCATACTGAGACAATAGGAGTGCCCACCTGGCCAAACGCCAGTTTAAGGCCGCAGGCTGTGTCATGAAAACTCGGATGGGGTTTATTCGGGAAATGACGTGGATGGTCTGGCCAACCAAGTAGTGTCGCATCTTTTGGATGGCGAATACTAAGGCCAAACACTCCTTTTCGACCATTGGGAACCGTTGTTCTGCGCCTTGTAGGGTTCTGCTTAGGTAGTAGATGCCCTGCTCGTGGCCAACATCGTCATTTTGTGCCAAGAAGGCGCCTAGAGAATGCTCCATAGCCCTGATGTTGATGAGGAATGGTTTTCCTGATATCGGAGCCGTAAGGACAGGCGGGTTTGAGAGATAAGCTTTGATCTCTTCAAAGGCCCGTTGACAAGGCTCGTCCCATACGAAGGAGGTACCTTTCTTCATTAGCTTGGAGAAGGGTTGACATTTGCCCGAAAGATTTGAAATGAACCTTCGGATGTAGGCCAATCGTCCCTGAAGGCCCCTTAGTTCTTTGAGGTTTCGGGGCGGCTAAAGCTCTTGAATAGCTCGTACCTTGTCTGGGTCAATCCGGATTCCTTTCGTTGTGACGACAAAACTAAGGAATTTACCACTAGACATCCCTAAGAATGACTTTGTAGGATTCATCTTGAGTTGATGAGTCCTCATGAGTTCGAACATCACCAGAATGACTTTGTAGGATTCATCTTGAGTTGATGAGTCCTCATGAGTTCGAACATCACCCTCAAGTCTTGAAGGTGGTCTTGTAGGATTCATCTTGAGTTGATGAGTCCTCATGAGTTCGAACATCACCCTCAAGTCTTGAAGGTGGTCGTCTTTACGGTGACTCTTTACGACCAGGTCATCCACATAGCACTCGACCGTCTTTCGTAGGTAATCTCGAAAGATCATGCTCATGGAGTGCTGATAGGTTGCGCCGGCATTTTTGAGTCTGAAAGGCATGACCGTGTAGCAGTATACCCCCATGGGAGTCCTGAATGAAGTGTGTTTTTCATCCTTGGGGTGCATTTTGATTTGATTGTACCCTGAGAAACCATCCATGAAGGACATCCTCACAAATCCACATGTGTTATCGATGATGACATCCGTGATGGGTAAAGGAAATTCGTCCTTAGGGCACACAGCGTTGAGGTCTATGAAGTCAATGCAGATTCGAATCTTACCATTTTTCTTCAAGACGGAAACTATATTGGCTACCCAGTCAGGGTGCTGTTCCTCTCTGATGAAGCCGGATTCGATCAGTTTCTTCACTTCGGCCTCGATCACCTCCATGATTTAAGGGCGAAACCACCTCTGCTGTTGTTTGACTGGTTTCGTATTCAAGCCGATATTGAGGTGATGCATGGCGACCTGTGGATCGAGGCCGGGCATATCTTCGTAGTTTCACGCGAAGACGTTAATGTATTCTCATATGAGGGCAATGAGATCTTCTTTCTCTTGAGGAGGCAGACTACCGCTGATGAATATGGGCATGGGGTTCACCTCGTCGCCCATGTTCACCTAGAGGATCTCATCCTCGGTCGGCGATTCGCGTTGCTCGAAGCGACTATTCCACTGAGCGTTGACGTAGCGATCCCATGTCTCGTCATAGAGTGGGACCCATCCATCCTCCTCTATTTCGGCGGGATCAATCGTAGCCATGTTGACCGTAAGGTTGTCGAGCAAATCCCTTATGCTGACGTCCGAGTCCCATGCCAAGGTCGCCGAAGATTGATCCCCGAAACATGCATAGTCGGAGTCTTCGTTGACATAGCAGCACAAATCTGATGAGAAAGAGGAGTAGCCTAAGCTTCTCCGAGTCCTGTTGAAGTAATTTGAGGGTTTGCCTTTCAGTACGTAAGCAGGCCGAATGACTGTCTTGCATCTTCGGCCGTAATTTAGGCCCTCTAAGAGAGTGAGGTCATACCCCATGTCACTCATCATGCGTTTTACGACTTGACTGTATTACGAAAACTGAGGTGCGGGGTCCTCATCTTCAGATTCATCCCATAGTGTGCGTAAGGAGTGATCGATTCGACCGAAGATAATATCTTTTCGATAATTATTCCGGGCTGGCACGACGAGTACAGCTCGTGATGACTTGATCGGCTGTGCCTTTGCGACGTATGACGAGCATATGGGCAAGTGCAGGGAGGGATCGCTGTAGAGTTTTGACAATAGGTTATTGGGTGCATCATCCTCGGATGTGGAGTAAGACGAAAAATAAGCAAAGTTAAACTTCTCATTCATGACAATTTCCTCTGCCTGAACAGCATTGGTTACATTGTGACTTTCGTAACCAATTACAATTGATTCGAATTCGTTCAAGACTAGGCTGTCACCGTACTCGGGCTCGCTATCTTCCTCGTTGCCGCTCTCCAGTTCCTTAACCGGTGGTTCGTCGTGGTCTTGGTACAGCAAAGAGTCTGTGAAGTAGTTTTCGAGGCCCTTGAAGGGTTGTTTGTCGGCCACTACTGTTTTCACTCGCTCGTAATCATCCACATACTTTAAGCATTGGTGTAACGTGGACAGGACTATTCGGTTGCCATGGATCCATGGACATCCTAAGAGCATGTTGTAGGATGGTTAGGCATCGACGACGTAGCAGGTCACTTCCGTCTTCATGTCACCTATTCGACATTTCAGGCGGATTTTGCCGAGTGGCCGAGTCCCCGTGGCATTAAAGCCAAAGATAGTCATGGTAGTCGTGGATAGATGCTTTGGAGGTATCCCCAGGTGTTTAATCAATTTCAGGGGTACGATGCTCAATGCAGACCCTGGGTCGACCTGAATTCGATACACTTTTGACGAACCGACGTACCCCGTGAAATACAAGGGTCGATCATGAGACATGCTCTTGATGAGCATGTCCTCAGGAGTGAAAGTGATGCACGGGACCGCCTCTCGGAGGTTTGGCAACACGTCGCACATTCGTGCTCTGTGTCCTCTTCCCTCGAGAAGTGGGTGGAGAAGGCTTCCGAGTCGGCCAATGCCTCTTGTAGGGCTTCCCGGGTAGGCCTGGAGAGTCGTAAGAGGTCGTACATGGTAATTCGCACGGGGATGCTCCTCAGGTACGCAAGTACATTAAATCGGAAAGGTTGACGGCTTACGCTCGGCCTGTATGGCTCTGGAGGGGTTGCCGCGGCTAGCCTCGTAGGAGGTCCTGCCAGGTCTTCCGCCCTCGTAGGGTATTCCTTTGCGAATTCCTTCCCTGCTCTCGTGGTGAGGATAGTGGTTTCCTCCTCAGAGTCAGTGGGGGCGGCCATTGCTATCTTATCTCCACCCAGGATGGCGGAGACGACATTGCAAGGTTTTCCTTTAACCTCTTTTGAGGGCTTTGCAGTCCATTGCTCATCATTGAGGAGGTCCATATGGACCCACATCACCTAACCCGATGGCAGAGTCTGGGGAGCTAAACCTTTCCCTCGCTGGTTGTAAGGGTCATCATTAGTGATTTTTAAGACTGCCTTGGGGATAGGAATTACCCCTGCCGGAGCCTGGACCTCTGGGAGACCTGTCCCAAAGCTCAAGGTGATCATGTTAGTGGTCACCTACTTTTGAACCTTCTCCTTCTTCAGGACTCCCGCGTCGTAGAGGGCTTGGAGCTTGTCCTTGAGGACGTAACACTTAGACGTGTGGTGGCCAAGGAATCTGTGATAAGCACAATAACTCGGGTCATCGGTTTTGTTCGCCTCCTCAGGCTTCGTGGCTTCTGACAATTTAATTCAACCACTCTTGAGTAGAGTATCGAATGTCGCAACCACCTGATCTTCTTTAAAGTCGTATTATCGCGGGGGGCGTTGCTCAAATTGTCTGGGCTTCGACCTTTGAGCAGTTTTCGGCGCCGGGGTGGAATCGACGGCCATGATTTCTTTTCCTATTATTCGAGGGGGATTCTTCGGAATGGCTGGTTCCATAGCTCCCTTATTAGGCTGCGACTCTTCGGCCTCCAACCTCTTGATCATGTTTTCCACCTGATCGCCGTGACGAACAAGTTCTTTCCATGTCCGGGTTTCCACCGCGCCAACCTTGGATAAAATATGGATTGAGATATTGTTGCGGCACATCTCGATCAGTGTGGATTCAAAAACTTGGTCCTGATAGTGGACCAATCGGTTCCTGAACCTTTTCACAAAGTCGTTGATCGACTCCGACTTTCGCTGCTTTTCGGCGAGGAGGGTGGCCATCGACACCTCTGTGTCGTCGTGGAAGAAGCGGGCCAAGAAGAGCCTTTCAGCATCGGCCCATGACTTGATAGAGCCGGGTTCTAACTTGCAGAACCATTCAAAAGCAACCCCCTTAAGGGTGCCTATGAATAGCCGAGTGATAATAGCGTCGTTCCCCGTAAGGAATCTGGTCTGCGCCATGAAGTAATAAATGTGTTGCGAGGACGATCCCTTGCCGTCAAATTACACCAAGCTAATTGGTTTGAACTTCGCTGGGTAAGGGACTGTATCCCACTCGACAGGATAGGGTCGGACCACCCCCAGCTTGTTCATGTTCTGCTGAAGCTTCAGCACGTTGAGCTAATTTTGGAACTCGTCGAACTTCTTGTCGTGGGCGCTACCCCTACTATGCGACGTTCCTAGCGATGTCTTGGAAGAGAAATCGGATGGTGGATCGATATTATCTTCTGTTTCGGTCGCTGGACGATAGGGAGGTACCCACTCCTTATCCCCTGTTCGCTGGGGTAAGGTGTACTGGGTTCTTTTCTTCTTCTTCTTCTTATTCAAAAGCTGCTCCATCATTTATCTTAAGGAGTCTATAGTCGCTTGTTGTTCTTCGAACCTTTAGGCCACTGTCTGTTCATGGGTGGGTTCAGTCATGTGTACCCTTGCCAGCGCGTCCTGGCTCGAGTGTGATGTCTGGGACGTAGCTGCTGCCGAGTAAATCTCGTCTTCACCGTCGGAGGGAAGCGCTAAGGTTGAATAATCAAACCCAATGCTCACCCCCGTACGACTACGAGTGTGCCGGTATATACCATCTCGTTCACGTTGGGCCAGCAAAGGATTAGGTCCCAGGAAGGGATCCGAATCCTGAGAACTGGAAAGGATGGCCTTGCCCTTGTCCGTCATGTTGATTGTAGCGGATGGGAGCTCTCTCTCGTCGGCGACGCGTCCTTTTTGGTGACGGCGCCTTCGACGAGAGGGTCTCGGTTGAGAAGGCTGTCGAGAAAGCCTCTCGAACACCGAAGGTTTTGCCGTTCCTATACATTGGCAATCGGCGAGTACTATTTGGATAAGTCTTTTACAGTGGCACTGAGGATTCTCCTCATGTATGGTATGCTTGCGAGTCAAGTAACCCCGGAGGTCTTCTGTGGGGGATTGGCGACAACCCCCAACGTCAAACGGGTCGCCTGGGTGATCGCACAAGAGGGCTTTGGATGTACCCTCCGTTGTACACTAGGTAGAATGTTTAGGTGTTGGAGTTGGGCGAGTTTGCCTTGACAGGCGAGTACTCGCGTTTGGGCGAACTCCGATGTGTAGGCGAGACTCACCCTCTCGCTTACGCGGGTGGGTTTGTGAGGCATCATCTACTGCTTTGCCTTTATGGTCAAAGCCCTCTCGTTTGTTACACTTATTCGCCAAAGAGTCATGGCGAGGCTTGCCTACTCTTGAGGGTTCGTCCACTTGGGTAGGTTCGCTTGCTCGGGGCGGCTTATTCGCGTTAAGGATGTGACCTGAGAAGCGAAGTCCGCCCGGGCGGACGGTCCCATCCCTCTCGATTGGCGCTCCTGATTTGGAGAGCCTTCCGGTGTCGGGTGAACTGCCCTCTCGTCTAACATTTTTCGGGCCTGTGTAATAGTTCAGGTCGTCATATGAGACGAAGGCTTAGGTCTCCTATCTGGCAAGTGCCTACCGTCACCGCTGGCGAGCTCTTTTAGAGAGAAAAGCACCCGCGTGGACTGTAGCAGTACAGCCTGTGCCGGAATGAACCGCTGTTCTTTCCGGGGCGGGTGTCTGCGAGGGCCGTTTGGCGACCCATCTGGCAGGCTTTCACTCCATGCTCTCGACTTCTGGCCTAGCCTTGGTCGATTTTGAGGGAGTAGGTTCCCCCGATGAGACTTAGGTAGGGCCCTCAGGCGCGGAGGTTTTGACCGTTCGAGGTCGGCCTCTGCGCACAACTCGGTGGCGTTTGTGGAACGCATCGCCACCAGAGGAGGAAGAAGACAAGTACTCTTTGTACTTGGCTTGGTCGAACTCGATTTCTAGGGACTCCATAGTTTTCCTAACAGCAACCTCATCGAACTGAGCTACCACCATTTCCTTTGAAGAAACAGCTCCTCCTACTGTGGTCGCCATCTTCTGTAGGTGTAAATTTTGATTTCCTAAAAATAGGAGACTTCATTTGTATTTATAAGAATAGCTTATTACAAACTAATGAATCGAAAATTACAACATAAGCGGAGGGAATGCCCTCCTTGTTTAACGTGGGGACTTTCGGTAGCTACAGGATGCTTCGCTCGATTCTTGCACCGAGTCTGCTTCCCTTGGACGGTTCGACCGAGGTTACTGGCAAGCTTCAGTACGCAATAGAAGCTCGGGTTGATGGAGTTCGAGTCTCCGAGTTTGACGGCGATCAGGGCCTGGAACTGGGAGAGGATGCTACAGTGCAAAGGTTATGCAAAGAGCTTGTCGTCGACCTGGTTGGGAGTCGAGAGCTAGTGGTTCAGTCGCTCGATTCTCGCACCGAGTCTGCTTCCCTTGGACGGTTCGACCGAGGTTGCTGGCGAGCTTCAGTACGCAGTAGAAGCTCGGGTTGATGGAGTTCGAGTCTCCAAGTTCAACGGTGATCAAGGCCTGGAACTGGGAGAGGACACTACAGTGCAAAGGTTATGCAAAGAGCTTGTCGTCGACCTGGTTGGGAGTCGAGAGCTAGTGGTTCAGTTAACTGATTGATTTAATCAATTAACAATGAGCAAACTACTGAACCTTTGGACCGCAGAATGCTGAACCCCTTCTTCGTGGCTGGAAGAAGTTCTTAAATAGAGAAGAGGCGGCGTGACCGCTCCTTGAATCATGGGATATGATCATGTATCGTCAGGAGGTATCATGCCTTGGGTTGTACTGTGAGCGGCTGCTTGATGGGTTCAGAGTAGTGTACTCCTTCCCTTCACGTCGTGGAGAGTAGGATGGCCCCTCCGTGTACGTGAGATGGTGGCTGCCCAGTACTCGAGTGGGTTTAGCCATTTCACCGTTTGCGGGCGGATTCGGCTCTCGACTTGTGCAGGCGAGGCGGGCTTCCTACTGGTGGATTTGGCTATTGACTGGTTACTCGTACTGTGAGCGGCTACTTGAGGGGTTCGGAGTACTGTACTCCTTTCCTTCACATCACGCGGGAAACAGGGAGGCTCATCCCTATACACAGTGTAGTGGCCGCCAAGTACTTAAGGGTGTCTAGTCAGCTTGCTGTTTGCAGGTGAATTTTAGCTCTTCACTCGTGCAGGCGAGGTGAACTTCAATCGTGAGCGTGCAGGCGGATTTGGTGACTGTACGGACTTGACTGGTTGCTCGTACTACGATCGGCTACTCGATGGGTTGGAGTACTGTGCCCCTTCCCTTCACGTCGTGGGAAGTGGGAAAGGCCCATCCTTGTACGTGACATAGCTTAGGTACGAATTCGGCTCCCGATTCGTGCGGGCGAGTCGGGTAAGCAGGTGAATCTGGATGATCTCGACTCGTGCGGGCGAGTTGATCACGCTGGCAAATCTGAATAACCCTGACTCATGCGGGCGAGTTGGTCATGCAGGCGAATCTGAACGACCTTGACTCATGCGGGCGAGTCGGTCATGCAGGTGAATCCTTGATCAACAATTGCGGACGAATTCGGGGTCCGTGCGGTTTGGGTTTGTGCTAGCGAGTCTAAACCCATAGATGAGCCCTGCCCTTAATTTGAGTGGGCAACCCTATCTCGCGGGTGAATTCATGTACAAGTTTGCGGAGGTAATTTTTACCGTCTACACCACCTTCGCCG
>NC_033800.1:122089905-122100826 GCF_001876935.1 Asparagus officinalis
GCGGGCTCCTCGACCATGGCCTCATCCATCTGTTGTGTGAAGCCAGGTCCTTCAAAATAATCAAAACTGGGAGAAAAAGGGTCGTACACCACTTCAACTTCTTCATGGCCCCCTAAAATACAAAAATTTTTAAGTCTAAGGTTCAACATTCAAGAGAATAGAAGACCGTGTGAAAATATAGTATTACCTTCTCCACCGGTAAGCACATTACTGGCTGGCCCCGTCTCAAAAGTCGGAGTCTTACCCCCATCACGTGTAAGCTAATTTCTTTCGCTTAATGGGACGAACCTCTTTGGGATCTACGAGTCTCTCTTGATTGGATTTAGAGTACAACTCCACCTCCAAAGCGAATTGAGTGGTGGGGAATTGAGTGGTGGGTCGGGATCTTGTCCGGCGTATAAGGTGGGGGTCTTCTTCTTTCTCCTCCTCAGAAGTTGCACCTAAAAGTTTAACTAACATCTTGTTAGGATAAGTGTATAAAACTTGCATCCTCGGCTTCTTCGTAGCTGACGAACGCTTAGGCAAGTTAGATCGGTGGGCTCGATCAGCTATTGCTAACTCAAATAATTCTAAGGAGAGAGAATCTGACAGACCTGTTCCTAGCTCCTCTTTGTCGCTGTTGGCTCTTGTGCCTTTGCCACTGATAATATATGTTTTTGAGGCTTCTTCCCCAAAAGAAAAGAGGTCTTCCCCTTGCTTCCTCTTAACGGAAGAACCGGCGGGCTCTTTTCCTCTTCTCTTTTGGTATTCGGCCTCATAAACCATTCGGGTAGCAATCCAAGCTACTTCCTCAGCCGCTAACTTTGTAATCAGCCTCACCAGAACGGATTCGTTAGCCGCCAATAACCATCGGCAACATAAGAATGTTAGTTCCAACCGGCGTTCAGCACTTGGAAGACTAAACCTAGCACCAGTACAACCCGTGATGCTCCATAGCCACGCCTGATTACCGTCTACTAATCCACCACGGGTTCAAAGTTGTCAATTCGGGTTCCTAATGTATATCTGATCATACCCGAGCTGATGTGTGAACCGACACGGCAGATACGGATCGATGTAGCAATGGTTTCTCACCCGAAAAATTAGATAGTCGAGTCTGATGTTTATTAGCCAATCAAAGAAACCGACATCAAGGCAAGTTTGACTCATCCCACGCCTTTCCACATCAATCAACGAATCACCATATTATCCTGAAAACCACCGAAAGCATGTGGGAAAAACCCATCATTTATGATTCTGCAACTGCCTCTTAATTTCTGGGAATCCCCGTCCCTTCCACCTACAATTTTCTATCAACTGTAGTAGGGGAATAGATTGGTTCACAGTGTTCAGTGTTGACATCATGTCAGTGCGATGGAGGACAAACCACACCATCAGATACGTATAGGGGAGCTCTACCTTAGCAAGAGAAATCTGAGCCGATGGTTTGTCTTCTCCCTGTATGAAGACACTAACTATTTGACAAAACCCACGGTGAACATTAGCAATCATCACCAGGAGAAGGGAAAGATTCTTTCAGTGGGTGAGCTGAACAGCTAGGTAAAGTACCTCCATGGGCAGAGCATCCGTAAACTGATAGGGTACTACGCACTTGTTCAACCAAATGGCGAGATAACCCGCTAACAAAGTCATCAGCTGAATGGGCTTTACCGCCTGTCATAGAAAGATTTGGAACATAGTTCTTGTGGGGAAATCATTCTTAATACCAGTGGTAGTGTAAGATTGGGCGCTGGATTTCTTGATCAGCTCATTAACCTCTGATGGTGTTAGCGGCGCCAACTCATAAATCGCTTCGCTGGAGTTGCTATTCAAATTCTTGAATAAATAATCTGTGAATCTCTTTAAGCTTATTTGTGGTCGCAGATTCTTTGATAATGGGTCAGCGCCTACCAGAGAAATTTGGTAATAACAAGTGAGATCCCACAAGGTGTTATAGCAATTGGGCGTGCACAACCTCAACTGATGCAACTCCAGATTTGAGGGAAAATACTCCTGATATACCATATTCCCCATCGGTAAGCTAGAAACTTTGTGCATCTCATGGAGAGCTAACCCTAATTCCCAGTGCTTCGTCAGAAAAGTAGTTGTGTCTGGGTCATAAAGCTCTAGCAACACAAGAAAATAAGGGATGTTGATCGGCAACCCGTCCATGGTGGTGCGAATAGCTGCATATAAACCGCTGGCCTTCAGCTCCTCACTCCATCGATTGAGAACATAGCTGGTCAAACGAGTTCACCAAAGCTTGTCTGAGGAGTGAACCCAGGCATAGCACCTGTGACCCGTCGTAGGCATTTCCTGCCCCAATCTCTCGAGACGATTCTTCAAGGTATTAGCAACATTAAACAATTCACCTCGCGGTGGGTCTTTTAATCCTAACACACCAGGATGCAATTTCTATCACTTGAGCCGAGAATAGCGTGGTGGGTGATGTATCCACAATGGATGCAGTTATATTCCTCCATCAAGTTCCACGACATCTCCTATGTGACAGCTTGGCACCGCAATTCAGTCAGTGAGCAATGACGGGAAATTGAAGGAAGATATAGAAAGCCCCCATCATCTTGGTGCAACCATTACTCAGCTCTGAGAGATACGACGACTGGGTCTTCAACAGAATTGTTGAATAGATAGTCTAGTTTTCTTAAAGGATGAGTAGAGCTGGAATTCAGAGGTGCGTCAGTGATCAGTTGTCGAAGGATACAGCGATCTCCCTTCTAAACTAGATGAGGAAGTTCTTCAACCCCACCCAGAGCAAATTAGGGAACAGCAGGGATAGGCATAGGATCATCAGTAGAGGCATAAGCCTCACTGCAGTGGGCTTCCACCGCTCTGGAGTTGAACGCCTTTGGAGGGAATTCGACTGAAACAAGTAATGCCTATTTATTAAACACAGTTACAAAAATGTCCCTTTTAAGGTAATACAAGCATTGAACTCATCTCATGGATCTGTGAGATAGAGTCACAGCCCCGTAATTGGCAAGACGATTTCAACTATATTACGTACATGCAGGACATGGTACATTATCACATAAACAACATGACAATATACTCCATCCTACGTAACACGATATAGTATGAAATCGCCCCTTATTGCCTTAAGACGCATCTTGACCAAGCAAAATGCATCTTTTAAAGCGTCCACCCTCACAAAGGAGGATGTCAGCTCTTCCCAATTGCCTCATCAAGGAGAACAAAGAGAGGATACAGTATCCGATATATATTAACATTGAATTCACAAACGAAAGAACGATAAAAATGTACTTGTTCAAGCAAAAGGCTCCGGCTCAGATGACTGAGTAGCTTAGCGACCCCTCGGGACACACGACCGCTATGGTGATATGGCTAATCTGCAAAGAAAATCAGTGGTTCCGTTGTGTCAAGAAGTGAGAAGCATCAGTCTAATACAAAAAGGGAAATTATGATTTTTGACTAAAATTCTATAAAAATAGGATTTTTCGATTAAAAATCCAATTAAACCTACATCATATCCCTAATTCAGTTGGAGCGGGGGAAATCAAATATGCTAAACCGAAGGCAATAAGCTTGATTTTCGTACAAAGTCAAGCGAATGGACGTGGCTCTCAACTAAAACTCATGGAGATAATTTGGATTCTCAACTGAGTGTACACAAACAAACGGTTCAAGATTTCAACATCGACAAAGGTTTGAAATTAAGAAGTTTGGTCTAATCTACATGCACAACCAAACTTGGTGACCATACACAAAAAAGGAAATCACCACCAAGACATGGGCAAAATGTTTCGGCTATCCCATAAGTTCACGAGGTCATCCAAGATTGAAGCATGAGTATCAACTCAAATTTCAACCTATATACATGGTTATCGACAAGAGCTAGGTGTCTCGGCCGTGCACAAGTTCTAGAATTAAAGCGCCAAAAAATTTAAAGATTGAAGCTTTGAATTTTCCCCTCAGATCAGAATAAAAAATTTGTTTCACATCTAAAAACATGTCCAAATAGTCAACAGAACCAAAGCTTTAGTCATGACCTCGATGCCCAAATCAAATTCCAATAACCCAGGATGTTCGACTATGAACAAACAATCAAGTGAATGATTCAGATACGGGTTTTTACCTGAAGTTAAGGAAGCGGTCAAGGGGAGAGCTCGAAAACCTTTGAGTACCAAACAGAGGATGGTTGTTGGATAAAAAAAATTTAACCAACAAATCAAATTAGGGTTTAGGCCCCAACCCCAAACCCCCAAAATCGAAGATAAAGAAGCAGGGAAGTAGGTCAAAATTGAAGCCATGTAGGAGTGAAGTTCTTACATGAGTTCGAAGAAGGATCAAGGAGAACGAAGCTTTGCCAAGAGAACCCACAAGTACTCGAGCCCAAATCGAAATCAAACTAAAAACCTAGCTCCCAATTAGTAAACTTGGTGGGATTTGGGGAAGATTTAACAGATTTAAAGAGAAAGAGAGGGAAGGACGGAGAAGAATTTGAGTGGGAGACGAGTTTGAATATGAAGAGAAACCCGAATGAAAAGAGGAGCAAGAAGAGGAGATCGGACTTTAAAAAACCCTAAAACCGAACCCTGAACCGAACCCAAAATGAAACCAAACCAACCCTGAACTGACTACCCCCTAACCTCAGCTGGCTCGCACGCATGCGAGACACCAAATGCTGGCTCGCACGCATGCGAGGCACCATATGCTGGCTCGCACGCATGCGAGGCACCAAATGGTGGCTTGCACGCATGCGGGCCACTAAATGCTGGCCCGCACGTGTGGTGAGCCTCGAGGGTGTTTTGCATGCATTTTTGTCCATTTTTGAGTAATTTTGATGTATTCGAGGGGTGTATTCATACTCCAATGGGTATACGAGTCTAGTGATAGGGAGTTTCTGGAGAATATTGTACAAAATATTCTTAAGGATAACCTGATAAGCTCCTACCGGTATATGAGGTTAAACTAATTCCCAAAACTGCTAGGAGTATATGAGTATAAACTGGTTCTCCTTGCTCCAACGACGTAAGAGTTTAAACTATGTAGACTCCAGTTAACGTATGAGTATAAACTGTGTTCACACCGATCAACGCATGACGAGGAAGATTGACGTGAGTCGACACCATTCGACACGGGTCGACGCCATTCAACGCGTGATGATGAAAGTCAATGATGGTCAAGGCGAGTCAAACCCCGTTCAACGCAAATCGATGCCGATCAACGCATTGATAGTCTCACTAAAACAAGGCTCAGATCAACTCCGAAAAAAAAGGATAACCCTAAGGATTTCAACCGTAATTTAGATACGAATCCCCGATGAAGATATTTAGTTTAACGTCGACTCAAGGACACAAGCTAATTCATATATCAACACGCCGGTCTAAGTCCAAGATTTTGATGATGGTCAGACAATAAATACAACACTAGAAGAATTTCAGCTATTCGACAAAATATTGAATGGAGTGAAAGCTGAAGAAATCAAAGAACTAAAGGCTAAGCGTATCATATTCAAAGTATTTCAGGCTTTTTTATAAAAGAATAAAACTGGAATACTTTGGAAGGGGTATCTATAGACGTCAAAAATTACCTATAGGTTCCCGCATCGTAGTTCGAGATGGAAAAAGACGATGAACGTCATTATCTGAATCAAGGAGGATTATCTGACGCCAACAAGCGCATGAAGCAAATCGGCGAACCATTGAGAACGTAACAATAAGCCACCGCAACAGCAAACCAAATAGTCCGCGTGCTCATCAGCCATCTCCAAGCTAATAAAATGCATAAAGCGAATTGGTGAAGCAGACAAGTCATTGAAATGAAAAAATACGAGTAACGATGAAACAAGTCTAACCCGAGCGAACCATAAAAGCCCCTGGTGGCCGAGTCGCGTCAAAATGGCTCAGCCAAAGCCAGTGGCTTGGCCCAAGGCCGATCCACCAAATGGTGGCTCACCATTTGGTGGCTCGCATGGGTGTGAGCAACCATTTGGTGGCTCGTATGGGCGTGAGCCACCATTTGGTGGCTCACACAGTTTTGAGCCGAAAACAGATTTTCGACGAGTTTTCATGGGATTTAATCATTTTAGAGCCTCCCAACTGCTTTGATACTATCCCTAAACATGGTTAAGCGGTTGTTAACTACGGATAACATTAAATAATTAGTTCTTATCTGAAAACACTACAACCGAAATCTATAAATACAAGCCTAAGGCCCTCATTCATACGCATCTGAAATCTAAAGGCGAGGTGCTGTCAAATTGAAGAGTGGAGTATGAATTTCAGAGGAGGGCTAGTAGATCTTGGTGAACTTCAGCATAAAGAGGGAGATATTCGAAGGATCTGAGGCCCATTTCACCTTTCCTCCGGATCAAACTTGGTTTTGATCTCGGGAAGAGTCATAATCTCGCTTGGTCAAGATTATCACTTCTGTGATTACTTTCTTTGTGAAGTAAGAGCTTTTAATAATCACTCTGTCAACCGAATCTGATTCGTGGTGGTCTACGGGCTAACGTGTCCCCAACACAGGCAAAGATCTCACGCGAAGCAGCAGGTGATAAATGTCCTATGCGTATGTTTTAAGGAGATTGTATTTGTCTTTTTTTTATTGTGTAAGAAGATCTTATAAAAGATAGACTTTTCTTTTTTTTTTAATTTGTAATTGATAAATGATTGTAACAGATATAATGACAATGAAGAAATCAATTACCGACGCAAATAGTAATATCTGTGAACCTTGTGAACATCTCCGTGATGGATTGATGCTCTTTCATCTTAAATAGTTCAAACCAGTGAACAAGAATAGAATTTGTTGTTTCTTTAACTTTGTTAGTTCCTTCATGTGTTACCTCAAGAGTGTACCAAATTTGATATGCTGATGTAGAGGTAGATACTCGATTAAATTCATTCTTGTCCAAGGCACAAAACAGTGCACTCATCGCCTTAGAGTCCAGATTTATATTTGTCCTTTGAACAACCATCCATTCGGTGTAAGGAGTGGTAGGCTTTGTAAATTCTGTCTCTACAATATTCTATAGATCGTAGCCAAGAGATTGGAGGTAAATCTTCATCCGACACTTCTAATAGTTATAGTTTGCGCCGTTAAAGAGAGGTGGTCGATGTGTTGAATGTCCCTCTTTGAATTGTATGTATTTGCTGTACTTGACGATGTCATCCTTCACCTTGCTCTGATACCAATTATCGGATCTAATCTAATACACACTAAAACACTAGAGGGGGTGAATAATATTCTTTTAAAAAAATTTGCAAAGTAGATTATAAATTGCAAGAAAGATAACAACAATTACAGATATTTACAATCACAAACACAAGCTTTTATACTGGTTCCAACTCCCCAGTGTACATACAGTCCCTAAGCAAATCTCGCTTGAGAGTTTCACTATGATTTTAAAAACTATTACAAAATCAAAAATCAAACCTGACCAATTTTCAAGACCATGCAAATTGCACACAATCTCTTCACCAAGAGATCACAACTCTCACACCCGAGAGAACTTTTCTTGAATCAACAACATAATTCCTATAAGCCTTGATTGTGTAGTGATGTGTAGCAGTGTCTTTAGGAACTTTTTAATCTCTGAAAAATACATTAATACTTTGTATATGTAATTGATGCGGCATAAACATGTACCAAAAAGGTTGCAAGTGCACAACCGTGTCAAGTTATAGTATAAAGATATCGATCCCACGAGGAAGGTGTTTTTGTAGGAGAAAATATAAAATCGGTTCTTATGTTGTGTGCGTGACAAATAGGAGTGATGAGTGAATGTGATTGTGGAGAGATAATGAGAGTGAACATGATAGTGTGTAAATCAATGTTTTTGAGAGTGGATGTGAGTAAAAAAATAAATGTGATCAACAAGGCAAGAATGAAGAAAAAAAAATCAAGAAACAAATAAAAATATATATGCAAAAATGTGTTAGATCCTAGAGGGGGGGTGATTAGGGTCTTATGCTAATCTAATCCGATTTAAATGCCAATTAAAATTAATTAACAAGTTGTATTCTTGCAAGATAGATATACAAGAGTTATAAGCAAGAATAAGCAATATACACAAAGTGATATATCCTATATGATGAAATATATATGCAAGGATATATAAACTAAGGGTGATATAAACATAATAAACATAAACAAGATAGTGGACAAAGTGAACAATAGATAATGGCGACAAGAATGATATGAACAATAAGCACAAGTGAGACGCCAAGACAATCACAAACACACAAAGATGATCACGGAGTTCGGACCTTCCGTCCTACGTCTCCGCTCCCCACTCCCGGGGAGAATCCACTATCACAACCGGGTTTTCTACGTTCACCCGAATAACGTTTACACCTTACAATTTCTCTCACAGAGTTCGGTCCCCACGACCTACGTCTCCGCTCCTCACGTCGAGGAGATCTACACTATACACTCTCACAATGTGGCTACACTCCACCCTCACAATATGGTTTTCTAGTTCACCGAAAACTTCACAACACACTCAATGTAACAAATATAAATTTGTTCTCAACTATGGATGAGAACACAATGAAAGCTCACACTCAATGTTACAACTCTCACAATCCCAAATATATTATGAATGTAACTACAATAAGCTCAAGTGGGTGTGTGTAACAATGAGATAAAATCAAATCTAAACTCAATACAAAATTAGCTTTAATAGAGATGATAATTAACAAATAATTAATACATAAAAGCTAGAGTTAAGTTTAGGAAAACTTCTCTAGATGAGAAGAGAGAGATGGATTGAATGCCCAAAATATAATTGATAATCTCCTCAAGCTCTTGTAAAACAGATTCACCAAACCGAAACACTCAAATGCTTAAAAGCTTATAAACACACTTAAACCAACTTAAACCCTTGATTAAAACTCTTTAAAACATTTCTTGCTTACATGAAAACTGAGATCAAAGAGGGTTTTTATAGCCTCCAAGACCTCACCCAAAAACCCAAACAAAATGACCAAAAAACCATTTTGCAATGGCTCTAAAAAGAGCCGTTAGAACTGCAGCGGTCGACCGAGGAAAATCGCGGTCAACCGCGAGCAAAGAAAGAAGCGGAGAAAAGTTCCAGACAGTTCGTCGGTCGACCGGCGGAAAAATAGGTCGACCGGAGGTACTGTAGCAGGTACATATGCTTTTATAAAATCGGTTAAAAATAGTAAAATAGCTCCAAAAATTATGAAATTTTGGGGGAAGGTTCTAGACATGTATAAAAACATGTTAGAGAAAGAATTTCTGAAAAATAATTTCCCAGTTAAGAGAAATAAATGTTTGAACACATAAATACAGTTTCTGAAAATCTGCTGTGATATACGATTTTGTAAAATCAATTAGGCACAGTAAATTAACTCCAAAAATAGTAAAAACTGGATGAAAGTTTCTAAACATGTAGATAAACATGTCAGAGAAAGAATTTTTTAAATATCACTTCTCATTTGTGAAAACTCATCAGTTTTGTAAAACATGCACGAACATGTGCACGAACGAAAACGTGAATTTGTAAATTCCTTTAAACATAACAAATCAATTCCAAACTTGATGAAACTTTGAGAAATGTTTGCAAATGATATTTTGAACATGTTACAAAAAGAATTTTCCAATTTGCATTTCCCAATTGTGAAATCTCATTATTTTGCAAAAGTGTTCAAAACATGAAAAAGTGATATACATAAAGTTTGATGTTTTGACATAAACAATGTTTTGAAACTTTGCTCAATGATTATATAGACTTGATAAAATATGTATATGATGATTGTTAAGTCTATAAACTGAGAATACGATATTTGAGCTTAGAAACCAAATACGTGTATGTATATATAAACATCAAAATCTAAAACACTTGTATGTATATATATATAACTATATATATGCATAGAAACCAAAACACACATAATATAAAATCTAAAACTACATTACCCAAGCAATCTTGATCTTCAATTAAGCTTGACTTGGTACACGTTGCGGATGAAGCTTGAACTTGATCTTTAACTTGAATTGCATAGGCTTCACCGACATTCCGCCAACCTCCTTTGGCTATGATCGTTGAAGCGCAATCCATCAATCCTCCAACTACGTTGTTTGTCTACAATACATAGGAATACACAAACACTAGACAAACAACATTAGTAGTAAATTGTTTGTAAATCATCATCAAAACAAGAAGGCCAACAATCTCCCCCTTTTTAATGATGACAAACAATTTACAAAAAGGATATATGCATGAAAGGAAATAAATATATAAATTATAATTCTGTTATGGCTGAGTAACTTTTTACCCCTTTTATTGGGCCGTCCTTCTACATTCATGCAAATATGGTAATGACACATTACCTCCCAAAAGGTCTCTACCACCTGGGGGTGTTCTGTTTCTAGAGCAATTAACTCCCGTTGACCTGGGATGTATTCCTCATATGGATAATTCCTATTTGGCAACCCAGAGACTTCCTCCATCTTATGAAGAGCAATCCCAAAAATCACTCACATTCAAGAGATAATGAGAACATATATAAATATATCAAGATGAACATATTGTCTCATATCATAAAAGCCAATGTATAAAATAGATTTATGAAATCAAAAGAAGAGAAACATGAGAGTCATGTAAAAAGTTTTCAAATGAAAACAAATCAACCAATTGAAATCATAAATCAAAGTTTATATCCAAAAACGATGTTTGATCAATGAAGAAAAATTTTCTTTACATAACTTGATCAAACCACTCATAGAATACATTATAAGACACAAATAGATGATCCATAAGTACAAACACATAAATATCATCATATAAGTGAATTATAATGAATTCAAAAGCAACAAATCAAAACACAATTTTTAAGAGAGGCAACAATATCAAGCTCTTGAGTTTGTTCCAACCTATATAATCATTTTAGCATCCGGTAAACATGATTTGGGAATAAACACCCAATAAACC
>NC_033800.1:122101403-122152411 GCF_001876935.1 Asparagus officinalis
AGCCTGTAGTGGGTCAGGCCCGATCCGGCCCATGATATACTTGGGTCACGGGTCGAGCTGGGTCTAGCACTAAACCCGGGATCAGAAAAGTAGGCCCAACCCACGCTAACCCGACCCATGCCCGACCAGGCTAGGCCCGACCATTCCCAATCCATGATATATTTTTTGTTTAGGCTACATGTTCCTTTAGCCCTTTGGGTTTACAGCTAGGCCTGTCTAAATGGGTCGGCCCGACCCGGCCTGACTTGGCAAATCGGGTCCGAACAGGGCAAAACTTATAGACTAGACCCGGTTGGCCCGAGCCTGGGCTCGAGGGGGCTGGGCACCAGCCCGACCCTGTCATTTTCCTTTTTTTTCCTTTTTTGCTTAAAATATTATTTTTTTTGTTAAAAAAATTTCAAGAGTAAATAACAATAAATTAAGTGAAATTTTGATAAAGAGTGAATCACTTGTAATTATATAATGTACAACTACAAAAAATTAGAGAAATTAAAATGATAAAAATAAATTCTTTATTAATAATCAGTTAATCACTAACAATTATAAATTTATTTTAGAATTTATCGCATCACAATAGATGAATACATCTCAACTAGGTTGACACCTACTCATCTACATCATTATCATTTGTAACTATTTAGAAAATAATTTATTATAAATTTTCAGCTAAGAAATAAAAATTACAAACTAATGAATAATTTCTACTCTTTATCTCTATCTCTTATTCATAACTCTTCAAGTTTATCTTCAATACTAGCCATTTGATCGATGTCTTGAGTTCTCTTCTCGTACCTCTACCAATCTTGTAGGTACATGGCCGCCTGTATGGTAGATGGATCTAATGATGTCATGTGATCGTCGATCAAACATCCTGATGTGCTGAAGGCGGATTCCGAAACTACTATGAAAACCTGCGTTGTTTGTAAGACATGCACGAGTCATGATGGAAAGTATAAGATATGAAATTGTTCCATATACTCTCCACCATTACAAAATATCAAAACTATTATTTTGGCTTTTAACTAAAGATGCAGTTGAATATTGTTCAATTTTATAAACTTCCATTGATGATCCAGATCCAGATTCAGATCCACCAGTTAGCTGAGTTATCAATAATTTCCTATCAAAACTCTTACCTTTGACCCGACTTGAACTCATAGAAGCAGAAGTTATAGGCTGATATGTGTTAGACCCTAGAGGGGGGGTGATTAGGGTCTTATGCTAATCTAATCCGATTAAATGCCAATTAAAAATAATTAACAACTATATTCTTGCAAGATAGGTATACAATCTATTATGGGCAAGAATATGCAATATACACAAAGTGATATATCCTATATGATGAAATATATATGCAAGGATATATAAACTAAGGGTGATATAAACATAAACAAGATAAACAAGATAGTGGACAAAGTGAACAATAGATAATGGCGACAAGAATGATATGAACAATAAGCACAAGTGAGACGCCAAGACAATCACAAACACACAAAGATGATCACGGAGTTCGGACCTTCCGTCCTACGTCTCCGCTCCCCACTCCCGGGGAGAATCCACTATCACAACCGGGTTTTCTACGTTCACCCGAATAACGTTTACACCTCACAATTTCTCTCACGGAGTTCGGTCCCCACGACCTACGTCTCCGCTCCTCACCTCGAGGAGATCTACACTATACACTCTCACAATGTGGCTACACTCCACCCTCACAATACGGTTTTCTAGTTCACCGAAAACTTCATAACACACTCAATGTAACAAATATAAATTTGTTCTCAACTATGGATGAGAACACAATGAAAGCTCACACTCAATGTTACAACTCTCACAATCCCAAATATATTATGAATGTAACTACAATAAGCTCAAGTGGGTGTGTGTAACAATGAGATAAAATCAAATCTAAACTCAATACAAAATTAGCTTTAATAGAGATGATAATTAACAAATAATTAATACATAAAAGCTAGAGTTAAGTTTAGGAAAACTTCTCTAGATGACAAGAGAGAGATGGATTGAATGCCCAAAATGTAATTGATAATCTCCTCAAGCTCTTGTAAAACAGATTCACCAAACCGAAACACTCAAATGCTTAAAAGCTTATAAACACACTTAAACCAACTTAAACCCTTGATTAAAACTCTTTAAAATATTTCTTGCTTACATGAAAACTGAGATCAAAGAGGGTTTTTATAGCCTCCAAGACCTCACCCAAAAACCCAAACAAAATGACCAAAAAAACCATTCTGCAATGGCTCTAAAAAGAGCCGTTAGAACTGCAGCGGTCGACCGAGGAAAATCGCGGTCGACCGCGAGCAAAGAAAGAAGCGGAGAAAAGTTCCAGACAGTTCGTCGGTCGACCGGCGGAAAAATCGGTCGACCGGCGGTACTGTAGCAGGTACATCTGATTTTATAAAATCGGTTAAAAATAGTATAACAGATCCAAAAATTATGAAAGTTTGAGGAAAGGTTATAGACATGTATAAAAACATGTTAGAGAAAGAATTTCTGAAAAATAATTTCCTAGTTGATAGAAATAAATGTTTGAACACAGAAATACAGTTTCTGAAAATCTGCTGTGATATACAATTTTGTAAAATCGTTTGAACACAGAAATACAGTTTCTGAAAATCTGCTGTGATATACAATTTTGTAAAATCAATTAGGCACAGTAAATCAACTCCAAAAATAGTAAAAATGCTGTGATATACAATTTTGTAAAATCAATTAGGCACAGTAAATCAACTCCAAAAATAGTAAAAACTGGATGAAAGTTTCTAAACATGTATATAAACATGTCAGAGAAAGAATTTTTAAAATATCACTTCTCATTTGTGAAAAATCATCAGTTTTGTAAAACATGCACGAACATGTGCACGAACGAAAACGTGAATTTGTAAATTCCTTTAAACATAACAAATCAATTCCAAACTTGATGAAACTTTGAGAAATGTTTGTAAATGATATTTCAAACATGTTACAAAAAGAATTTTTCAATTTAAACCAAAACTTATGTATATATATATATAACTATATATATATACAAGGAAACATCATAAAATGTGTGTGTATATGATATTGAGCTTAAGGTACTTAACACACATAATATAAATCCTAAACTACATTACCCAAGCAATCTTGATCTTCATTGTAGCTCAACTTGGTACACGTTGCGGATGAAGCTTGAACTTGATCTTTAACTTTGAATCGATAGGCTTCACCGACATTCCGCCAACCTCCTTTGGATATGATCGTTGAAGCGCAATCCATCCATCCTCCAACTACGTTGTTTGTCTACAATACATAGGAATACACAAACACTAGACAAACAATATTAGTAGTAAATTGTTTGTAAATCATCATCAAAACAAGAAGGCCAACACGATGCAGGCATCGATGCCTGCCCTTTTCCTGTGTGTTGTCCGCAGATCCTCTTGTATTTGGCTTTTTGGTTTGGGTCATTAGCTTTAGCTTGAACTTTTGGGCTTTGACATTTGGGCTTTGGCATTTTCTCTTGATTTTTCCACTAGGCTTTGATTTATTTCTTCATTAAATAATTGAAAGAATTCCTTTGGCTTCATGGGCTTCATTTCTTCATTAAATCAATGGCTTTTTGTTGAGAAATTGGAGTTTGAGATTTATTCTTCATTAATCTATAATTAAAGATAAGAACAATTATTAGTAGCATATTTATTCATATAAAATAGATAATGAGGGTATACAATTGTAATAAAATATGATTATCAAATACCCCACACCTAAACTTTTGCTAGTCCTCTAGCAAAGAAAGAAAACTAAAAGAAAACCTAACTCACTTTCGCAGGAATCGCGGTTGTATTTAGCGCATACAACAAACCTTTAAACCCCTAGGTTACCCTAGTAGACGAGTTGTAGTCTCATGAGGGTTTGCAGTAAATATACCCATGAAATTCGGTCAACTTGCCAAATTAAAGAAGTTAGTAAATAACTAAATTTACTTGATAATTAAAGCTAGTTATTATTCAAGAAAACATTTTTATATATAACTCTAAGGTATATTTCCTAGAAAATCTTCTCATTATAGCAATACAAAACCAAGTCAAACTTAGAAATTTAATTTAAAAGTTTTGAAAAAAACATGCTAACTCTTTGTTTAAAATAGTATTCAAGTTGCTTGATCTAAAATATTTTCCAAGACCATATATACAAATATAACTATATATAAAACATTTATTAGTATTTTTATTTTTATTTTTTATATTATTGTTATTTTTAACTCTTTCTCCCTTGGTGATTTTTTCTACTTTAACAGGCTTTCTAAGTGACCATTTAACGAGTTTTGGGCCAATGGATCCCAACCCAATTGGGCTTAGGTCATTAAGTATAAAAATACTCATTGGGCTTAATTACTCGGTCAACTTAGGCTTTATAAGATAGAATCACCTTGAATTTAAGAGTTTTTTTTTGTGCCCATTTTTCGCACTCTTCTTTTGTAATTTTTTTATGTATATATATTCTGAAAAATATGTAAGTCAAGCCACTTTGAAAAATTATTTTTAACTCTAAGCTAAGCATGCATTCCATTATTTAAATAAAGATCTAAGTTAAGGCTTAAGTAAAGTATACTACTTTGAAAATCATTTCTTAAGAACTTTATTTAGAGTTATCATAAAAGGTGAACTTGAGTAAATAACAGATTAGAAAATTTAAAATTTATCAAATAAATCAATTATTACATAATTCTATCAATTTGGCAAGTGACGATATTTTTATAATTTTTTTTTAAGGAAAAGGAAAAAAATAACAAAAATACAACTAAAAATATAAAATAAAGAGAAAAAATAACTAATTCCCACCCCCACATCTAAATTTTGCATTATCCTCAATACAAACTCTATGATGCACAAAGTAAAGCAGATAAGAAGTGAAATATTTACATTTGGTCGGCTGATAAAAATCTGCATTTACCTTTGGTCTGAGGAGGATGGAATCAAAAATATATTCTTCTTTCTTTTTTTTTCTTTTTTCCTTTTTCTTTTCTTTTCTTTTCTTTTCTTTTTTTTCTTTTTTTCTTCTTTTTATTTTCTTTTTTTTAACTGAATAAGAAACTCTCGAATAAGAGAAGAATAAATTCTTTTTATTATTCTGAAATAAACAAAACAAATAATGTAGAATAAGGTGTTCAACACGAAGAGCTCGTATTCTACATTGAATCCTACCTTATTGTTAAAAATTCTTCCCCGAATTTTAAATAAATTTAGAATGATATAATCAATAATGTGAAATTCTAAGCATTTCGGGGTGTTCAATAATTCTTGCAACAAAGTAAGGTAGGTATTATTGGTGTTATGCATTTTGTATTTCTTAATGAACTCAGACTCTTGTACTATGAAGTGTTGTTTTCTAACAACCAATTCTTCTGTAGAGTTCTGAAATTTTGGTTGTTGATTATTCTCCAAGAATCTAAGTTCATCTAGAAAGAGTTCTTCAACTTTTAATTCAAAGCAGCAAATGTTTAATACGGTTTTATTATTCTCAAGGATCTGATCTGCTTCTTCTAAAAACTCTAACTCTTCATCAAAAATTTCCTCAAAACTTAAATCAGACTCTTCTTCTTCTTCTTCTTCTTCTGATCTTTCCTGAATGTAATTTATTTCTAGAGGCTGATTATTTGGCTGGTCCCCTGGATTAAAAATGTTAATATCAGTAGTCAAATTCCTAAAGGACAGTTTTATTTGACCAGTTCTACAGTTGATGAGAGCATTAGAAGTGGCTAAGAAATGTCGTCCTAAGATAGCAGGTGTCTATCCTTTGGGATTGGAAACAGACTGTGTTTCTAAGACTACAAAATCTACTGGAAAAATAAAATCTCTAACCTTAATCAGAACATCCTCTAACTCACCCATAGGGACCTTAACAGATCTATCAGCCAACTGTAAGGTGCATTTGGTTGGGTTCAGTACACCTAGACCCAATTGCTGGTAGACTGAATATGGAAGCAAATTGATACTGGCCCCTAAGTCTAAAAGCACATTATCAATGTGAGTATTACCAATGATACATGAAATGATAAGGGAACTTGGATCTTTACATTTCAAAGGTATGTGATTTGATAGCATTTCACTGATATTGGCGGCTAAAAAGACTTTCTTTGGAATATTTATTCTCCTCTTCTTAGTGCACAATTCTTTTAAAAATTTAGCATAAGATGGAATTTGTTCAATTACATCTAAGAGAGGAATATTGACCTTAACCTGCTTGAATGTTTCTAGGATCTTCTCCTCCTGAGGAGAGTGTTTCCTAGACCTGAGTCTATCTGGAAAGGGAGCAACCGGTCTAAATCTATCAAAAGCAGGCTCAGGTTCGGGTTCAGGTTCTTGGTCATCTGAGGGGAGTGATTGTTGAATAGATTCATCAGAAGGAGAAGGAGAAGGAATTTGTACAGGATCAAGAGTTTGACTTGGCGGAGTTCTCACTTGATTATCGACCTGTCTACCTGACCGAAGTGAATGGATTGCATTCACTTGGGCTTCATAGGATGAACTGCATCCTGTGTTATTAGGGTTGACCACGGGTTGACTCGGAAAGTTTCCTTTCTCTCTTTCACTCACGGCACTAGCTAGTTGACCAAGTTGGGATTCTAATCTAGCTATAGCCTAAGTGTTAGAATTGAGCATTTGTCCGGTTGATTGCATAAAGGAATTCAGAGTGCTGGATGTTTGAGTCAACATATTCGTGGTTTGAGTGGAGGCCTTAATTATGGTTTCCAAACCCCTTTCCAAGAAATTGAGATGTTTATCCTGATCTGGATTGTGAGGAGTCTGAATTACAGCTTGATAAAGAGGAGACTGATTTTGATACGGCAGATTAGGTTGTTAAAATTATGGATTGAAAGGAACTGTGTTTCCCCTAGGAAATTATTGGGTTGAAGCGGGAGTGAACTTTTGAGTTCCGGGAGAATTTCCTTGATTCCATGCAAAGTTGGGATGATTTCTCCAACCTGGATTGTAGGTTGGAGAAAATGGATCATTTCTAGAGCGCTGAAATGCAGCGTTCATCTGTCCTAATGGCTGATTATTTCCTAGGAGAGGGCATTCCTCTGAAACGTGGGTAGGAGACTAACAATTATGACATCCTTGGGCAGAAACATGATTTATTTGAGCTGGAGCTCATTCCTTAACTTCTAAAGCTTCTAACCTCCGCAGAATCGTCGTCATCTTTGCTTCAGAAGTAATGTTTGACTCCAAGGAAGGACCACTAGACTTAGAATTGAGGACTGATGAAACCCTGTCATTACAGTGTTCCCACTATATTGTTTTCTCGGATAAACTCTCTAGAAATTCCCAAGCTTCATCTGCATTTTTCTTCATAAAATCTCCCTGACACATCGATTCTAAAGCTGTTTTTGAAGAATAGTCCAATCCTTCATATATGACTTGGCACAATCGCCATTTTTCTAGACCATGATGAGGACATTAGATTAAAAGATATTTGAATCGGTCAAAATATTTCCAGAATGGCTCTCCCGAGATAGTTTTAAAGTTTTGAATGTTGTTCCTTAGCTTTACAGTTTTGTGAATAGGGAAAAATTTCTTAAGAAAAACGGTGACAAATTCATCCCAAGTTGAGATGGAATTTGTCGGTAAGCTGTACAGCCATTTTTTAGCTTTATCCTTAAGAGCAAATAGAATAAATCTAAGCTTAATCGCATCTTCGGTTAATTCTCTCATTTTAATCATAATACACACTTCCTCAAATTCCGAAATAAAAATATATGCATCTTCTGTTTCATTTCCAAGGAATTTGAGAAGCATGTTTATGTAATGCGGTCTAAGCTCAAAATTTTCTCCATTTGCTTCGGGGAGCCTTATGCAAGATGGAATTGCATTTCTGGTGGGGTAACACATATCTTGAAGAACGGGTTGATTTGCCATTTCTTGGATTGGTTCAACACGAATTAAACGATGAGAATTATCCCTAACCCAAGTTTGCATACACCAAAACAACTTCTTTTTTTAAAAAAAAATTCTAAAGAAAGAAAGAAAATTAGTTTATTTTATGAGAAGAAAAAAAAAATCCTAACTAAAACAAATCAAATCAATCACTTTTCAATCACTCTAATTCTAGGGTTTTGCCTAACTCCACTAGACCAGCTCCTAACCAAAAACTCCTGCAGTGAAAAGATCAAAGTTTTACCCAGGTCACTAGACCAGCTCCTAACCAAAAACTCCTGCAGTGAAAAGATCAAAGTTTTACCCAGGTAGTTAGCCAGGTAAGGATAGTACTAGAGGGTGATCAGAGATCAATTAAGTACATCGTTTCTTGCGGAGCGCTTTACGCAACCCCTAAACCTTGCCTTAGACACCAACTAATCTGAGAAAACTTAAACCGGTTCACTTAAGGATTTCTTGTTCCTTATTGAGCTCGAATCCTTAGGGGCCAACGTCTAATGAGTTTTAGAAGGCTTGGGTTTGTGAAGTGAGGAATTAGTGATTTGTGGGCTAAGGAAAGGGTGATGAAAATCCCTTACCTTATCTTGATTGAGGTTTTGCCCTTAAGAATGTTTTAAGTGTGTGCCAAATCAAGTGCTACAATCACTTTGGTGAATTCCTACACTATATGAAATGCAATCCTAGAAATTAAAAGCGACTAAAAAGGATGATAAAAAGAAAATATTTTTTTTAATTATGGTCAACAACAATCAAATGTGAGAAGAAAGCTCTTGTTTGAATTTATTATCTTGTTAGTTAATGTTCAAGTGAAAGGTGGATTTTATTATGGTCAACAAAAATAAAATCTTTTTATTTTTTTTAAAATCCTAATTGCCTCTAATTGTGAAGCTAACTAAAAAGGTGGAATTTAAAACTAGAAAGAGGACTTACCCGAAGCAATTATCTAAGTTCTTGATCTTCAATCCAAGACTTTCAAGCTCCAAGCGGTTCCTTCACAAGAAAACACACAAGTTAAAGAACCAAAATAATAAAATCCTATTTTAGCACCTTCCCCGGCAACGGCGCCAAAAACTTGATGCGACATAAACATCTACTTATAGTATAAAGATATCGATCCCACGAGGAAGGTGTTTATGTAGGAGAAAATATAAAATCGGTTCTTATGTTGTGTGCGTGACAAATAGGAGTGATGAGTGAATGTGATTGTGGAGAGATAATGAGAGTGAACGTGATAGTGTGTAAATCAATGTTTTTAAGAGTGGATGCGAGTAAAAAAATAAATGTGATCAACAAGGCAAGAAGGAAGAATGAAAAAAAATCGAGAAACAAATAAAAAATTAAGAATGAAAAATAAAATTCAAGAATAAAAGATCATACAACAAATTAAAGATGGTGGATTCAATTATAGATATGGGTAATCTAAAATTGAACTCACTTCTTAGAAAAGGATGATTCCTTAGAGGGTTATAGCCTAAAGGCGAATCAAACAAAATAAAAATAAATAAAAAGAAAAACTAAACCCAAGAGGGTTCTAGCCTTAAGGTGAATAGTGCAAGAAATTAAAATCTAACTATAAAATAAATTATAAAATCTAAACTATAAAATAAATTGTAAGAATTAAATGTAAGAAAATAAATCTACTCTATAAGCATGAAATAAATCTAATCTATAAGCATGAAATAAATCTAAGGCAAGAGGGTTCTAGCCTCTTGGCTATTTAACAAGAAAATAAAATCTAACTATAAGCATAGAAATAAATCTAAACTAATAAGCAATAAAAAAGAAATAAAAGAGAAAAAAAAAAGAAATGCAAACCTCTAAATAATTCTTCATCTCCATCTTCATCATCCAACAAAGAGAAGAAATATTTAAAGTGGTGAAAAAATTATTATTATTAATTATAACAAAAAGTTATAAATTTGGAAGGCCTTCTCAATTAAGAGTAGCCCTCCTCTCCAAAAGGAGTTACAAAAATTTTCACACCTCTAACCCCTCACTCTCTACCTCTATTTATAGTAAACATCAGTGAATGAGAGCCATTGGATTGAAATCTTATCCAAAAACATCAAAAATCAGCCTTAGATTCGTAACTAACTGCTCAGGGTATCGATGCAGGCATCGATGCAGGCATCGATGCCTGCCCTTCTCCTGTATGCTGTCCGCAGATCCTCTTGTATTTGGCTTTTGGGTTTGGGTCTTTGGCTTTAGCTTGGACTTTTGGGCTTTGACATTTGGGCTTTGGCATTTTCTCTTGATTTTTTCACTGGGCTTTGATTTATTTCTTCATTAAATATTTAAAAGAATTCCTTTGGCTTCATGGGCTTCATTTCTTCATTAAATCAAGGGCTTTTTGTTAAGAGATTGGAGTTTGAGATTTATTCTTCATTAACCTGTAATTAAAGATAAGAACAATTATTAGTAGCATATTTATTCATATAAAATAGATAATGAGGGTATAAAATTATAATAAAATGTGATTATCAGTAATAAAGATCAAAGGCTATTTCATATTTCAGTTTTCTCAACACTTAGGCAAAAATCTGAATTTTTAGAACTCTTGAGAATGCACAAGTTAAAGCTTATAGATAGAAATGAGTGAAGCAAATTTCTGAACTTCTAACATATTTATAGCCCTTGAAAAGACAAGTTTTTAAGCCAATTAACGGATCAAAAATGGCTATAAATAGTCACAAATTTAAACTTGAAATGTCAGAAAAACTATCTCTGTAGTCGACTATAACTCCTAGTAGTTGACTACACTGAGTTCAAACAGACTCTGTGAAGTCATGATTTTTTTCTTAGTAGTCAACTACCCTGGTCATTAGTGGACTACTCTGTAAACGTAGAAAGTCTGGAATTCAGATTTAACTTTTATTAGTTGACTATATTGTCTAGTAGTCGACTACACTGTAATTTGACAAAAACTTGAAAATTAAATTTAACCTTAGTAGTCGACTACATATAGTCATTAGTCGACTACACTGTATTTTTACAGAAACTTGAAAATCTGTCTAAGTCATGAGTAGTCGACTACACTGTATATTAGTCGACTACACTGTTATTTGACAGAAACTTGAAATTAAGTCTAAGGCATGAGTAGTCGACTACTATTGTATATAGTCGACTACACTATCAAACAACAGAAACTTAATATTTCAAACAGTGTACATGTAGTCGACTACAAATCTTATTGGTCGACTACTAAGGAGTAAAAATGATATGAATAAAGTATTTTGAAACTCATTCTTTAACTATAAACTCTAATGATTAACATACGGGATTTCTATTGTTAACCAACACACTAAGCATGTGTTAGTGTGTTCTAAAATCTAAGTGTGTATGTGTATTGTGAGTGATCAAGGCTTATACAATAATTCTAAGTAAAGAAAATGTAAATTTTACATTATATATGTTTAAGCACTTCATCTTCTTTACTTCATATGCCTTAAGCTCAGCTTGCACTTTTGTTCACATATCTTGAACTTATTTGAAGTTGATATCTGCATTGATATGTTAGTGCATAATAATACACATAGTGAATATTGTTATTATCAAAACTATACCATGGGGACATGATATCCAATAGAGGGTCAGTCCCATGTTTTAAATCCAAAACGCGAGGGTTAACCTCGTGTTTCAAGTTCTAAAGGCGAGGATCAACCTCGTATTTCAAGTTCTAAATGTGAGGGCCAACCAAGTGTTTCAAATTCAAAATACAGAGGTCCACCCCCGTGTTCCAATGACAAAATGCTAGTCTCGCTCAACGTTTGTAGTTCAAAACTTGTCGAAACAAGTTTAATAGTCCAACACTTACCACTAATAAGGGCGACTTGTGGTAGCGGTGCAGCCACCTAGATAGTATCACCACCGACAACTGAGGACGCCAGTGTGTTTGAAACCGTGACAGCGGTTTTCTTAGAATGGGATTTCAAAACAGTCTTCTTTGGTGCCATCTCGTCGACGATGAATAGTTAAAATCACCGGAGATTTAAACAAAATTTTTTCATTAAGAAAATTAGATGAAAATAAGAGTCAGTTTGACTCTGATTTGACCTTTGGCAGTCTATTTATAGACAGCTAGAGTTGTCAAATCCGTACGGGATTTTAGGCAAAAATCCCACCCAAACACAATCTCCGCATTCATATTAAGTCGGTTCAACTTCTGAATGCGAGGCTCACCTTCGCGTTTCAACTTATGAACGTGAGGCTCACCTTCACGTTTCAACTTCAGAACGTGAGGCTCACCTTCGCGTTTCGACTCCTGAATGTGAGGCTCACCTTTGTATTTCAATCTTTAAACGCTAGGCTCACCTCCGTATTTCAAAGCAACAAAATGCAAGGCCCAACCCTGTGTTTCATAAGCAGATCCACGGCACACACTTTTTTACAAATCCTACATGACAAGTTTCTGCAACTAAGCTCACGATTGTTGACCCTATAGTTTTGATGATGATTTGTCAAACAATTTATCGCTAATATATTCTCTAGTTTTGTGTTTATGTTTCTCTTTATAGGTATTTCAACACACGACGATCAAGCGTTAAAGATTCAAGTTCATATGTGTGGTTTTACCTAGGTATAAGTTTAGTTTACTTACATATATTGTATGTTTATATTTAAGCTCAATATATGTACACTTAATACGATTTTTTGGCGTTTTTCTATCATATAAATGATTTTTCATCAAACGTTGTTATAATATCTTTTATTTCATGTTTACAACTCTTTCATACTCTATTATATATACATAATACATGCATGAGATATATTTACGTGTTTATGAGTTATATCAAAATTTTCATATTCCTGTGAATGCCAAGTATCTGTTTGCGGTCGCCCGCCACGGTCGACCGCCGGAAGTTAACTTTCAGAGTTTGGCTTTCATATGCCTGCGGTCGACCATGACGGTCGACCGTGAACCATCCAGAGAGTTTCGCAGTCGACCACCGCGGTCAATCGTCAGCCTTAAAACCCTATACTCACGATTTTTGTGCCTCGCGGTCGACCAAGAGATTTCCACGGTCGACCGCCGGAAGTTAACTTTTAGAGTTTGGCTTTCATATGCCCGCGGTCGACCGTGATGGTCGACCGTGAACCATCCAGAGAGTTTCGCGGTCGATCGCCGCGGTCGACCGCCAGCCTTAAAACCCTATACTCAGGATTTTTGTGCCTCGCGGTCGACCGCGATATTTCCACGGTCGACCGCCGGTTTAATCATTGGTTTTTAACGGCTATTTTTACAACGGTTCTCTGGGGGCTTTTTAGTCTTTTCAAGTCGGTTTTTGGCTGATATTTGAATGGGTATAAATACCCCATTGCTGCTCTCTTTTATACAATATCTAAATTTGATGTTTAACAAAATATTAAGTGTGTTTAAAAGATCTGTTTAAGAGGATTTCATCAGTCTATTTCAAAACAAGTTTTCCTACAACAAGAAGTGACTTTCAAATCCTATTGGGATCATCATCTACTGTTCTTCTTGTTTGAGAAGTTTTCTAAACTCTTATATAGCTTGCTATTCCATTTTTATTTCATTAGCTATATTTATTGAGTTATATTATTTTCATTCACTATTATCACACACACATATTGAGATTAATATCTTCATACTATATAGTGTGGGTTGTGGGGTGTGATTTAGTGAGTGTGAGCTTTATTTTTTTTGTTCTCATTTGTTGTTGAGAACAAATCATTATATTTAATCTTTATTTGTGAGAATCACTTGTAATACACTTGTACACCGAGAGAAGTGTGAGGCGAGAGACGGGGTCGAATCCAATAGGAGTGGCGTTGGTTGACGAACCTAGGGAGAGGTTGCATCTGAGCACTTGAGGAGGAGGACACGGGCTAGGTTCCTACACTTAGTGTGTAAAGTGTGATTGCATAGTGTGTGTGTAGTGTGAGAGTTTTCAGTGATCCTATAAACTGAGTGTGTAGAAGTTTCGGCTTCCAAACCGGATTGTGATAGTGGATATTTCCTCGAGGTGAGGAGCGGGGACGTAGGTTGTGGGGACCAAACCTCGTAAACATATCTTGTGTTTGTGTTTGCTTAGCGTATATTTTTTTTGTGCTTATTCTTATCATTCTTATTCATATCTATCTCTTGCAAGAACTAATTGATCAATATAATTTTTAATTGGTATTTAATCGGGTGTGCAAAGTTCAATGTTAATTCTTCTAAGAAACCTATCCACTATGCACATATGTATGACAAAATTCACAAATGTTTTATTTTTGGTCTTAAAGGCCATTTATCTCAATTTTGTCATAATGCACCAAAAATTGACAAGTCTATTCATGATTGTGCATCCCATCAAGCTTCTTCATCACATACACATGTACACATACATAGTGTAAATCATAAACATGCTCATGTGTATAAATATGATTATTATGGTCGTTTTGGTCATTTGGCCATGTTTTGTTTCGATTTGAAAAGAAATTCTCGTTTGCAAAATAATTACAAAGAAAAATCTACTTTTGCAAATGAACCACGTGCATTTCATTTCGGTCAACATAAACCATTCAAACCTCTACATTGCACAAATTGCAATCATACGAGTCATGTTTACAATTTTTGCTTTGATCATATTGGTGCACAAAATACGTCCAAACGGGTTCAAAACCCTAGGGCCTTGGATTTAAACGATAGGGGTCATGTCCCAAATTTTAGTGATACCAAAATGATTTAGGTACAAAAATGATTTTTTATATCAATTTTTGTTTTTGTTTGTTTTTTTGAATAATTTGGTTTTAGGTTTAAATGATAAATTTTATCTTTTATTAAGTCAAAATAAAATATTTTTTGTTTTAATAACATAAAAACTTTATACGTATTTATACATCCTATAAAACAATTTTATTAAGGATAAAATTTCATTTTCCTCAAATTCCAGCATTTATAAATTGACTATGCATATTTCTTTCTCACGGTCGACCGCCACGGTCGACCGTCAGAGTTTCTGGAATTTGTTATGGTCGACCACCACGGTCGACCGCAAGTATTTTTTTTTGTTTCATATTTGATCTCTTATTGGGTTTCGGTTTTATTTTAAAATGTTTCTAAACCCGACTTATTCACCACCGTTGATTTCATCTTTGGGCCGATCCGCACCATCCATTGCTCTCTTTTTTATCCAACCCCCTTCACCTTCTCCCCATTCGACATTTCTTCTTCTAGTTCCTCTCTCGGTCGCCCGCAACAAATTCCTCGGTCGACCGTAGCTAGTCTCTACCTCTCTTGGGTAATTTCTCACCTTTTCTTGCTCTAGAGTTTCAACAATTTCTATTCTAGGGTTTTGGTTTAGGGTTTGCTTATTTGTACTTATTGTGCTCTTTTTTTAGGGTTTCAATTTCTGTCAAATCTCACATCTTTTTAAAACCCTAATAAATCATACCTCCTAAGAAAAGATCTAAACCTGAATCTAGTTCCTCATCTATTACTGCCTCTCATTATGAGGATTATCTCTTGTTCAAGCCTCTTGTTAAGAAATATAGGGAGTTGTGCAAACTGAAAATTCTGCCCACCAGATATATCAAATTCGAACAACTAGCCATGTATGACATTCACACAATTCTTCATGATGTTGGTTTGGCTAGACTGTTAGATGTGGAACATAAAGTTTCTTATTATCCATTTCTGGTATATCTGTTTTATGCAAATTTATCTGTCACTTCCTCTGCTGATGGTGTCCAAACCATCTCCACATCTGTTAAGAATATCCAGATTTCTTTTGATGCCGATGAGCTTGCGGGAATCCTTAAGATCCCGTCAAGTGATGTCGAGCTTATGTCTATCGAGCACACTGATCAAGCTGTGAACGATATCTTATTTAAACCCGGTTGGACTTATCCTATGAATAACAAATCACTCAATCCCACCGCTAAAGTCATAGCTCGTATTGTTGCTCATAATCTCATTCCCAAAACCGGTAGTTTTGATCATTTTGCCCCTGATAAGATTAATGTCGTTTATGCCATTTTTGCCAAAATAAAAGTCAATTGGGCAAATGTTTTTCTCAAGAATATGGCATGCAAGTATCACAAATTCCTTCCTTTTAGTAGCTTCATCACTCTTATCCTTCAACACTTCGGTGTTGCTCTCACTAATGAACCCAAAGTTGATCCGGGTAAGGAGTACTTTGATAAAGTCTCTATCTCCCGTATGCAACTTTCTGCCTCTTTGTCTGATCCTACCAAGCCTTCATCTTCTCGGTCTAGAGCTTCCACCTCCTCCACTTCTGATATCTGTGCCCGTTTGGATCGTCTCGAGACTCGGGTCTCAACTATCCAGAGGGATGTTAGGACTATTCTATCCTATCAGCGTTAGTCTCTCGGGATTCCGGATCCCTCTTCCAATTTTGAGTCTGGTTTTGAGGAGGGCTCTGCTGATGGCTCTGATTCTGGCTCTGATGATGGATCTGTAGCTGGCTCTGGCCCTGCTTCTGATGGTGATGGTGATGGTGATGGTGATGGAGATGATTGACTTTGCTGCTTATTGATGATTATTGGATTTTATGGGATTTTTTTTTTGTTTATGCTGATGGTCATGTCTTGTTAAAAGAAAACTTGATACTTGTGTTTTGTTTTAAGTTGTAATAACTCTATGTTTGTGTGGAAAACTATGTGTCTTGGTGAAACTTTTGTGTATGGTTTGTAGTATTGTGGAACAAACTATGTTTGTGGAAAACTATGTAGTTTCTCTCTTCTGTTAGTTTATCTTTTCTATGATGATTTGTGATTTACTGTGTTAGTTTATCTCTTCTATGATCTATGTATGGTGAAAACAATATTCATGCATTGTTTTGGGATAATATGTTGCTAATGATGAGTTCTTTGGATTATACATGTTTATGGCTGGGCATGAATGATTATTATTTAGCTCCTATATATGCTATTTAGATGTCATTTATGCAATCTAACAGGGGGAGCTTTTGGCCATATACTTGATTTTTATCTGTGCTTATATGCAGGGGAAGCGTTGCTCCTATTTACATTTTTTTCTTCCCTTTTTGATGTTGTCAAAGGGGGAGAAAATCCACATATGGTTTATTCATGTTCATGTATGGTTTATTGGTTTATTCATGTTGTATACATAATTGGTTTATATATGGTTTATCAGTATATATTTCATATTCATGTATAAATTATTTGCCATCATCAAAAAGGGGAAGATTGTTGACCCTATAGTTTTGATGATGATTTGTCAAACAATTTATCGCTAATATATTCTCTAGTTTTGTGTTTATGTTTCTCTTTACAGGTATTTCAATAGATGACGATCAAGCGTTAAAGATTTAAGTTCATATGTGTGGTTTTACCTAGGCATAAGTTTAGTTTACTTACATATATTGTATGTTTATATTTAAGCTCAATATATGTACAATTAACACGATTTTTTGACGTTTTTCTATCATATAAATGATTTTTCATCAAACATTGTTTCAATATCTTTTATTTTATATTTACAACTCTTTCATACTCTATTATATATACATAATACATGCATGAGATATATTTACGTGTTTATGAGTTATATCAAAATTTTCATATTTGAAAAATACAGGTTTTACGAACACTTTTCAAAATCAGTGTGTTTTTCTAAACAAAAATTATTTTTCCAAAAATTCCTTTTCTAACATGTTCATTTTATCATTTGAAAACTTTCCCCAAAGTTTTATTATTTTTGGAGTTGATTTAATATTCTTAATGCATTTTCATATTTGGCCCAAAAACCTGTCAATGCCAAGTATCTGTTTGCGGTCGACCGCCACGGTCGATCGTCGGAAGTTAAATTTCAGAGTTTGACTTTCATATGCCCGCGGTCGACCGTGATGGTCGACCGTGAACCATCCAGAGAGTTTCGCGGTCGACCGTCGCGATCGACCTATACTCAGGATTTTTGTGCCTCGCGGTCAACCGCGAGATTTCCACGGTCGACCGCCGATTTAATCATTGGTTTTTAACGGCTATTTTTACAATGGTTCTCTGGGGGTTTTTTAGTCTTTTCCAGTCGGTTTTTGGCTGATATTTGAGTGGGTATAAATACCCCATTGCTGCTCTCTTTTATACAATATCCAAGTTTCATGTTTAACAAAATATTAAGTGTGTTTAAAAGAGCTGTTTAAGCTAATTTCATCAGTCTGTTTCAAAACAAGTTTTCCTACAATAAGAAGTGGCTTTCAAATCCTATTGGGATCATCGTCTACTGTTCTTCTTGTTGAAGAAGTTTTTTAAACTCTTATATAGCTTGCTATTCCATTTTCATTTCATTAGCTATATTTATTGAGTTATATTATTTTCATTCACTGTTATCACACACACATATTGAGCTTAATATCTTCATACTATATAGTGTGGGTTGTGGGGTGTGATTTAGTGAGTGTGAGCTTCATTTTTTTTGTTCTCATTTGTTGTTGAGAACAAATCATTGTATTTAATCTTTATTTGTGAGAATCACTTGTAATACACTTGTACACTGAGAGAAGTGTGAGGCGAGAGACGGGGTCGAATCCAATAGGAGTGGCGTCGGTTGACGAACCTAGGGAGAGGTTGCATCCGAGCACTTGAGGAGGAGGACACGGGCTAGGTTCCTACACTTAGTATGTAAAGTGTGATTACATAGTGTGTGTGTGTAGTGTGAGAGTTTTTGGTGATCCTGTAAACCGAGTGTATAGAAGTTCCGGCTTCCAAACCAGATTGTGATAGTGGATATCTCCTCGAGGTGAGGAGCGGGGACGTAGGTCGTGGGGACCAAACCTCGTAAACATATCTTGTGTTTGTGTTTGCTTAGCATATATTTCTTTTGTGCTTATTCTTATCGTTCTTATTCATATCTATCTCTTGCAAGAACTAATTGATCAATATAATTTTTAATTGGTATTTAATCGGGATTAGATTAGCATAAGACCCTAATCACCCTACTTCTAGGGTCTAACAACCATGACCTCAAAGCGAATGTAATGAAAAAACACTTCATGATGAGAAATCAGCTGTTCTAATATCAAACAAAATCAAGATCCAAAGTATTTTAAAAATTCATTCTAGTCAACCGTGAACTTTTGAAAACTTTAGAGGAGATTATGTAGGCTATCTAAAAATCACTATAGATAGCTAATCCCCACAAAGCACAAATGACGGAGGTTACAATCTGACGACTTTCATATCAATCAAGGAGGGTTACAATTCGACAATTCTCACAATAACTGATAATGGAAGTTACAATCTGACAACTTTCACAACAATAAAAGAGAGTTACAAATTGACGACTCTCACATCTCAAAGAGCCAAAGGCGAAGATTACAAGACAACAATCCTTATAATGCTCTAACAAAAGAGATTACAAATTGACGATCTTTTCAAATCAAAATAAGTGGGTCATCCCCGCGTTTCAATCTCAAAACACGAAGCTCACCTCCGCGTTCTAAATGCCAAACATGAAGCTCACTACCGCATTTTTAGCTCAATACGCGGAGTTCACTATCGCGTTTTCAGTTCAAAACACGAGGGTCGTTTCCAGAATGTGAATCTCGCGTTTGACTCATTCAAAAATATTTTAAACGGTTCCAAAACTGTTTTCCATGAATTAAGGGTATTAAACTCTCATTAAGGAGTGATTTAAGAGGGTAGTTACACCCCCTTAAACCCCTATAAATAGCTAAAAAGTTAGCTAGAAAAGGGGTTCAAATTTTGGGATCTTTTGGATCATTAATAAGAGTTTTTCTTAAAGATTTTGACTTGTCTTGTGAACCATTTCGGACAAATTGAAAAGGATTAATTTCCTTTCTAAAATTAACTATTTTACAGAATTTGAAACTCGTTCAGAGTTTTTAACTCGTTAAGAGTTTTAAACTTGCCTCGCAAATTCTTCCCGACGTCAAGTCAAGAAGAATAGACCACATTCCACGAAGTGAAGTGCTCGAATCGTCAACGGGATACAAGAATCAAACTCTCATCGTCACCAAGAAGAACCCAGATTTAAACAAAGAGAATATGTTAGGTCTCATGTTTATGAGCCTACTATCTAATCTAGTTTTGATGATTAACAAATAATTTCTAACACCGTTTGTCATGTATTTATGTTTGCTTGTTACGTATTCTACACAAAGATCATAGTCGGAGGTTAGTTGGACTTACGCCTACACGATCACATTCTTCTAGAGGAAATATGAATGAAGCTATACGTTTAAGTCAACACATCATCAAGCTTTATTCTCGCTACCAAGATCGAGCTTCAACGATAGATCATTAGCTTGGGTATAATTTTAGTTTAGGTGTTTACTTTATGTCTCATGCTTAAAGCTCAAATATATACTTATACATGTTGTTCCGTTATATGGCTTTCATTGGTTATTTCACTTTGCAAAAATATATGTTTAGCCAAACAAATATTTTAAAAGATGAGTTTTAGCCATATAAATATGAAACAAATACATATATTTGTATTCTTGCACATATGTTTCATATTTATAGCATTATACATCATTTTGAGAAAAATAATGTGTTTATCATTTTGAGAAAATAATGGGTTTGTGGATTATTAACTTAGTGATACTATTTTACATCTTTTCATAAGTCTATAAATCCATTCAAAAGAATTTTCAAGCTTGTTTGAAAGAATTTTATCAAAAATCAATTGTTTGACGATTTCATATTATTGAACAGTTTACAAAATAAATGAGCTTTCACAAATGGTAAATGAAATTTGAGAAATTCTTTTTCTAACATGTTATATTATATGTTTATAAACATTTTCCAAAATTTTATCATTTTTGGAGTTTATTTACTATGTTAAATTGATTTTACAAAATCAAGTATTTAGCAGTTTTCTGAATCTGGAATATCTATTTTCAAACAGTAATTTCTCACAAATCCGAAGTGATATTTCAGAAATTCTTTCTCTAACATGTTTATCTACATGTGTAGAAACGTCCTAAACTTTTTAAGGTTTTGAAGCTGATTTGTTATTTTTAATTAATTTTAGAAAGTTAGCTACACAAAATTTTAGAATTTGCCAACTCAGCCCAACGGTCACTTTATCGGTCTACCAATGACGTCATCAGTCACTGATCAGGATTTTCTAGCCAACAGCTAGTTTTTGGATGTTGTGGTTTTGGGTCTATATATAATATATACCCCTCTTACATTGGTTCTTTTTAAGGTTTTTAGAAGGTTTTTAGAAGGTTTTTACAAGTGTTTTGGACAGTTTATTTCTATGTTTAAAAATTCAAAAGTTTAGTTTGTTTATATGAATAAGTTTTCACAAAGAGAACAAGTTTTCACAAAGAGAATAAGCTTTCAATTTTGGTTTTGAGGAGTTCAGCCATAATTATCATCTACATCTATTTGTGCCATTTTAGAGAAGTTTTTCTAACTCTTTAATCTAGCTTATTCTCATTTTGATTATTATATATATATTTGCTACATTAAGTTGAGTTTAATTTTTGATATTCTCATTGTTTACACACACACCCCTTGAGCTTTAATATTTCACATATTGTATACATTTGGGTTGGGGGTTGTATCCTTAAGTGAGATTAAACTTTGTTATCATCCTTGTTTAGATAACAAATCATTTACTTGTACTTAATTGTTAAGAGAACACGTTGTAATACACAAGGACATTAAAGGAGTGGTTAGTGAGAGATGGGGTCAATTCTAAGAAGAGTGGCATCAGTTGTAAATCCTAGGAAGATGTTGTAATTTCGAGCACTTGAGAAAGGTGACACGGGCTAGGCCAACACTTAGAGGAGTGTATTGTGTGATTACATCGTGTGAGTTATAAAAGTTTTCGGTGAACTTGGAAAACCGAGTGTGTAGTTATTTTGGTGATTAGTGGAGATTCTCCTCGAGGGTGAGGAGCAGAGACGTAGGTCGAGGGTGACCGAACTCCGTGATTATTTTTATATCGCCTTTCGTCTCATATTTATATCACCCTTAGTTTAATTTTATATCCTTGCATATATCTCATTATACATCTCATTGCTAGGATATTAGTTAATAAGTTTTTAATTTAGCATCGAAATCGGATTAGATTAACAAATACCCTATTCACCCCCCTCTAGGGTACTTTCGTTTGATATCAGAGCTTGATGCTCTTTGATTTGTTGCTTAATCGCCTAGAGTTAAAAATCCTCACTTTGATTTATTGTTAATCTAGTTTTGTGATATTTCATCTTGCTTGCATTTATATTATGGACATGCATGGTGCCCCTAGTTTAGGTTATGTCATTAATTTTATTCCAAAGTTAAATAATTTCCCTTATGCTCAATGGTATGTTAGATTTAAACTCTTTATTAGATCTAAACATTTCAATTTATGGGAAATAATTGACTATATTTATATTGTACCCACTTTGGAGAAATCCAAGTAGAATAACAATGATAAAAAGATGTTTACAATGAACAATCTCTTGTTAGAATTTTTGCTTAATGCTTTTGACTCATCCGTATCTAACAAACTTGCTCATTTTGATAGTACTTACATGTTGTGGAAAATTATAGAAGCATATCAAGAAAACTTGGAGGAGATCCGATATGTCTTGGAGGATTCTACTTCAAGTACAATTGGAGCTTTATCATGCACATGACCACTAGGTGATAGCTTTAGTGTGGTATGTGAGTCCGATTCCGAGAATGAGTTATCTATAAATGAACTCGCTTGTGCATATGAAAGACTAATGCATACCTATAACAAATTGCATCATAATTTTATAAATTTACAAAGCAAGCATGTACCTTTAAAATATGATCATGATACACTAGCTTCCAAATTAAATATCATTGTTAAGAAAAATGTAACACTTAAAGAAAACAATGATAAACTAAATTTGGAAAATGAAAATTTGACTTCTAAAATAGCTAGCTTATCTAATGATAAAAATGATGCCTTATTAGAAGTAGAAGCTATTAGGAATGTATTTGATTCTTTTAAAAATAATCATATTTTCTCCACTTCTAATATCAATGCAAGTGTGACAAATGAAGAGTTGAGGAAGTGTTTGGCAACCATGGCGTTTTTGGCGTTTAAGGAAACGTGTTCGGCAACCGGAGCGTTTTTTTGACTTGAGCCTTTACAAAATCCAAAAAATAAACATTTTTCTTAAAACACAAAAAAGGTGTTTTGAGATTCAGTTTTTTCATCTAAGTCGTCACGCCGCAGGCCGTCAACACGGTCGCCACCCCGTCACCCCCTGCGTCACCCTGCTTAGGCCTGTCCCGGCCACGCCGTCTCGCTTGCCCGTCGCCCTCCCTACCACTACCGTCCTGACCGCCGCTGGCCCGCCCGCCTCTGGCTCGTTGCACCCGTCAGTCGGCGCCGGCACCCGCGCCCGCGCGGACGGTTCATCGTCACCAGCCGTCGATGGTCATCGTCGCCCGTCGCCCATTCGGCCCGATCGCGCGCCCGCCGCCACCACGCCTACTATAAATAACAACTATAAATGGCGTTTTCAAAATATGTTTGAAAAAATATCATGGCATGGTGTTTTTCTACAAAAACACTACAATAAAATCACTTTGATTACCAAACACACCGCATATCCTCCTTAGATTCAACTTTAATAAAATGGATTGATAATAATAAGAAACTTATGCATATGTGTGCTAAGCCTTGTACCTATGCTTCAAAATCACCTACTTGCTATACACACATGTATAGCAAAATTTATAAATGCTCTCTATTTGTGGTCGTAAAGACCATCTTGCAAAATTTTGCTATGATGTAATAAAACTAAGAAAATCTAATACTAATTCTTGTTGTGCATCCCATAAAGTTTCCTCATCACACACACATGCACATGCATCTATTGTTCATCATAAGCATGCTCATGTGTTCAAGTGTGATTATTATGGTCATTTTGGTCATTTAACCAAATTTCATTTTAATTTAAGAAAAGTTTCATATTTGTAAAATAATTTAAAAAGTCCATCCTTATTTGCAAATGTTCATCGTGCACAATCTCATGGTCAACAAAAATAAATGAATCTATTTCATTGCACTTATTGCAATAAGAAGAGTCATTTGAGTAATTATTGCTATGACTGGACACGTGCACTACATGCACCCAAATGGGGTCATAACCTAAAGGTTTTAGATTTCATTGATAGGGGTCATGTCCCTAAACTCTTTGGTACCACGAGTGTTTGGGTACAAAAACATGTTTGATTTCAAATAACAATCTTTTTAATTTTGTTTTCATGCTTCTAAAATATAATCTTTTTTTTGTACAAGTATTGTTTCATATTTTGTATTTTTGGATTATAGACTAAACAATACTATTTACATCATTTTTAAAGTCTATTAATCCATTAAAAAGGATTCCAACTTTTGGTTAAAAACATTTTGTCAAAATCAAGTATTTTTAAACAAACTCATGTTTTTTAGATTTTGCAAAATGATAAGTTTTCACAAACGGGAAATGAAATTTAAAAAATTTCTTTTCCATCATATTTGTTTTCATTAGAAAATGAATATTTCTCCAAATTTTATAATTTTTTGAATTTATTTGATATTTTTAAAAGCACTTTAAAAATTAAATTTACTATTCAAAATGAGCATGTGCATGTTTTTCAGTCGGCCGATATCATTATCAATCGACCAATGAACTCCTTTGGAATGTTGATTTGTTTATGTTCAGTCGACTGATTCCCATCAGTCGGCCGATGGTGTCTATCAGTCAACCGATAGGCTTTTCAGCAGTTACAACAGTCATGTCATCAGTCGACCGATGAACCCATCAGTCGACCGATGACACTAAATAGTGTTATTAGTCGACCAATTGAAGATTCAGTTGACTGACCAGTGCATTATACTAAGTTTCTGTTGTTGGATTGTTGAAACATTTTGATTTTAGAACAAATTTCTTTTTTAGCATTTCCATTCTCATTTCTTTTTGGAAAACATGTTTTGCAAAACTTATTTTTGGAAATATTTTGATAAAAAATTCATCTAAAATCAAAATAGTAAATTTTGTTTTAAAATAAATTTATTTTTCATTACATTTTATTGTTGCTTTTGATTTTGAGAGCATCGTTTGTGATGATTCCTTTGTACGAGTTGCAATGATAATGTCATTTTTTTTTTGCATTTGCTAGTCTTTAAAAGATTTTAAATTATTTCAAATGCATGTTAAAAATATTTTTCAAACTAATTCCACAAATGAAGAGGCTTATATTGACAAACCCCCCTGATTGTATCAATCTCTTACTTCTAAATCATGTTTATCGGGTTCAAAAAGTTTCTCCTAAGAAATTCTATGTGCTCAATATTTGATACATGATTTCTCTATCTTTTGATGAATACTCAAATATTAAATGGTTGAACAAATTTGGTTAATTTTGATATACGTTCTTTATCATTTGAATCATGATTAAATAATAATTTTTTAAAATCTTTTTAAATGGCCTACATAGTTTCATGGATTTTCATGATTTGTTTTTCATTTGAAAATATCCTTTCATGATTTGTCTATGTTTGTGTATTGAGACACAATTTTCATAATGATATATCTATATGTGTTCTCATGGTCTTATTGAATGTGAGTTGTCATGATATTTTTTGTTCATACTCACATATTGATGCCTTAAAGCATATATCATCTTGAGTCCTTTATTTGCTTTATCATTTCCATTGATACATGCTATGTGGCATTTTGATAGGAGGAGCCTTCACTATCTTTTTCCTATATTATTTTATACTCATCGAGCTTATTTGTAGGGGGGATTTTGCTCTCTTATTGTTTTACTCTATTTTGATATTGACATAGGGAGAGAAAATAAATGTATTGTGAGTATATCATTTTCAATCATGCATGAGGATTATAAATTGTATATTCATTTGATATCATGCATGTTTAATATATTCTTTGTGTAGATTGTTTGTCATCATCAAAAGGGGAGATTGTTAGGTCTCATGTTTATGAGCCTACTATCTAATCTAGTTTTAATGATTAACAAATAATTTCTAACATTGTTTGGCATGTATTTATGTTTGCTTGTTACGTATTCTACACAAAAATCATAGTTGGAGGTTAGTTGGACTTACGCCTACACGATCACATTCTTCTGGAGGAAATATGAATGAAGCTATACGTTTAAGTCAACACATCATCAAGCTTTATTCTCACTACCAAGATCGAGCTTCAACGATAGATCATTAGCTTGGGTATAATTTTAGTTTAGGTGTTTACTTTATGTCTCATGCTTAAAGCTCAAATATATACTTATACATGTTGTTCCGTTATATGGCTTTCATTGGTTATTTCACTTTGCAAAAAGATATGTTTAGCCAAATAAATATTTTAAAAGATGAGTTTTAGTCATATAAATATGAAACAAATACATATATTTGTATTCTTGCACATATGTTTCATATTTATAGCATTATACATCATTTTGAGAAAATAACGTGTTTATCATTTTGAGAAAATAATATGTTTGTGGATTATTGACTTAGTGATACTATTTTACATCTTTTCATAAGTCTATAAATCCATTCAAAAGAATTTTCAAGCTTGTTTGAAAGAATTTCATCAAAAATCAATTGTTTGACGATTTCATATTATTGAACAGTTTACAAAATAAATGAGCTTTCACAAATGGAAAATGAAATTTGAGAAATTCTTTTTATAACATGTTATATTGTATGTTTATAAACATTTTTCAAAATTTTATCATTTTTGGAGTTGATTTACTATGTAAAATTGATTTTACAAAATCAAGTGTTCAACAGTTTTCAGAATCTAGAATATATGTTTTTAAATAGTAATTTCTCACAAATACGAAGTGATATTTCATAAATTCTTTCTCTAACATATTTATCTACATGTTTAGAAAATTTTCTCAAAATTTTACGATATTTGGAGCTGATTTGTTATTTTTAATTGATTTTAGAAAGTGAGCTATGCAAAATTTTAGAATCAGCCAACTTAGCCCAACTGTCACCTTATCGATCGACTGATGACATCATCAGTTCACTGATCAAGATTTTCTAGCCAACGGATATTTTTTGGCTGCTGTGGTTTTGTGACTATATATACGCCTCTTGCCTTGGTTCTTTTTAAGGTTTTTTAGAAGGTTTTTACAAGTGTTTTGGACAGTTTATTTCCAAGTTTAAAAAATCAAAAGTTTTGTTTCTTTATGTGAAGAAGTTTTCACAAAGTGAAGAAGCTTTTAATTTTGGTTTTGAGGAGTTCAACCTCAATTCTCATCCATATATCTTTGTGTCATTTTAGAGAAGTTTTTCTAACTCTTTAATGTAGCTTATTCTCATTTTGATTAACATATATATATTTGCTACATTAAGTTAAGTTTAATTTTTGATATTCTCATTGTTTACACACACACCCCTTGAGCTTTAGTATTTCATATATTGTATACATTTGGGTTGTGGGGTTGTATCCTTCCTTGAGTGAGCTTAAACTTCATTCTCATCCTTGTTTAGAGAACAAATTATTTACTTGCACTTAATTGTTGAGAGAAGACGTTGTAATATATAAGGACACTTAGAGGAGTGGTTGGTGAGAGACCGGGATAATTCTAAGAGGAGTGGCGTTGGTTGTAAATCCTAGGTAGAGGTTGTGATTCCGAGCACTTGAGGAAGGTGACACGGGCTAGGTCAACACTTAGAGGAGTGTATTGTGTGATTGCATCATGTGAGTTGTAAAAATTTTCGGTGAACTTAGAAAACCGAGTGTGTAGTTATTTTGGTGATTAGTGGAGATTTTCCTCAAGGGTGAGGAGCGGAGACGTAGGTCGAGGGTGACCGAACTCCTTGGTCATTTTCTTGTGTTTGTGTTTGATATTGACGCAGTCATTCTCTTATATATTTTCATATCGCCTTTTGTCTCATATTTATATCATCCTTAGTTTAATTCTATATCCTTGCATATATCTCATTATACATCTCATTGCTAGGATATTAGTTAAAGAAATAATGTTTGGAAACTTGTTCCTAGACCTAAAGATTTTTATGTTATTAGGATAAAATGGGTTTTTAGAAATAAACTTGATGAATTTGGCATAGTAACTAGAAGTAAAGCTAGATTAGTTGTCCAAGGATACAATCAAGAGGAGGGCATAGATTATGAAAAAAATTTTGTACATGTTGCAAGAACAGAGTCAATACGCATGTTCTCGGCTTTTGCTAACTTTAAAGATTTTAAACTTTTTCAAATGGATGTTAAAAGTACGTTCTTAAATGATTTTTCAAAAGGAAATTTTGATAATACCTTGTTTGTTAGAAAAAGCAAAAGTGATTTCATTTTAGTTGAAGTATATGTTGATATTATTTTTGGAGCTACTGATGAATCTTTGTACAAAATATTTTCAAAGATTATGCAAGAGCAATTTGAAATGAGTATAATGAGAGAGCTCACATTTTTCCTTGGTCTCCAAGTCAAACAAGGTGATGATGCAATTTTTGTCTCAGAAAGAAAATATGCAAAAAGTTGGTGAAGAAATTAGAAATGTCAAACTCCAAGCAAGTACCAACTCCAGTGAGCACCTCCATCATGTTGGACATGGATGAAAGTAGGGAGAAAGTAGACCAAAAGTTATATCGATGTATGATAGGTAGTTTGCTTTATCTCACCGCTAGTATTCGGATATTTTGTTTAGTGTTTGTGCATGTACATGTTTTCAAGCTTCTTCTAGAAAATATCATTTAATTGCGGCTAAAAGAATTATTAAATATATAAATTATACTATTGAACTTGGTTTATTTTATCCAAAGCATATTACTTTTGATCTTTATGGTTATTGTGATGCCGACCTTGCCGGAGGCAAGGTAGACCGCAAGAGTACTAGTGGCACATGCCTATTCTTAGGCAACTCACTTGTTTCTTGATCATCCAAGAAGCAAAATTGTGTAGGCTTATACACTACGAAAGCAGAATATATTATCGCGGGTTTGTGTTGTACACGATTATTATGGATGAAACAAATTTTAGTTGATTTTGATTTATATTTTCATTATACGAAAATATTTTGTGATAATACTAGTGTCATAAATATTTTAAAAAATTCTGTTTTACATTCTAGTACAAAACATATAGATGTACGCCACTAATTTTTACGTGATCATGTAGAAAGGAAAGATGTATCACTTGTTTATATTGATACAAAATCACAATTAATGGACATCTTTACCAAGCCTCTTAGCGAAGAAGATTTTTATCATATAATAGGTGAATTAGGCATGTGCATCCTTTGATTCTTTGTTTTGATGGCCTTGCATGTTTTTGTTTTTGGATTATAACTTTTACATCATGATATTTTTTTGATTCGCACTCATTGTTATAACATGTTATAATACACAATGACACTTAAAGGAGTGGTTGGGAGACACCAAGGTCAATTCCAAGAGGAGTGGTTGGTAGTAAAGCCTAGGGAGAGGTAGTAAATCCAAACACTTGAGAAATGTGACATGTGTAGGCCAACGCTTAGAGGGGTGTCTTGTGGGATTGACAACATGTATAAATTTTGTATACTCCATTTTGATGTTGACAAATGGGAAGAAAATCTCCTATCCTTTGTGCACATAGATAGGGGGAGAGCCTTATAGATAGGGGGAGCATCTATCTATAAGTATTTTTATTTTTATTCGTATGCTCTTTTACAATGGTGGTTTGTCATCATCAAAAAGCAAGAGATTGTTAGGTCTCGTGTTTTGATGATGATTTACAAATCCCATTATTGGTGCTAATTGCTTGTCGAGTGATATTACGCATGATGTATTTTATCAAGCAATATAGTGCTATAATAGGAGGATGGATGGATTTGCGCTATAATGATGATATCCGTGGAGGTGGAGGCAAGTTGATGAAAAATCCCTAAAATGCTCAAAGATCGTCTCAAGTGAATATCAAATAAAGAAGAGTGTTCAAGCATAGATTCAAGAATAGCTTCTTCAACAAAATTGAGAAATTATCGACACTTAAGTGTTGTACACTATTGTAAGCGATATTCATAGTTTTTATTTTCTCTCTAGATCATAATGTAGGAAAGAAATAAAACGGATAACTTTTGAAGCATTCGGGGATCACACACACATTTCAAATCTTGTATTTTCAATCGTTTTACAAAATAGTAAATTTTCATAAATGGGAAATGATATTTTGAAAAATTTTCTTCTAACGTATTCATTTTCATACATAAAATCATTTTTTCAAGTTTTTCTATTTTTTGAGTAAATTTAGTATTTTAAATATATTTTAGAAAACCAACAGCTCAAATATCATAAATCTGGAAGTATCAGTTTTTCAGTCGACTAGTTCTTCCCTACCAGTCAACCGATCAGAAGCACATTTTCAAAGCCTGTGTTCAGCTGCTCATCAGTAAACCGATACATATCAATCGGTCAACTAATAGTGCAAGACCAGTCGACCGATACAACATCATCGGTCAACCAACAGAGTCTTCATCTTTCTATTTCAGCTAACGGTTATCTCATCGGTCAATCGATCATGATCCACTAGTCGACCAATAACACTGTAACGACTAGTTTTCCAGACTCCAGGATTTTAGGGATTTTGTTGGATTTTATGATTTTCTTCGGATTCGGGCTATTGTTTTAAGTGTCTATATATACCCTTCAGTCCTCATTTATTATTAAAAAAACTAACCAAACTAAGAAAATCAAGAGAATCACTTGTGTTTTGTTTTTTGAGACTCCTAAGCCAAAACTTTCATCTTATTCTCAAGTTCTCAATTTTGGTTTTTCACTTTAATATCCCACAACCCTTGAGCTTCAAATTGTTTATCTCTTAATCCTTGACATAGGATTGTTGTAAGAGAGATTATTTCATCATCTTGTATTATGTGAAGAACTTGATCTAGAAAACATTATCGTGTGAAGAGTTAGATCTTGAGGAGATCATTGTGAAGAAATTCCGACTTCCAAACTGGGTTGTGTTAGTGTATTACCATCGGGAGAGGTGGTCGAGGACGTAGGTCGAAAGGACTAAACCTTGTGAACACATCGGCGTGCAAATTAGCTAACTATCTCTAACTCTCGCTCTTAATTATTATCATATTACTATATTGTGTCTTAAATTGTATTGAATTTCATTAATTGCACATTATTGTTTGATTACCCTATACACCCCCCCCCCTCTAGGGTAATTTCAGAAGAGACCTCATCGTACCCCCCCCCCCCTCTAGGGTAATTTCAGAAGAGACCTCATCGTATCCTCTCAGAAGCTTCTCAAATCACTCTCGATGTTGCTCTTCATCATTCGATCATCAACCATTCAAGGAGTGTTGCCCTAAGATTCAATTAACAATGTCGCTCTCCCATATCTCTAATCAAATTCAAAGGAAAATGGTTTACTTTACTAAAAGGCTGTAAGATTTTCTTAATTTGTGCTTAAATGATATTGTTATTTTTAGTTCAAACTTATTTTTACGCTCGTACTCAAGATAGTATGAATAGATGGTTTACAGTGTACTCATGCTAGGTGAAGTGAGTGCTTACTAGCAGGGAGCTAGGATTTTGCTGTATGAGAGTGTAATTGGTGTAACGACTAGTATAGGGTTTAAACTAGGGAACAGTGTAGGACATAAAAATTGCCTCTAATCCCTATTAGAGAAGTTCAGAACAAAACTACTAAAACCTCGTCCGAAATAACAAAAAAGGGGAAAACGCTAATATCTCTCAAACCAGAAGGAATTTGGCGAAACGGACAGGAGCAAACTGAACCTTATAGGGTGGGTTTGGTTGGCTCCATCTCGTCGAGATAGTCGATTTTTATATATAATTCATCAAATTCTGACTTACGCTTTAAAAGTTATGACATGTTCTTCGTGGCATGTTCTGGAGCTCGCCTGCATAAGTCGAGCTTGCCAGCATAAGTCAAGCTCGCCTACACAACCTCGCCTGACAGCTTGAAACTCGCCTGCATGATCTAGGCTCACCCAAAAGCAAGCTCGCCTGCACAACCTCGCCTGCAGAGCTCGACTGCATGATCCATGCTTGCCTGAAGGCTAAAGCTCACCTGAAAAGGGTGAAGTTCACCTATAAGGAAGTCTGTCTACAAGGCTAGAGCTCGTCTGAACATTAGAGCTCGCCTGAACTAAGCGAAGATCGCCTACACAGCTTTGCTTACGAGGCTCGCCTGCACAGCTCGCCTGCATAGCCTCGCCTGAAGACCTAGCTCGCCTGTATGATCCAGGCTGGTCTGATGTCCGAGCTCTCCTGTAGCACCCTGCATGCTAAAGCCCGCCAAGATCGCCTGTAGACCCAAGCTCGCCTGCTCGCCTGACAGCCCAAGTTCGCCTACAATGTCAAGCTCGCCTGCACGGCTGGACCAAGTCAGCCACTTGAGCTTAAAACGTGGGAGTGGGTACACCCACTCCCCATGATCTAAGGGATGGAGTATGGTTCTCCTCGTCTCTAATGGTCACATCCCAAGATTTAAGGGATGGAGTTATGGTCCCCCTCAACCACAATCCCACAATTTGAGGGAGTGGCCATGCTTCTCCTCCACTATAAATAGCCAATGATGGCTATCAAAAGAGAGGTCTTGAACTCGGGATCAAGACCGAACCTATTTGGCTCCTTGGCAATCAGTTCTCTTAAGCTCTAAGAGAATCGAGCCTGGCTCTTTGCATTGTTCTTGCACTGTAGCACCTTCTTCCAGCTTCCGGCCTTGATAGCCATTAAGCTCGAGAACTCAAACTCAATCAACACGAGCTTCTACTGCGTACTGAAGCTCGCCCGCAACTTTGCTCAGATCGTCCAAGGGAAGCAAACTTGCTGCCAAAGTCCCCATGTTAAACAAGGAGGGTATTCCCTCCGCTTCTGTTGTAATTCTTGATCCATTAGTTTGTAATAAGCTATTCTTATCAATACAAATGGTACTCCTATTTTGGGAAATCAAAATTTATACCTACAGAAGATGGCGACCATAGTGGGAGAAACCATTTCTTCAACCAAAATGGTGGTGGCGTAGTTCGACGAAATTGTGGCGGGGATAACTGTTAAGTCCATCATGATTGAGTTCGAGGAGTACTTATCTTCATCCTCTTCTGGCGGCAATGTGTCTCGGAAGTGCTACAGAGTTGTGCGTGTGGCCCAGCCCCAAGTGGCCGAGGCAACCATGCTGGAGAACTTCGTTCGCGCAAGCACATGGGGTTCTATCTCCCCCAAGCCTATCATGGCCGATCCGAAGGCAAAGGATGTAGGTTCAGAGGCTACTCGATGGGTCGTTGAACGATCCTTGCAGACCCCCATGCAAGAGGAGATGCCAATTCAAGTCGGTGCGGACCACGCCTTCATCGTCAACATGAACGCTCCCCTCTCCAAAAGAGCCAAGCAACGAGCAAGCACATGGGGTTCTATCTCCCCTAAGCCTATCACGGCCGATCCGAAGGCAAAGGATGCAGGTTCAGAGGCTGCTCGATGGGTCGTTGAACGATCCTTACAGACCCCCATGCAAGAGGAGATGCCAATTCATGTCATCGCGGACCACGCCTTCACCGTCAATGATACGGGTGTATCTTCTTCCCTGTCTCGGGAACTTAGTGATCCTCATGGGAGCTTGAGGGTAGATGATTCTCATGGTATCTTGAGAATAGAGTCGTGGTTGGAGCCAAAGAAGACGACGAAAGAAGTCGGAAGAAGCGAAACGCAGAAGAATAGGGTAAACTGGCAGTTCTCTGTCCGGTCGACTGTGGCACACATGCCGGTCGACCGGACAACCCTACAGGGCACAGGGAACAGAAAGTTCTCTGGCCAGTCGACCGGACCATGCTTGGCGGTCGACCGGATCGTGAATTCTGAGTTTCCTGTTTCGTTTTGGATTCTGTTCTGACAGGGACTCCTCTTTCTTTTGGGCTTTTTTATTTATAAGATTACCACCCACGTTGTACCTGATATAAATAGGTTATTGTAAGGTCTTAAAAAGGGATACCTGAGGGAGAGAGAAATTCTAATAATTGTATTAGGGTTTAGAGAGAGAGTTGAGAGGTTGTTCTCGATTCTAGTGAGATTGTGAGAGAGGGATTGTAATCTTTTCATACTCATAATCTAGAGAAGGTAATTTCCTTCGTCATACTGAATTGTTCTTATGTTTTGGTCATCCTCTTCTCAACCCGCCTTTTGGTAATTCCACGACCAAATGGTGCTCGCACGGCAACTCGTATCAAGTTGGTATCAGAGCGTCAGATCTGATGAAGGGGCATCCTGTGTATGATCCTTACTTAGTCTTAATACAAGAAGCTTGGCGAGATCTTTATTTCATTGGAAGGAGTCTAGGATTTAAGGAAGGAGAAGATGGCTGAAGGAGATAATTCAGCGAGGATTGATGCATTAGAGAAGCAGATCGAGACGATAGGGTCGACGCTCACAAAACTCGTCGGTCTCATCCAAGGAGGGAACGAAAAGGGGGAATCTTCTTCTAGGTCTAAGAAGAAACCTATAGAGTCCGGTGGAGAGAGCGAGCTTTCAGGCTCCGACGAGGAGGACGAGACCGTCAAGGCTGCACCGCATCAAGGGGGTAAGAATTCTTACCAGAATCTGAAGATTGATTTCATAGTGGAGATTCCTATTTATGATGGGAGTGTTGACGTTGAGAGGCTTGATGACTGGATCGAGCGGATGGAGACGTATTTTACTCTTTATGGCTATTCGTCAAAAGAGAAGATTGCGTTTGCGACTTTGAAGCTTTCAGGACACGCGTTGACGTGGTGGAAATCCTATTGCAAGCAGGAGAAGAAAGCGGTGTCATGGAACAAGTTCAAGGAGCTACTTAGGAAATAGTTCTATCCGGTGGGATTCCTTGAGGAGCGTTGGTACATGGAACAAGTTCAAGGAGCTACTTAGGAAATAGTTCTATCCGGTGGGATTCCTTGAGGAGCGTTGGTACAAGTGGTATGGCTTGCGCCAAAGGGTCAATCAAACCGTTTAAGAATACACTACAGAGTTCCAGTAGCAGGCAATGGTTATTAACGTTGCGACAGAGGAATATTCTGTGTTCATGAAGTATATGGCGGGATTGAGCGATTACATCCGAAAGAAGATGAGGTTATTCACGGTCGAGACTATTACAGAGGCGAGCGTGAAGGTCATTGCCATTGAGGGCAAACAAAAGAAGAGCAACGAAGCAAAGGGGGATGCAAAGCAAGTTGGAGGCGAGTCTAGTGGTTCTCAGTTTAAGGAGGAGAAGAAGAAGGGTGATCTAGGAAAAACAGGACTGATTTGTGGTCATTGCGAGAAGACAGGGCATATAGCTGCTCGGTGCTGGGAGAAGTATCATCATCTCAAGCCAAGGGGGTTGAAGAAGAAGGAGGAGAAAAAGACGTACGTGATAGCTCAAGGTCCAAAAGAAGTCCCGGGGATGACGGAACCTAATAGCAATCTCAACCTTATGGCGGGGGAGGAGGAAGATGACGACCCGAGGGAGCAGCTCTTTGTGCTTAAGTTGTAAGTGAAGACCAGTTTGGTTGATGCCATAGTTGATTTGGGCAGCGAGAAGAATTTGATATCCGAAGCCTTGGTTCAGAAGCTGGGTCTGAAGACGGTCAAGCATCCAAAGCCTTATCTATTGGGGTGGATTCAGAAGGAGGAGAAGCTAAGTGTAGTTGATCAATGCACTGTAAGATTTGTGCTCCATGAATCGTATATTGACGAGGTCACATGTGACGTAGTTCCATTGGATGTTTGTTAGATTATACTGGGCAATCCGTACTTATGAAATAGATATGCGATCTACGAGAGGTAGGCTCAGAAGTATACATTCACCAATGGTGGTAAAAAGTTCATATTTCGTTTGGCATCTCTTCCGAGAGAGACAAGCTTAGGGACGGTGACGCGAGCGAAATGGTTAGTGAATACAAGCAAGAAGTTTGTCTCGTTGTGCATTAGACTTCCAGAAAAGCCATCGATGAAGAATTGCAACTTGGAACGAAAAGTGACTACGACGAGATGCAGGATGAATGAGTTATTTCCGATCGGACATCGAGATCAGATTCCTATCAAGGCCAGGTGGTTCAGAAAAGGAGGAGGGGCTCGCGAGTTCCCTCAGCTTCAGTTCTAACTTGAACAGGACTTCAAGTTCCTAAAGGGGGGACTCATGATACGGGTGTATCTTCTTCCCTATCTCGGGAGCTTAGTGATCCTCATGGGAGCTTGATGGTAGATGATTCTCATGGTATCTTAAGAATAGAGTCGTGGTTGGAGCCAAAGAAGATGGCGAAAGAAGTCGGAAGAAGTGAAACACAGAAGAACAGGATAAACTGGCAGTTCTCTGTCCGGTCGACCGCGGCACACATGCCGGTCGGCCGGACAACCCTGTAGGGCACAGGGAACAGAAAGTTCTCTGGCCGGTCGACCGGACCATGCTTGGCGGTCGACCGGATCGTGAATTCTGGGTTTCCTGTTTCATTTTGGATTCTGTTCTGACAGGGACTCCTCTTTCTTTTGGGCTTGTTTATTTATAAGATTACCACCCATTTTGTACCTGATATAAATAGGTTATTGTAGGGTCTTAAAAAGGGAGACCTGAGGGAGAGAGAAATTCTAATAATGGTATTAGGGTTTAGAGAGAGAGTTGAAAGGTTATTCTCGATTCTAGTGAGATTGTAAGAGAGGGATTGTAATCTTTTCATACTCATAATCTAGAGAAGGTAATTTCCTTCGCCATACTGAATTGTTCTTGTATTTTAGTCATCCTCTTTTCAACCCACCTTTTGGTAATTCTGCGACCAAAGGGTGCTCGCACGGCAACTCATATCAGTCAACATGAACGCTCCCCTCTCCAAAAGAGCCAAGCAATGGCGACGACAAGCTCTCGCCCACCAAAAGACGCAAGCCCTCATCTCCAATGACGTCCTGCATTACTATTCAGGCCCGAAGAGATCCAAGCCAAAATGTGAAGTTCCCAAAATTCATAAATTTAGTGTTTTCGGCGAGCCTAGCAGTTCAGGCGAGCACCACGAGCTTTGCTCCATGAGCAAGGTTCCCAATTTTGGTGAACCGTTCAAATCAGTCGAGCCCACCTACGCAGACGGGGTTTGCTCTTCAGGCGAGCTTCCCAAATCTGGCAAGCTTCCCAAATCTAGTGAACTCTGTAGTTCAAACAAACTTCATCAAGTTCTCTTAACAGCCCAACTTCACCCGCAAGCCAGCCTTCATCAGAAAGGCAAAGCTGCAGCTCGCCCAACAGGAGAGCCTCAACAGGCCGAACCTTGCCAACACATGCGAGCTCGCCAACAGATGCAAGCTCGCCCAACAGGCAAACCTCACCAGGCTGAGCATCACCGACGAGCTGAAGTATGCCAAACAAGCAAACCTCGGCAAGCTCGCCTAACAGTTCGATCTCGCCTGTAAGAAGTGATAGTTCTCTAAACAGGCGAACCTTGCCTGAAAGAACTGGAGGTTGAACCTCGCCAATGGGCTCTAGGTCGCCAACCATGCGAACCTCGCCTGAATGAACAGACGGCTAAACTTCACCAACAGGCCCAAGCTCGCCTATCTAGACAAGGTCGTCTGAGTTCAACGCTTGGGAAACTTCACGAGTGTTCCCATTTGGACTCCCTTGAGCCTCCTTCATGCGACTACACGTCTCGTCCTTCCGATGCTAGGGGTTGTCACTATTAACCTACAGGGGATCTCAGAGGATGCTTGACCTACAAACGCACACCCTACGAGGCTTCCAATGAGATGGAGCTCCCTGTCGTAACTGTCAATGTGACGGGAAAATCCAAGGCCATTGAGCGTGAAGGTATCCACCAGCGCACTCGTGCCCAAATGAGGGTAGCCATTCGGTTTGACTACACATGCCTAGCACCCGTCTCTGACGACGATGATGATGATTGTTCGGCAGTGGCGACATCACAAACCTCAAGCTCAGTTCAGGGTGAGCACGCAAATGTGCACATGACTGACATCCTTGATGAGATATCCAGGAGACTCAACGAGCAACAAGCAACCATCGATTCCCTGAAGGAGATGTTAGAACAGCATCTGAGCGAGAAGAAAAGAAGAAAGAGAGGACTTCGTGGGCTTTATGTAAAACTTAGAAGCACAAAGAGCGGATGCCTACTCCTTCTCGCTCCTCATCCAAGTCATCTGGAGGAGCATCATCTTTGGGTCATAATCCAAGGGACAAAAGGCTCGATGAATTCCAAAGCCAACTCGATGCCTTGAAGCTCCAAAAACATATGAACAAGCTGGCGGTTGTCAGACCATATCCAATCGAATGGGATACAGTATCCTACCCGATAAAGTTTCAGCCACTGGACCTCCTACAGTTCGATGGCAAGGGTTCTCCTACCCAGCACATTTATTATTTCCAAACGCAAACTGGAAACATAATGGGGAATAATCCCATTATGACTCGACTGTTCATTGGCACCCTCAAGGGGGTCGCCTTTGAATGGTTCCGCAGATTAGAGCCTAGATCCATCACCTGCTGGAAGGACTGGAAAGGCTCTTCATGGCCAGATTCTTTAACGATGATAAAGAAGTATCTATGACCACCCTGCTAGCTACAAAGCAGAAGAGGACAGAATCTGTAAGCAACTTTGTCAAGAGATTCAGGAACCGATCGCTGCATACACGTGATCGGGTTTCTGAGGCCACTCTCATGAAGATGTGCCCGAATTATCTCTTCATCGACATCCTATCTAATATGGGCGCAGTCGTAGCTCGCTCGTGGAAAGACTTAATCCGCCAAGGAGAACAAGTCGAGAGCATGCTCAAGCGCATGGATGCTGATGGGCCATATGAATTTCAAGGGGTTGATGACCAAGACATCTTAGTAGTGGAAACCACCTCCTCATCCTAACCCTCTTCGAAACAGAGGGGTGTTGCTTCGAAGCTCAAGAAGCCCTCGATGGGGTTTGCTGAGTTCACCAACTCGAAACCAAACTATGGGACCGACTGCGAAGACTTCGGTACTATTAGCCAAAGATGATCGGTGACATTTAAATGTGTCAATCGCAGGAGAACCTATAGCCGACAGCAACTTTATTACCCATTTGTAGTGGAGATTTTCTAGTCGAATGGGCAACGTGTCGGCAGAAGATTTCATCCAAATCTCCCACCTGGTCAAACCTTCCTACAGTTATGACCAAAGCCAAGTTCCCTCGCCAACCTTTCTAATGAGGTGGTGGGTCTCCAAAACTATCAAGTTAACTGCCACCTCTGATACCCATTTCTCCATTAGTTTTATTTAACTGGACGATAGATCTGGTAAGACTATCAAGTTAATATTACCTCGGATAGTCTCCTCCAAATTTCCCTCGTTACTCCTCTCTAATAGGATGATGGGACCACTCCTACTATCACGTTAACAGTCATCTCTGACAAATCAACTTACCGATCCTCTCTAATAGGATGATGGGACCACTCCCACTGTAATGTTAATACTACACCTCTGACAAAATCAACTTACTAATCCTCTTCAATAGGATAGTAGGTTCTCAAAGTCGCTCCAATCGCGACAATCAAATCAACTCACCAGTCCTCTTCAATAGGATGGTAAGTCCACAAAATTGCTCAAATCGCAACAAATAATTATGTCATGTTAACATCATACCTCTGACCAAAATCTACTTAGCGACTCTCTTTAATGAAGCGGTAGGTCCACAAAGTCACTCTAATCACGGCAATTCCTATCAGGTTAACGATTACCTCTGATAGCCAACACCGTCATTCCTGCAAATGATGTTGTCCAATCAGTCGTCATACTCATACGTCTCTGAATGACCTGATCCTTTCCGAGCGTTCTAATATCCTTAGAACAATCGATGGATAGTATCCTACCATACGATAGCTCCTATAACAATCAATCGTCATACTCATACGTCCCTGAACAATTTGATTCCCCCAGCATCATCTTTCTCGCAAAAAGCATTGCTGTTTGATAATGGCCTACCAAGCGATGCGCCTTTATCTAAATAGTAGCCTACCATGCTATGCGCCGCTATTTCAGGGTTCATCTTTGCTCCAAAAGAAGACAAATCAGGGTTCGTCTTTACCCCAAGAGAAGACAAATCAGGGTTCGTCTTTGCCCTAAGAGAAGACAAATCAGTGTTTATCTTTGCCCTAAGAGAAGACAACTTCGGGTTTGTCTTTGCCCCAAGAGAAGACAAATCAGGGTTCGTCTTTGCCCTAAGAGAAGATAAATCATGGTTCGTCTTTGCCCCAAGAGAAGACAAATCAAGTTTTATCTTTGCCCCCAAGAGAAGACAAGCTTCTCCGCCAGACTCTAACGAGTATACGAGTATAAACTGTTTCCTACCTTTGACGAGAAATTCCTGGAGAATATTGTTAAAGATAACCCGTCAACCTCCAACTGGTGTATGAGGCTAAACTGTTCCTTACCTTTGACGGAAAGTTCCTATAGAATATTCTTAAGGATAATCTGACAACCTCCAACTGGTACACGAGGTAAAACTGCCCCTATACTTCGATAAGTATACGAGTATAAATTGTTGCTCCTTTCCTCCAACCGGTGCACGAGGCTAAACTATTCATTTCCTCTAACTGATGCACGAGGCTAAACTTCTCCCTTTCCTCTAACCGGTGCACGAGGTGAAACCGCCCCTTTACTCCGATAAGTATACGAGTATAAACTGCTACTCCTTTCCTCCAACTGGTACATGAGGCTAAACTGCTCCCTTTCCTCCAACTGGTGCATGAGGTGAAACTGTCACTTTACTCCGACAAGTATACGAGTATAAACTACCGCTCCTTTCCTCCAACCGGTGTACGAGGTGAAACTGCTTCTTATCCTCCAATTGGTGCATGAGTCTAAACTGCTCCTATCCTCCGACTGGTATATGAGGTTAAACTGCTCCCTACGTTCTTAATCCAAACGCCTCAAAAGGCTACGGATAGAGGAAAAATTTTAGCATTGAGCCTAAGAGTAACTTCTCGACAACTTACCATGCATGCTAAGGACAAGAGTATGGCTAGTCCAACTCAAACGGCAGTTGGTAAAGACAAATCAAATCTGTTGATAGCTGAGGGTTTGCTCAAAATCCTAGATGGCGATCATCAGCTGCGAGTGTAGGTCAACTTCACCGAGCTCATTGGAAGGCTCCTCACTCCATCTGAGCAGGGATCACTTTATAGGTCTTTATATCCAAAGTGTTCCAGACCCCATGCGGCCTGATTCAGGTCTGAAAACTTTGGAGGGGGTTCTGTAGGCAATAAAAATTACCTCTAATCCCTATCAGAGAAGTTCAGAACAAAACTACTAAAACCTCGCCCGAAATAACAAAAAAAGGGGATAGCGCTGATATCTCTCAAACCAGAAGGAATTTTGCAAAACGGACAGGAGAAAACCAAACCCTATGGGGTTGGTTTGGTTGGCTCCATCTCGTCGAGATAGTCGAATTTCATATATAATTCGTCAAATTCCGACTTACGGTTTGAAAGTTATGACATGTTCTTCGTGGCATGTTCTGGAGCTCGCCTGCATAAGTCAAGCTTGCCTGTAGAGCTCGCCTGCGTAAGTCAAGCTCACCTACACAACCTCGCCTGATAGCTTGAAACTCGCCTGCATGATCTAGGCTCACCCGAAGGCAAGCTCGCCTGCACAACCTCGCCTGCAGAGCTCGCCTGCATGATCCAAGCTCGCCTGAAGGCTGAAGCTCGCCTGAAAAGGGTGAAGTTCACATGTAAGGAAGTCCGTCTGCAAGGCTAGAGCTCGCCTGAACATTGGAGCTCGCCCGAACTAAGCGAAGCTCTCCTGCACAGCTTCACTTACGAGGCTCACCTGCACAGCTCGCCTGCATAGACTCGCCTGAAGACCTAGCTCGCCTGTATGATCCAGACTCGCCTGAAGTCCGAGCTCGCCTGTGGCACCCAGGCTCGCCTGCATGCCAAAGCCCGCCAAGTTCGTCTGCAGACCCAAGCTCGCTTGCTCACCTGAAAGCTCGCCAGCTCGCTTGACAGCCCAAGCTCGCCTATAATGTCAAGCTCGACTGCACTGCTGGACCAAGTCAGCCACTTGAGCTTAAAACTTGGGAGTGGGTACACTCACTCCCCATGATCTAAGGGATGGAGTATGGTTCTCCTCACCTCTAATGGTCACATCCCAAGATTTAAGGGATGGAGTTATGGTCCCCTGCAACCACAATCCCACAACTTGAGGGAATGGTCATGCTTCTCATCCACTATAAATAGCTAATGATGGCTATCGAAAGAGAGGTCTTGAACTCAGGATCAAGACCGAACCTATTTGGCTCCTTGGTAATCAGTTCTCTTAAGCTCTAGGAGAATCGAGCCTGGCTCTTTGTATTGTTCTTGCACTGTAGCATCTTCTTCCAGCTTTCGGCCTTGATAGTCATTAAGCTCGGGAACTCAAACTCGATCAACACGAGCTTCTACTGCGTACTGAAGCTCGCCCGCAACTTCGCTCGAATCGTCCAAAGAAAGCAAACTCGGTGCGAGAACCGAGCGAGGCGTCCTATCGCTGTCAAAGTCCCCACGTTAAACAAGGAGGACATTCCCTCCGCTTTTGTTGTAATTCTTGATCCATTAGTTTGTAATAAACTATTCTTATCAATACAAACGATACCCCCGTTTTGGGAAATCAAAATTTACACCTACAAGCGGTTTTGTAATACCTTAGTAGATTAGTGTTTGTAATCCAGGAATCTCTCATATACTGTGGAAGCCCCTTACGTCGAGAATGGGAGTGAAGATAGGATTTATCCGATCCACTATAAAATTGTCGTGAACCACTATAAAATCCTCGTGTTTGTGTTTGTGTTTGTGTTTGTGATTGCTTATCTTTTATTTCACATTTATTTCCGCTATATAACTCTATAATTATTTTAATCTGTCAAAATAGTTGCGCAACCCACCCCGCGCCTTGCATCTAAATTTTAACATTTCCCGCGTGGAATCTTGTCCTCAATTTTAATTTTCCTTTCCCATACTCATCAAAGTTAATACAACATGTAGTCTTTGGTCAAAGTGCATCCAAAGCACGGAATAGTGGAAGATTTGGGGTATTCATAGATTCTTTTATGAGACCAAGATACCTAATGTCCTACAGGGGAGAAAGAAGATCTATGCCAATAATGGAATGAAGAGAAAAATTAATAAAGAAAGCAATTAAGAGGAGGTTAGGCATTCTTAATCTTTGAAATACACGGAGTTAGGGGCATCATGGTCCATGAGGTCTACATATAATTGTGAGTTTAAGATTAAATTGACCCCTCATTCTTCCTTTATTAGAATCAAGTCAAGATGTCCCATCTAAGATTATATATTCTTTTTAAAGGATGCTCTGCTCATATATTCATTTATTGACTTCAATTATGCTCTTGGTTATGCCGAAAACTTTAGTTGTACATGCTTGAATATTCTTACCTTCGCAAAGCATTGGAGATTACCCACTGTTCTTGTCTCTAATTGGACCATGAACTTCCATAAACTTGCTATGAGTGAGATGTAAGATTATTATTATGTTCTTCACATAGTAGTAGCTATTGCCAAACAATAATTGGAAATAGTCATGCACCTTCCAAAGACTATTACATACTAAAGGGTAGAAGAAATCAACATCTTTCACTTCTTTTTTTTTTTTTTTGCTTGAAGAAATATAATGAGAATGAAATTACTATATTTTATCAAAAAGAATATACAGAGTTCACGTTGTGGGTGATCTGGATGCTTAGTAAGTTCCAATATGAATTCTATGATAGCAATAGTGATTACAACACAAACTATAATTTCTAGTCATTTATAATTGCTCATAGTAAAAAAAACATATAGATCTAAGGTGCTTCGATACTTTATACATAAACATCTAACCACGCATGCTCTCATCATTTGTGCAAGCTCTTTAGCATGTATATATATATGTGTGTGTGTGTGTGTGTGTGTGTGTGTGTGTGTGTGTGTGAGAAATATGATTCTAAGGAGTCACCTTAGATTGAATTTAAGGCACCTTGAAATTCACATTGAAATATGATTCTAAGGAGCCACCTTAGATTGAATCTAAGGATGCACCTTGAAAATCACGTTACATGCAATTACTTTACTTAGTCCATTCGTTCATTTTGATCTATATCTTTTGGATGGTGTATAAATAAAAAACTAATCATGTTGGATTGTAGTTGCTCATGCATCAAGTGATTATAAAATTAATGGTTTCATGACAATACAACTAAATAGACAATAAAAAATATGTATTGGAAGTTTTGAACATTTAATTATGATTTTTGTTTTATAAATTTCTTGAGATATTTAAATCATGATGAATTAAGTGAATCATCTATTAGAATAGCCCAATCTATGCGTCGAGGGGTGCATTCTTAGATTCAATCTAAGGTGGCTCCTAAGAAAAGAAATCATATTTCCATATATATGAGAAATATGATTCTAAGGAGCCACCTTAGATTGAATCTAAGGATGCACCTCTCAATGTATGGATTGTGCTATTTCAATGAATGATCCATTCCATTCATCATGATCTAAAAATCTACAAAATAAAAATTATGATATTTGAATATTTCTAACACATATTTTTATTGTCTCATTGGTTGTGTTGTTATAAAACCATTAATTATATATCACTTGATGCATTAGTAAATATAACCCAATATGCCTAATTTTTAGTTTACATGACATCCAAACCATATTAATCAAAATAAACAGAGTGGATCAAGTAAATTGATTATGTATAATCTAATTTTGAAGGTGCAATCTTAGATTCAATCTAAGGTGGCTCATTAGAATCATATTTCCCATATATATATCTATCTATATATATATAATCTCACCTATGCGGGAAGGCTACAAGTCATTAGGAGTATTATTATGGGAGTTCAAGTTTACTGGTCATCCAACTATTGATATGGGTGTATCTTCTCTTCGGAACTTAGTGATCCTCATGGGAGCTTGAGGATAGATGATTCTCATGATAACATGAGAATAGAGGTATCAAATAGTACAAGGGAACACAGGAGGAAGCGTGGAACGAGACGACGAGCAGAATAATCGAAGTATCCAGTTTTCATCCTGTGAGTCGACTCATAACAGTCATGAGTCGACTCATCAGGTTGAGTCGACTCATGACTGTCATAAGTCAACTCATCGCTGGTTTTTAAGTTTTGTCCAGTTTCTGACGAGTCGACTCATCTCAGTCATGAGTCGACTCATCGATGGTTTCCTGGTTCGTTTGGGTTTCTGTTCACACGAATTCCTGTTGGTTTTGGGTCTGGTTATTTACCAAATTACCATTCACGTTTGTACACCTATACAAAGGATTGTTTTAGGGTTTCTAAACAATCAGAGAGGTTAATCAAGAGAGATTAAATTATAATTGAGATTTGGAGAGCATGTTCTTCAATTCTAGAGTGAGATTGTGAGAGATTATAAATTGCATACTCATAATCTAGAGAAGGTATTTTCCTTCGCCCAAAACCTGAGTTATTCTTGTGTTCTTATTGTTTTCTCCTCTACCCACCTTTGATAATTCCGCGATTAAAGGTGCTCGCACGGTAACTCGTATCAAGTTGGTATCAGAGCATCAGATCTGGTGAAGGGGCATCCTATGTATGGTCCTTACTCGATCACAATATAAGAAGCTTGGCAAGATCCTTACTTCCTTGGAAGGAGCCTAAGATTTAAGGAAGGAGAATATGTATGAAGCAGATAACTCAACAAGACTTGATGCCATAGAAAAGTAGATCGAGACGATTGGTTCAACGCTCAGTCAGCTCGTAGGTCTTATTAACAAAGGGGACAAAAAGGAGGAATCTTCTTCGAAGGGTAAGAAGAAACTCGTCGAGCCTGATGAAGAGAGCGAGAAGTCTGATTCAGATGAGGGAACTGAGATTGTTAGGACTGCTGGACATCAATAGGGTAAAAATAATAACCAAATTTTGAAGATAGATTTCAAAGTAGAGATTTCTGTCTATGATGGGAGTGTCAATGTAAAAAAGCTCGATGATTGGATTGAGCGTATGGAGATATACTTCACTCTCTATGAATATTCATCCAAGGAGAAGATCGTGTTCGTGACGTTGAAGCTTTCGGGTCACGCGTTGATGTGGTGGAAGTCCTACTGCAAACAGGAAGAGAAGGCGGTGTCGTGGAACAAATTCAAGGAGCTATTGAGGAAGCATTTTTATCCGGTGGGGTTTCTTGAAGAGCGTTGGTACAAGTGGTACGACTTACACCAAAGATTCAATCAGACCGTTCAAGAGTATACAACGGAGTTCCAGCAGCAGGCGATGGTTCTAAACATCACAACGGAGGAATACTTCATCTTCATGAAATACATGGTGGGTCTAAATGATTACATCTGAAAGGAGATGAAGCTATTCACGGTAGAATCAATTGCAGAGGCGAGCGTGAAGGCTATTACCCTCAAGGGTAAGTAAAAGAAGGGCAACGAGGCTAAGGGAGACTCCAAACAGACGGGAGATGAGTCTAGTGGTTCTCGATCTAAGGAGGAGAAGAAGAAGGGTGATCCAGGGAAAGCAGGGCTGGTTTGTAGTCACTGCGAGAAGACAGGGCATACAGTTGATCGGTGCTGGGAGAAGTATCCTCATCTAAAGCCAAGAGGGTTGAAGAAGAAGGAGGAGAAAAAGACATACATGATAGCTCAAGGTCCGAAAGAAGTCCCGGGGATGACGGAGCCCAACAGCAGTCTCAACCTTATGACGGGGAAGCAGACCACGAAAAAGGACGACGACCCGAGAGAGCAACTCTTTGTTCTTAAGTTGCAAGTGAAGACCAGTTTGGTTTATGCCATTGTTGATTCGGGCAGCGAGAAGAATTTGATATTTGAGGTATTAGTGCAGAAGTTGGGTCTGAAGACGGTCAAGCATCTGAAGCCCTATCCATTGGGGTGGATTCAGAAGGAGGAGAAACTGAGTGTAGTTGATCAATACACTGTCATATTTGTGCTCCACGAGTCGTATATTGACGAGGTCACGTGCGACGTCGTTCCATTGGATGTTTGTCAGATTATACTGGGCAATCCATACTTATGGGATAGATATGCGATCTACGAGAGGCGGGCTCAGAAGTATACCTTCACTAAGGATGATGAAAGGTTCATATTTTGTTCGGCATCTCTTCCGAAGGAGACAAGCTTGGGAGCGGTGACGCGAGCGAAGAGATTAGTGAATACAAGCAAGAAGTTTGTCTCGCTATGCATTAGACTTCCAGAAAAGTCATCGACAAAGGATTACAATTTAGAGCGAACAGTGACTATGACGAGACGCGGGACGAATGAGTTATTTCCGATCGGACGTCGAGACCGGATTCCTAGTAAGGCCAGGTGGTGCAGAAAAGATGGAGGAGCTCGAGAGTTTCCTCAGCAAAGGTTCTAACTTGAATGGGACTTCAAGTTCTTAAAGAGAGGACCCATGATACAGGTGTATCTTCTCTTCGGAACTTAGCGATCCTCATGCGAGCTTGAGGATAGATGATTCTCATGATAACATGAGAATAGAGGTGTCAAACAGTATAAGGGAACGCAGGAGGAAGCGTAAAATGAGACGACGATCAGAAGAATCGAAGTATCCAGTTTTTAGCCTGTGAGTCGACTCATAACAGTCATGAGTCGACTCATCAGGTTGAGTCGACTCATGAGTACCCAGTTTTTAGCCTGTGAGTCGACTCATTACAGTCATGAGTCGACTCATCAGGTTGAGTCGACTCATGACTGTCATGAGTCGACTCATCGCTGATTTTTGAGTTTTGTCCAGTTTCTGACGATTCGACTCATCTCAGTCATGAGTCGACTCATCGATGGTTTCTTGGTTCGTTTGAGTTTCTGTTCACACGAATTCTTGTTGGTTTTGGGTCTGGTTATTTACCAAATTACCATCCACGTTTGTACTTCTGTTCACACGAATTCTTGTTGGTTTTGGGTCTGGTTATTTACCAAATTACCATCCACGTTTGTACACCTATATAAAGGATTGTTTTACCAAATTACCATCCACGTTTGTACACCTATATAAAGGATTGTTTTAGGGTTTCTAAACAATCAGAGAGTTTAATCAAGAGAGATTAAATTGTAATTGAGATTTGGAGAGCCTATTCTTCAATTCTAGAGTGAGATTGTGAGAGTTGTAAATTACATACTCATAATCTAGAGAAGGTATTTTCCTTCGCCCAAAACCTGAGTTATTCTTGTATTCTTATTATTTTCTCCTTTACCTACCTTTGATAATTCTGCGATCAAAGGTGCTCGTACGGCAACTCGTATCAACTATACTCTTCCTATCAAAGTTACCCGCAAAATTGATCAACTATGTAGGGACTTCTTATGGGGGAAAACCAACCAGTCTTCTAAAATGCCTCTTGTTGCTTAGGAAAATGTTTGTATGGGTAGAAAGAGGGGAGGTTTAGGTGTTTACTCTGCTACAACTTGGAATTTGGCGGGAACTTTAAAAATCCTTTGGCAAATCCATACTAACAAGGAGTCTCTTTGGATCAAGTGGGTTCATGGGACTTACTTGAGACTCAATGATATATGGCATGTGTTGCAAAAAGTAGTGACTCTTGGATGTGGAAACAAATGATGAAAGCAAGAGATAGAGCTGCTCTCTCTTGTGGTGGGATTAATAATCTGTTACAATTGCTGAATGTTTGCTACAGTAATTCAAAGTTTCATATCTCAGCTTTATACCATGCTCTGTTACCAGTTACTCAGCAAGTGACATAGCATTGCACTGTTTGGGATCAAATGTGCTATCCTAAACATTCTTTTATAAGTTTGTTTGCTGTCTTGAATAAATTACTTACCAAAGACAAATTGATGAAGAGAGGGATAACAAATGTTGGTTCATGCTGCTTGTGTTCAGGAACTGGACTGGAAAACAGAAATCATCTATTCTTTTCTTGTAGCTACTCTTCAGAGGTCTGGAATGGCATAATGTGTTGGCTTCAATTTACCTGGAAATCATGTGAGTGGAATCTTATCTTGGAATGGTTTTGTACAAAGCTAAGAGAGAAAGGTTTCAAGCAAGGAATCAAAAGAATGACATTTACTGCTGTAATTTACAGTATCTGGACTAAGAGAAATCTTAGAATTTTTCAACAGGAGCAAAGAACTGCAGCTCAATTGATTAAGAGAATTAAGATGGACATTCTATCTGTTGTCCTTAATTCACAAATTCAGGAGGAGAATCGGGACTGGTTACTATCTTTGTGAAACCTGAGGCTGAAGCTATTCCCTGCAGTTTCTAGCTTTGAAGCTCCTCTCTGTAGATAATATTGCTCTACTGTGGAGATTTGTGCACATGTCTGGTTGTGTACAGGTCTATCTGGTTGTGTACATGATTATCTGATTCAGATAATATTGTTGGAATTATACATGAGTGCCTGGTTCAGATCGATTATCAGTAAGGAACTATACAGAAAAGAAGAAGCTACTACTTGGAGTTGGCTCAAGAGAAAATTTTGAGGATATGCACAATGGTTGTGTGCATGTTTTGTAATCTATTTCTTAGTTTTTGCTATAGCTCAGTCTTGAGCATTAGCTATACGTTTTGGTTTGTTATCTCAATTACATCTACATGTTCTTGAGATTCTTGATGTACAAAACTTTAAATATTGGAGATGAATAAAATTATATATATATATATATATATGATTCTAAGGAGCCACCATAGATTGAATCTAAGAATGCACCTCTTGACGCATGGATTGAGCTATTTTAATTGATGATCCGCTCCATTCGTCATAATCTTAATATCTTAAAATATCTGTAAAATAAAAATCATGGTGATTCAATGCATCTAACACATATTTTTCATTTTCACTTTAGTTGTATTGTCATACCACCATTAATTTTATAATCAGTTAATGCATGAGTAACTATAATCCAATATGCCTATATAGGATTATATAGGCATATAATCCACCCCTAGCAAATGGGCTTCGCTAGTGATTCTTTGCATTTACAATTGCAAGTAAAATGCCAAAAAAATCACTGAATTATTAGACGATCTAATTTAGAGCATGCTTATCAACTAGGTCAAAGTGGATGATAACCCACTTTTGGATGTTTAATAACCATATTTTGAGTACATCATTTTGAATTGTAACTCCTAAATTATATTTTTGATGGATTATAATCCACGTGTCTGAGCGAGTAAAAGCAAAAATGTTCAGCACACTTTACATCTCTTTATTTCTCTATATTTCACTACCTCCAAGTATTAAAGGATTTCTACATTATTTTACAAAAAAATACGTAGATTATAACCCAAATGGATTCTAATCTAAAATTGCCAAACACTACTCAATTGTCATGGTTACATCGGTTCGTGGGGGACCGCGTAGGCGTTTTCTATCAGTCAAGGGTCGTCCATTCGTGCACCACATCATTATCCTAGGGACCCACTTTTAGTTAATGTAACTCTTTGTGGGTGTACGTTATTTGGTCCCACTGGTACATGGCCCTCAGCATTTTGGATTTAGAGACTCGAAATGACCACAATCTCCCCAGTCCACCAGCACGCTTTTGGTACACAACATTCCTTAGATTCAGGGGTAAAATCGTCATCCGTGACGATGCGCGGGTCCCTTTGATTCAGCGGAACATTTTAAATAGAAATGTTAGGGGTACACCCGAAGTCACACCTCCAACCACACCTCCCCTTTTCATTCGCTACAGTATTCCGGGCCCCACATGAGTTTTTTAAAAACTCATGTGGGGCCCGGAGTACTGTAACGAATGAGAGGGGATGTGTGGTTGGAAGTGTAGTTTGGGGTGTGCCCCTAACACCACTCCATTTTAAATGTGAAAGAAACACGTGGACAAAGGAGATGGTTCTAGCGTTGTCCCTGCCTAGTGCTCTACTCAAAAAGTAGCGGTCGAAGTGACAAAACAAAACTTCAAATCCCATCGCCATTGTGAGATATGAAATCTCATCTTTTCTGCAGGAATTCAAAAGAATAAAAACAATAATGATGAAGAGCATTTAGATTCCAGCTATCGTGATGTTTAAGATAAATATTATATATATATAATATTTAAAGTCAGCGACATACAGATGTAAATATGTTTGCATGTAAAAGAATCGTCTCATATGTTTTACGCTACGCAATATTCGCATAAATTTTGAGAATTTTTTATTCTTATC